>NC_088422.1:71923801-72266301 GCF_034236695.1 Oncorhynchus nerka | reverse complement strand
ACTGACTGGATTAGTACAACCCAGGGTTGATCAATATGAGATTGCAGAGCTCGCCACCTGCCTAGAAGACACACAATTAACCAAACCCAAACAAACAATACCACCCTCCAATTCTGAATCAATCACACAGGTGAATTATAGAGGGGAGAAATGTGTGTGTGTGTTTAGACACTTGGTGCCATTGTAGGCCTGACGTATATCGATCTCTAGAAGGCTCTTTATGAGGAGCCCTGAGTGCCATTGATTCCAGCTGAGTGTATCATTAAAACGTGCGGGCCGTGTCACACAGCCTCTCCCTCGTAAACACAGACGGTAAACACTGCACCCAGATCAGGAGTTAGGGCTGTGATGTGTTTATGTGTTCTCTGCTTGGGTTTTATACTGAACACTCACTTTGACTCCAGTATCCCTCAGCCAGAGAGACCAGGTAAAGATTTAGGCTCCTGATGTCTTTCCCTTGCATGCTGATCTATGGTCAGTTTAGAGTTTTCTGCTGTGATGGTAAGGGTAGGATTTGGGGATGGTAAGCTGACCCAGATCTGTGTTGTATAGGTAACTTCTACCTATAGTGTTTGAACTTCTCTCTGTCTGTCAGGATTTTTTACGAGCTGCTGTCAGTCTCTCTCTTAATCTGTTGTCATGGTGATGTCAATGTCCAACATGTGTTTTAAACCACCTGCAGGTTTAGAGAGTTTTAAGATATATCAGTGAATGCTACATCTAATGGTAATGAGTGGATGCAGTGTGAGGACAGATTCCCTTGATTAGAATACCTCAGCATCTCTTGTGTGTTTCTCTCTACCTCTCTCTCCCTCCCTCTCTTTTCACTTCTCTTTGTCTCAACTCTCATAGAGTTGTGTTCTCTCACCGTACTGGCAGATGTATCGGTTGCGTGTTTTACAGCGCTGGTCGTTCCAGTTGAAGGCGCTGGAAGCCTGCAGCTCCACACAGTTCCCAAAGCTGCAGGGAGAGAGGCACAAGGGAGAGAAGAGGGGGAGGAAGAGTGAGATGGAGAGAGGGGACACAGAGACATCTGGTGGTCAGATAGAAAATAACAGTTCTGCTTTCAAACACAGTAGCCTCAATGTCCCGGGCCCGTATCCACAAAGCATCTCAGATAAGGTGTACTGATCTAGGATCTGTCCATATAATCATATTCATTTTGATCTAAAAGGAAAAACTGATCCTAAATCAGCACTCCTACTCTGAGATGCTTTGTGGGTATGGGCCCAGGCTTCTCTCCTCCTGACACAGAGGGTGAGGTGATAATGTTAGGCTACGTGAGACTATACCTGTGTTACACACAATATAGAATAACCATGATGGTATCAATATGTTCATTCCAGTAAAAAATATAGTGGAGTCGCATTTGCAGTGCCTCATTCCACCTGCTTACTGTAGATTCTGACTACAATAATATTATTTTATGATTATCCATTCAACAAGGTGACGTGATAATACAAAGTTATAATTGTTGTCACTATTATCATTAAGTTGTCAAAAGTTATGACTCTCTCACCCCTGGTTGTCAGGCTGTCCAAAGGCGAAGCTGTTGTATGTGGGGATTTCTCCTGAGTCCCAGCGGAAAGAGTCCTTTAGAGGTTTATATGTCAGCCCTGGACACAATACAACAACCTTACAGGACGCTTATCCTTATCTCACCTTGACACATCTCAATGCTTCTCACACAAACTCCCAAAGTCAGTCTGTCAAAGCTATTTGGCTGTACGTATAGAAGGACAGTGACAGTGACGTACCGATCCAGAAGTTGCGTGTCTCAAAGTCAGGGTCTGTGACCTCGTTGCTGGTCTCCAGCTGGCTGAGGTAAAATGCGAGGATGTCCTGAACTTTCTGGTTATGGATCTGGGCCAGAATCCCCCCTCGCTCCTGGGGTCCAAACACATACCACAATATGGGTTACACACACTCACACACTCACACTCTCTCACTCTCACTCTCTCTAACCTGACAGCGGGTCTTGGCTCCATAGTAGGTGTCGACCTCTGGAGACACCATGAAGCACTCTCCATCTATCCTCACGTCACAGCTGTGGAAGGGAAACTGCTGCTTCTCTACAGAAACATAAGCAACACACATTAGGCCTCAGTAAAGGAGACACCAGGCACTGACCATCCATCTTGGCTCAAACTCAATGTACAGACCGCAGTCCATTGTGGTCACAATAAACACTATGACCTTTTATCATTTTGACTTGCTCAACTCCTACGTCCTATCTCCTCCGTCCTCACTCGCCTCCTTTTGAAAACATCAAAGTTAATCGAGGAGAGTCGGCAAGCAGAGTGAAGGTGGATGAAAATGCAATCGCTTGAAATGAGACGGTCCTTCTCCACTTGTGCGTCAATAGGAAAATGACGTTTACAGAGGTGGATCCCATAATAAATGTGTAAAGTGATCAAAACAAATTAAGTTAGTTGTGGAAGATATTTTATAGATAAAACAATAAGTAGCATATTGTTTTTAAATGTCTGCATGTTCTTAGTCTCTGACAAAACAAAAGCTGATTCAAAGGGAGGGGGTGTGACAGACTTCAAAACTCTTCCACGGTAGGATACACAAGTATCGTCGATGAAAGGTGGCTATCGAGGAGGGGAGGACACTCTTCCTACTGACGAATTGACACACTGCTCGACCACTCGATCCCTTATCGGTTTCCAGGTCAAGGAGGAGAGAGGATGGAGGAGAGAGGATGGAGGACAATCTTTTGCCCAAACAAGAAAAAACCCTGAGATGCATATGGCTTGAGAACACAGTAAACATTGGAATCCATACTGGCTCAAACTAGCAGATACAACTTGAATCTAATCAGGCTGAAGCTTAATAGAAAAAGGGTGCATTGGCTTAGATACAATGATGACCGGAGTCTGGTTCATTCTGGTTAAAAGTAATGGTGAGACAGCGCCACATTAGCTACATAAACTTATTCCCACCAGGGTTGGGGTCAATTACTTTTAAATTCAAACAGTAAAGAATTGGAATTTCAATGTAACTCATGGATTGACTGGAATTTAAATGGATTTGACCACAACCCTGATTCCCACACACATACACACTCACCTGCACACTCAGCACCCCCATAAACAACATCACACTCAGCACCCCCATAACCAACATCACACTCAGCACCCCCATAAACAACATCACACTCAGCACCCCCATAAACAACATCACACTCAGCACCCCCATAACCAACATCACACTCACCTGCACACTCAGCACCCCCATAACCAACACACACTCAGCACCCCCATAACCAACATCACACTCAGCACCCCCATAACCAATATCACACTCACCTGCACACTCAGCACCTCCATAACCAACATCACACTCACCTGCACACTCAGCACCTCCATAACCAACATCACACTTGCAGGAGCACTCCTCTTCCTTGTAGCGGCCGTGCACACACTTCACACTGCAGCGCACTGAAACACACACACAGTCACATACAGTATATCGACCATGATGCACCTAAAGAGATACCTGAACACACACACTGCAGAGCATGGCTAGTCAGACACACAGAGATAATAATGACTGTAGTAGACTGTCAGACTGGTAAACACGAGCGCATAGACTGGTACCCTGACAAAATCGTCCGGTGAATCTAGGCCCACAATGACACTGGCAGGAGGAGATGTTCAGACGACCATGCTGCCCACAGCTCATACGACATGGATTCCTGGGGGTCTCTGGAACACAGATACAATTTCCTAAATACCTATGCTTAAAAGTCTTCATTTTTCCATGAATACATTTAGCCTCCAGTTGGTGCTTGTTATCTGACAAGGCCATAATTGCATGGTAAGTGGTTAAGTGTTGGCTATACTGTTAAACCGGATTAGGTGAAAAACCCTTCACATGACAAAACTTTAAGTGAGGCAAAAAATACACTTAACGTCTTTGGCTCAAAATAGATAATGAACTGTCATCTTCAATAGAGGTGATACGTCGCTTTTAGTGCACTAAAGAGATTCTAAGAAAAGAATCTGTAGAGAACAGAGTTGGTTGAAATAGATACTACTTTGAGTAAGGAACAGCTAATATGATTAAAATGCTAACATTTTTCCCTAATTTAAAGATAGACTCATTTATATGACATAGGTTCACAAAATAAACAGCATAGTGGGTCAATTTCAGCAACAACTAACACGGAGCTTAAAAATTAAGGTGTCATTGTACGCTGATGATTCATGTTTTCTTTTAAAACCACAATTAGAATCTCTCCACGGCCTCATAGAGGATCTAGATACTTTTGCTATCCTCTCTGGATTAAAACCAAATTATGTATTACGTATTGGATCACTAAAAAATGCCCATTTTACATTACCATGTAGTTGACCAATGAAATGGTCTGACGGAGATGTAGACATACTCGGTATACAAATCCCAAAGGAAAGAAATGATTTCACTCCAATATATTTTTATAGAAAGTTAGCAAAAATAGATAAGATCTTGCTACCATGGAAAGGAAAATACCTGTCTTATTTGTGGAAAAATCACCCTGATTAACTCCTTAGTTATATCACAGTTTACCTATTTGCTTATGGTTTTGCCTACACCTAGTGACCTGCTTTTTAAATTATATGAACAAAAAATATTCCATTTTATTTGGAACGGCAAGCCAGATAAAATTAAAAGGGCCAATTTATATAACGAATATGAATTCGGTGGGCAGAAATGATTAAATATTAAAGCATTAGACCTCTCACTAAAGGCATCAGTCATACAAAAGTTATACTTAAATCCAAACTGGTTCTCTAGTCAATTGGTAGGAATGTCTCATCCTATGTTCAGGAAGGGCCTTTCCCCCTTTATTCAGATTACACCTGCTCACTTTCGGTTGTTTGAATAGGAAATCATCTCCAAAATATCTTTATTTCAGTTTAATCCACCTGAAAGGACGGAACAAATAGTACAACAAATATTGTGGTTAAATTCAAATATACTAATTGATTAAAAAACTGTATTTATCGAATACATTTTTTAAAAAGGTATAATTTTAGTGAATGATATAAATAGGACTGGTGGAGTTATGTCACACATTGCAGCTAACACAGACATATGGAAATGTCTGCTCTACCCAAAATTACAACCAATTAATTGCAGCATTACCACAAAAATGGAAGAGCCAAGTAGAAGGGGAAAAAAAGTAAGGAACTTGTATGTCGGCCCTGTATTAAAGAACATAAACGGTTAAAGAAAAGTGTGATAAATAAAAACATATACCAATTTCATTTAAGGACCAAAAAACTGACAGCTGTGCCATATAAATTGCAAAATAGTTGGGAAGAGATTTTTGATGTACCCATTCCATGGCACATGGTTTATGAATTGATACGCAAAACAACGCCGGATTCAAAACTTCAAATTTTTCTATATAAATTACTATATAAAATTATTGCAACTAATAGAATGTTATATATATGGGGGATACAATCTTCCCAGCTCTGCAGATTCTGCTGTGAGGAGGCAGAGTCATTAGATCATTTATTTTGGTATTGTCCATATGTAGCTGGTTTTTGGTCACAGGTCCAGGAATGGCTGAAGAATTGCAACATTTGCCTAGAAATAACGCTACCGATAGCAATAATGGGTGATTTGAAAAGCCATAGTCAATCAATCAATAATATAATAATTATTTTAGCAAAAAAAAATATTTTTAATTTACAATCTGTAGAATTTACGAATCTATGAGAATAGGAAGGTTCAGTTATTTTATGAAGCATCAATATCATATATGGCAAATAGAAATCCGAAATGGAGGATGTTGAAAGATAGATGGGAGGGGTTGAATGGAGCTGAAGGGTGGGACTAATAACAAGATAAACAATGTAAAGCATACGGGATCTGTAAAATGTATATAGGTTCGGAACTTCTGTGAAATAGCATAGTTACAAATAGAAATCAAACTGGAAGGACATCAGAAATAGAGGAAGGACTAAGAACAAACAAGAGAGAACTATTGTAAAGTAGACTGTGTCTGTAAAATGTGTATAAGATGTATAAATTTGTCACGAGTCCGACCGAGGGTGTTTCCCCTTCCCGGGCGGGTGGCGCTCGGCGGTCGTCGTCACCGGCCTATTAGCTGCCACTGATTGTTTTTCCTCCCCCTCCTTGTATGTTTAGTGGTAGCACCTGTTCATGTTTAATTAGTTTGTCTTTATTAGACAGCCGGCCCGCCTGGTTGTTGTGCGGGATTATTTCATGTAACCTTCGGCTCTGTTATAGAGGTACGTGTTAGTGCCGAGTCGTGATTTTTTCTATTGTACTTTTTGATTCCCTGTGGTTGGGAACGTAACTTTTTGTGAGCACCCTGTGGTGCGTTGGTGCTATTAAAAGACGCACAGCATTGAACTCTGTCTCCTGCATTTGACTCGACACCCGGAGCATTACAGAATCCCGCACCTATATCAGATTGAATGGAGTCAGCAGGAGCAGCAGCCAACCCTCTCCCATCGATGGAGGAACGGGTTCTCCACCACACCACCGTCCTCCATCGGATCGGATCCGCGATGGATCAAGTGATGGAGAGAATGGACAAATGGGAGAGGAGTGGTCTCCACCTTCGGCACCCACGATTCCGGACTCCCCATCTCCCGACTCCAGCACCCTCCGTCTGACGCTACCGAGGGCTTATGATGGAGCGGCGGCGGGTTGCCAGGGGTTTCTGCTTCAGCTGGAGCTATACCTGGCCACCATCAGACCCACTCCCTCAGGAGCCTCATCTCCTGCCTCACGGGTCGTGCTCTGGAGTGGGCGAACGCAGTCTGGAATGGCACAGACTCAGCGCGGGAGCACTACACAGAGTTTTCCTGCCGCTTCCGTGCCGTGTTTGATCACCCTCTAGACGGCCGAGCGGTGGGAGAACGACTATTTCATCTCAGGCAGGAGAGGAGGAGCGCCCAGGATTACGCGCTGGAGTTCCGGACCTTGGCAGCCGGATCTGGGTGGAACGACAGGGCCCTTATGGACCACTACAGGTGTAGTCTCCGAGAGGACGTCCGCCGGGAGTTAGCGTGTCGGGACACCACTCTGTCACTGGATCAGCTGATTGACATGTCCATTCGACTGGTTAATCTGCTGGCTGCCCGCGGGCGTTCAGAGAGGGTTCTGTGCGTTCCACCACCCAGCCCCTCCGCTCCCATTCCAATGGAGTTGGGAGGGGCTACACCGAGGGGTACCGGAGGAGTAGGCCTTCCCTGCACCAACTGTGGTCGGAGAGGACACACGTCTGATCGGTGCTGGGGGGGTCCGTCTGGGAGTAGAGATGGCAGGTGGAACGCTTCTCGGTCACCCCAGGTGAGTCAGCATCAAACTCACCCAGAACCCCTTGTTGGCCACATGTTTGTCTTAACCTCTTTCCTTCATTTTTTTCCCTCTTCCCAGCATAGGGCGCTAGTCGATTCAGGCGCAGCTGGGAACATTATGGATCGCGGACTCGCCCTTAAGTTAGGGGTTCCGCTGGTGCCGATAGATTCTCATTTCCCCGTGCACTCCCTAGATAGCCGGCCATTAGGGTCAGGGAGACCACGGTCCCACTGGACATGGTGACGCAGGGGAATCATAGGGAGCGTATCAGTTTTTTTTATTATTGATTCGCCTGCGTTTCCAGTGGTGCTGGGGACTCCCTGGCTGGCCCGGCACAATCCTAAAATTTCGTGGAGACAGGGGGTTCTCCAGGGGTGGTCAGAGGAGTGTTCTGGAAGGTGTTTGGTAGTTTCCATCGGTGCCACGTCGGTGGAGAGTCCAGACTAGGGTTCCACGGTGTGTATTCCCCCCGAGTATGCCGATTTGGCAATCGCTTTCAGTAAAGTGAAAGCGACTAAATTACCACCTTATCGACCGGGAAGGGATTGTACGATAGATCTCCAGGTAGACGCTGCGCTTCCCAAGAGTCACGTGTACCCGCTGTCCCAGGAGGAGACGTTGGCAATGGAGACATATGTCACGGAGTCGCTGGGACAGAGGTACATTCGCCCTCCATTTCACCCGTCTCCTCGAGTTTATTTTTTTGTGAGGAAAAAGGAGGGAGGCTTGCGTCCGTGTATCGATTATAGAGGTCTAAACGCCATCACAGTGGGGTATAGTTACCCTCTACCTCATCGCTACGGCGGTGGAATCGTTCCACTGAGCGCAGTTCTTCTCAAAACTGGATCTCAGGAGCGCGTATAGTCTGGTGCGTATTCGGAAGGGAGACGAGTGGAAAACCGCATTTAGTACTACATCCGGCCACTATGAGTACCTCGTCATGCCGTATGGGTTAAAAAATGCTCCAGCCGTTTTTCAATCCTTTGTAGACGAGATTCTCAGGGACCTGTGCGGGCAGGGAGTGGTTGTTTATATCGATGACATTCTGATCTACTCGCCACTCACACCGCGCATGTGTCTCTTGTGCGCAAGGTGCTTGGTAGACTGCTGGAGCATGACCTATACGTCAAGGCTGAGAAATGCGTGTTCTCTAAACGAGCCGTCTCTTTTCTGGGATATCGCATTTCCACCTCGGGGGTAGTGACGGAGGGTGACCGCATTAGGGCCGTGCGTAAATTGGCCGACTCCAACCACGGTAAAGGAGGTGCAGCGGTTTTTGGGTTTTGCCAATTACTACCGGAGGTTTATCCGGGGTTTTGGCCAGATAGCTGCTCCCATCACCTCACTGCTGAAGGGGGGCCCGGTGCGGTTGCAGTGGTCAGCAGAGGCGGACAGAGCATTCAACAAGTTGAAGGCGCTGTTCACTGATGCGCCCGTGTTGGCGCATCCGGACCCCTCTCTAGCATTCATAGTGGAGGTGGACGCGTCCGAGGCTGGGGTGGGTGCCGTGCTATCACAGCGCTCGGGTACGCCACCAAAACTCCGCCCCTGCGCTTTCTTCTCAAGGAAGCTCAGCCCAGCGGAGCGTAACTATGATGTGGGGGACCGGGAGTTGCTAGCGGTGGTTAGAGCTCTGAAGGTGTGGAGACACTGGCTTGAGGGGGCTAATACCCTTTTCTCATCTGGACCGACCACCAGAATCTGGAGTATATTCGGGCAGCTATGAGACTTAACCCACGTCAGGCAAGGTGGGCCATATTCTTCACCCGGTTCAGGTTTACTTTGTCTTATAGACCGGGCTCCCAGAACGTGAAGGCTGACGCACTGTCCCGCCTTTACGACACGGAGGATGGGTCCACTGAACCTACTCCCATCCTTCCCGCCTCAAAGCTGGTAGCCCCAGTGGTATGGGAGGTGGACTCGGACATCGAGCGGGCGTTACGGGCTGAACCCGCGCCTCCTCAGTGTCCAGCGGGGCGAAGGTACGTGCCGCTTGGTGTTCGGGACAAACTGATTCGGTGGGCTCACGTCCTACCCTCCTCGGGTCACCCTGGGGTAACCGGGACAGTGGGGAGCCTTCAGGGGAGGTATTGGTGGCCTATGTTGGCTAAGGACGTTAGGGGTTATGTCTCCTGTTCAGTGTGCACTCAGAGTAAGGCTCCTAGGCACCTTCCTAGAGGGAGGCTACAACCCCTCCCCGTTCCACAGCGGCCATGGTCACATCTGTCCATAGATTTCCTGACCGATCTTCCGCCGTCTCAGGGGAACACCACGGTTCTAGTGATTGTGGATCGGTTCTCTAAGTCCTGCCGTCTCCTCCCGTTGCCCGGTATCCCTACAGCCCTACAGACTGCGGAGGCATTATTCACCCATGTCTTTCGGCACTACGGGGTTCCGGAGGACATCGTTTCTGATCGGGGCCCCCAATTCACGTCTGGGGTATGGAGAGCGTTCATGGAACGCTTGGGGGTCTCTGTCAGCCTGACCTCCGGTTATCACCCCGAGAGTAATGGGCAGGTGGAGAGAATGAACCAGGAGGTGGGTAGGTTTCTGCGGTCGTATTGCCAGGATCGGCCAGGGGAGTGGGCACAATACATTCCCTGGGCTGAAATGGCTCAGAACTCACTACGCCACTCCTCTACTAACGTGTCCCCTTTTCAGTGTGTGTTGGGGTACCAGCCGGTCCTGGCACCATGGCATCCGAGCCAGACCGAGGCTTCTGCGGTGGAGGAATGGGTACAGCGCTCCAAGGAGACCTGGAGGGCCGTCCAGGAATCTCTACGACAAGCGAGTGGACGGCAGAAGAGGAGTGCTGACCGCCACCGCAGTGAGGCCCCCGTGTTTGTACCGGGGGACAGGGTCTGGCTCTCGACCCGAAACCTACCCCTCCGCTTGCCCTGCCGGAAGCTGGGTCCGCAGTGTGTAGGGCCCTATAAAGTCCTGAGGAGAATAAATGAGGTGTGTTATCGATTACAACTCCCTTCCTATTATCGTATTAACCCCTCGTTTCATGTGTCTCTCCTCAGGCCGGTGGTAGCTGCAGGACAGTGAGGTACCGGAGGTCCCCCCCCCCCCCTCTGGACATCGAGGGATCCCCGGCGTACACGATCCGGGCCATTCTGGACTCAAGACGCCGGGTGAGGGGCCTGCAGTACCTCGTGGACTGGGAGGGGTACGGTCCGGAGGAGAGGTGCTGGGTACCGGTGGGGGACATCTTGGATCCATCCATGTTGAGGGATTTCCATCGCCTCCATCCGGATCGCCCTGCACCTCGTCCTCCGGGGCGACCTCGAGGCCGGTGTCGGCGCGCAGCGGGAGCCACGCGTCGGGGGGTACTGTCACGAGTCCGACCGAGGGTGTTTCCCCTTCCCGGGCGGGTTGCGCTCGGCGGTCGTCGTCACCGGCCTATTAGCTGCCACTGATTGTTTTTCCTCCCCCTCCTTGTATGTTTAGTGGTAGCACCTGTTCATGTTTAATTAGTTTGTCTTTATTAGACAGCCGGCCCGCCTGGTTGTTGTGCGGGATTATTTCATGTAACCTTCGGCTCTGTTATAGAGGTACGTGTTAGTGCCGAGTCGTGATTTTGCTATTGTACTTTTTGATTCCCTGTGGTTGGGAACGTAACTTTTTGTGAGCACCCTGTGGTGCGTTGGTGCTATTAAAAGACGCACAGCATTGAACTCTGTCTCCTGCATTTGACACCACACCCACGACACCCGGAGCATTACAAAATTGGAGGTAAAAGCAGAAGTGTTTATTAGTTTACTCCAATTGGGGGATCGGCAGTAGGGCTTGCGGGGAATAATAATAAAGGTATATTCTTTAAAGTATGTATGTCTATATAGGTATGCATGCGTGTCTGGATATATATATTTACCCCAAAAATATGGGGGATTGGAAATGATGCAGACCATCCCTCAAAAAACAAAACTAACACGGAGTCCAAACAGGCTGCGCGTGTGCGCCATCGCGCATACATTTATTTTATCCCCCTACACCAAACGCGACCACAACACGCAGGTTAAAATATCAAAACAAACTCTGAACCAATGACATTCATTTGGGGACAGGTCGAAAAGCATTAAACATGTATGGCAATTTAGCTAGTTAGCCTGCACATGCTGGCTAATTTGTCCTATTTAGCTAGCTTGCTGTTGCTAGCTAATTTGTCCGGGGATATAAACATTGAGTTGTTATTTTACCTGAAATGCACAAGGTCCTCAATTAATCCACACATAAATCGGCCAACCGAATCGTTTCTAGTCATCTCTCCTCCTTCCAGGCTTTTTCATCTTTGAACTTATATGGTGATTGGCATCCACACTTTCATAGTATTACCACGACAACCGGAAAAACAGTTCGTCTTTCAATCACTCACGTGGATATAACGAATGAGGAGATAGCACGTGGGTACCTGCTTCTATAAACCAATGAGGAGATGGGAGAGGCAGGACTTGCAGTGCGATCTGCATCAGAAATAGAAAGGAGTTCTATTTTTGCCCTTGGCAATGCAGACGCTCGTTGGTGCGTGGGTGCAATAATTGAATAACATGGATTTAAAATGTATTTTGCATTGCTCGCGCACGCGACGTGTCCGGTCTGGTCAGCATGTAAGAGCGTAGAAGTGCGAGGCTAAACTTCACTACTGTAACAGTGTGAAGCAAACCCATGCACATGCGCAGATACTCTCACTCATCGCAATATCTGCGGTGCTGCTCGTGGCAACATAATATCACTGAGTCTACCTTTAATGAATGAGAGTGTTCTCTATAGGGGTCTCACCACACAGTCCTCCCACATGGTCCCACAGTCTGAAGCAGCCTGACATGGAAGAGGTGCAGAGAGAACAGGAGAAACCAGCCACATAGGGCACCACCAACCTCCCATTCACCTCCCAGTTACCCCTGCAGAGAGACATATCACACACAAAGGCTGAGTACTAAAACAGAAGAAGTCTGACATCAGGTATATAAGTAGTGTTCTTACCCAGGGGAGTATGCACAGACAAACAGTTCCCAGAGAGCATCACCCCTCAGACACAACTGTCTGGCACAGCCCACATTACTGGAGGTGGCCCACACCAACTACAGGAGAGAGAGAGAGACGGACGGACGGACAGACAGAGTTGGAGAGAAACAGAGTGGGAAAGGGAGTATATTGGCGACACAATGTATTGGCATGTGGGCAACACAAACTCAATCCCGCCAATTACTCAAATTGAATTGAGAGTTGAATTAAGACTTCTTGTTTTGACAAAGTTACTGAGGGTTTCTGCACAGTTGGCAGATCCAGTACTGTTAATCATTACCTGTGTGTAGTGTTGGCAGGTAGCATTCTCTCTGCATTGCCCACTCAGGTACATGTAATCCCGCCCTTCCTCGAACCATGAGTCAATGACCTCAGCAAATGAGCTGGTAGCATGAGCTGAATGATGGGTGTTCCAGCCAATGTGGCGGAGCGGTTGGTCCTGAGGAGCGGGATTTGTGTGGCAGGACTTTGCCCTCTCCTGGGCAAGTTTGACCAGCTTTTCACTCCAGTCCTACAGATATGAGGAAGAGGGGGAGACAACACACACACATGTTTAAACGAATACAATGGGGAACTACCTTCCCATGACTGAGGGTGACAGACCGACTTCCTCTCTTTGTGACCTAAAGGGCTCTTTTTCAGGGACACATTTTGCTTTTGGGACACTCCCATGCCAGGCTCTCCATTTATCCTCCTACTGTTAATGTTCACTGACAAGGTTTCTTCTGAAGACTTAGTCGCAGGGCTCTGAAAATCGATAGCCTAAAATGGATACGGTATTTAGGCAGGGACAGATGGGGAGATCGATAAAATGACAGACTGTGTGGGAGTATGGGAGAGAAAGAAAGAAAGAAAGTTGGTTGTATGAGCACAGACCATGGCACAGTGACTCTGCTGCTCTGCCAGCTGACCATTAGGTCACTGAGTATACTATCTCATCCTCATAGGCCTTAAATAGATCAACAACAGCAAGTGTGCTATCCATCGCTAAAGGCCAACACAGGCCATGTGATGGTATCTGATCTTAAACAAGACAGTCCTAAATAAACTACACAGTCAGGATGGTGAACAGCGGACACCCTGGGAGGCTGAAAGGTGATCTCTGCTTTCAAAGCTGGTGCACTTAGGGGAGGATTCCGGCTAAGCAAGGTGGCCTACGAGCCCTGTATTTGTATTTATTATGGATCCCCATTAGTGCTACTCTACCTGGGGTCCACTACAATTAAGGCAGTTATACAATTTTAAAGACATTGCAATACATTCAAAGCACACTGTGTGCCCTCAGGCCCCTACTCCACCACTACCACATATATACAATACAAAATCCATGTGTACATGTGTGTGTATAGTGAGTATGTTTTCGTGTGTGTGTGTATGCATGCGACTGTGCCTATGTTAGTGTTTCTTCACAGGTGTTTCACAAAGTGTATTTGTATCTGTTTTTAATATTACTGCTTGCATCAGTTACTTGATATGGAATAGAGTTCCATGTAGTCATGGCTCTATGTAATACTATGCGCCTCCCATAGTCTGTTCTGGACTTGGGGACTGTGAAGACCTGTATTTGACATGAGATCCTCTCTAAGCTTTACAGGAATGTGGTTCTGAATATAAAACAGCAACACCTCCACCTTTGGCATTTCTGTATTTTCTGTAAATGTTATAACCTTGTATTGCTACCGCTGTATCATCAAAGGTATTGTCTAAGTGAGTTTCAGCGATAGTCAGAATATGAATGTCATATTATTGATTTCATGAACCTTGTTTCTTAAGCTACATGTTAATGTGGGCTATTTGGAGCACTTTTCTGGGATGCTTGCTTGTTTTCAGTGATTTACTGGAACATTTTGCAGAAGTAGATATGCTCATGTTATGTTAGTGCAGGGTGAGCTGCACACAGTGGACTTCCTACTAGGGCACAACGCCTCAGTGCTAACAGTATGAATCTCATCATAGGTACATGATTACTGCATAGTACATTGGGGCGGCAGGGTAGCCTAGTGGTTAGAGCGTTGGACTAGTAACTGGAAGGTTGCTAGTTCAAACAACCGAGCTGACAAGGTACAAATCTGTCGTTCTGCCCCTGAACAGGCAGTTAACCCACTTTTCCTAGGCTGTCATTGAAAATAAGAATTTGTCTAGTTAAATAAAGGTAAAATAAAAAAAATTAGCTGTAGGATCAGCAAAGTCAGTTAGAGGGGCATAAATAGGGGACCACAGCATTGCTCCTCAGAGATTCTGCCAGCCTTCCATCACCTTGAGAGGGCCCCAACACAAACAGACTCTCCAGGCCACTCCTGTCCTACTGATTGCCACAGCTCACAGCCTGCCTGTGTGTACTCAGCAGAGCTCACAGCTGGTGTTTTCACCTGAATGTGTGTTATAAAAAACACCCCCCTTAGAGAGGAGCCAGAATGAGACAGCCAAACAAATCAGTGTCATTTCCTCCACAGTGGCTTGAATTGGTCCACTGACAGGTGAAAAGAGGGGAGTTTTCATCTTGTCACCTTTTAAGTTAATCTTCCTCTGGCACATTAGTGTTAATATTTAAGGGCCTTCTAAAAGGGAACACTGACCCGTTTGTCAATTATTCAACCTTGCAGTGAAGTAAGAGATCCTCAATACTCAGAAACACTAACTGGAGACATGTGTTTCAATTTATTAAGGAAAATACCTACTAAAACTCAGATGAAGGTCTTATGACTGACACATGAAAACCTTGGAGAGAATTACAACAGGCCCAGTGTATGGGAGTATTCATGCCATACTATAAAGAGCTTGGAAAGGATGATGTTGCTTCCTGTGGGACTAACTTCATCATTAGCACTACTTCCTCATCATAGGACATTTGTTGTTTGATGAATGGAGGCATGTCCAGATGTCAGGGGAGTGACAGCTAATTAAGAGTCTGTGCTAAGCCCCTTTGAGCACATTGTTCCCCCTGATGTCCTCTGGTCAAAATCATCAGTGCACGCTTTGATGCCACCAGAGGGGAGCAGGGTCACCGGGCAAGTCCCCTTCTTGAATGTTCCATTTAAGTAAGTACAGGAGTGAAGCAAAGACCAGACATAAGAGTATGTTGAGTCTTACTCTGTTATGGTCCGTAAAGGCAACAACTTATAGCTGAGGAATTGATGTTGGCAAGGAGTGCAGTCCATAAAATAAGCCAAGACAGCACAGAGCTTTTAATAGCAAAGTGACAATCAGCAGGAACACTGTTTCCCAGGCGATATTTTCATGCCTACTCAAAACTGTCTTTTAGCCGTGGGAGTCCTCAGCTAAGTGGAGACATTAAGTGGGTTGAACTTTGACCTAAAGTACTGTAAATTACTTAGCTACAGATGCACACATAGCCTATACACTTTCTCTCACACATACCCAGCATACAAAACTTGAAATGACGTCATTACAACGTGAAAATGAGTTTCTGCAACGAGTAGACGTAAAACAAACGCCTCTCTCTCCTGTCTTACACCAAAAGAAAATACTTAATTTCCATTTCTGTATTTGAAGCAAAGTACCTCCTATTGTCAGACAGGCTTCCCCAGCCCTCGGTGAACCTCCAGAGGTTATGGACTGAGTACAGAGAGAGAAGTGCCTCATTTGTGAAACTGTGTGAAGCGCTGCTCTTTTATCTCCTGAAGAGAAGAAGAAGAGGGAGGCTGCTGCAGGGCCACACTATAATATCTTTACCAACACAATGAGACAGCACTTACCCACGCCTGCTGCCCTGCCTGGGTGGAAATTCCTCAAAGAGAATCACAAACGCAGCTAAAGCCCTGAGCCTTTTAAGCGTTTATCAGTAAAGCTCCTTAATATGCTTCTTCAGCTCGCCCGGGATTCCTCCATCGGCCTTCGCAAGCAAATGATCTGTAATACCACAGTCCTGAATGCAGCATGATAATATCCTCATCCTCTTTTTCTCATTAAGTGTTATCAGCTATGTGCAGTTTGCAGATGCTTAGCAGCAGTCTAGGAACTCTGCTCTATCTGTATACATGGGCTTTGAGAACGCAATCTATGATAAGTGACGGTTTTGGACGAAACAGCCATTAGGCCTCTAGGACACACTATCCAACCCCACTGTTTTGTGTTTCATTATCCACTGATTGTCCTCTGTCGTCGTCTGTCCTTATGCAATGTAAGCTTGAGATAAGGGAGATAAGACTGGCACAGTAAAAGTGTCACGCCCTGATCTGTTTCACCTGTCCTTGTGCTTGTCTCCACCCGCCTCCAGGTGTCGCCCTTCTTCCCAATTATCCCTGTGCATTTATTCCTGTGTTCTCTGTCTGTTTGTTGCCAGTTCATCTTGTTCATTGAAGCTTACCAGCATTTGTCCTGTCAGCTCCTATCGTTTCCCAGCCTCTTTCCTCGTCCTCCTGGTTTTTGACCATTGCCTATCCTGACCCTGTACCCGCCCCCCTGAGTCCGCATGCCCTCCTGTACCTTTGCTCCACCTCTGGATTAAAGAAACTCTGCCTGTCCCTGACCCTGAGTCCGCCTGCTGTCCTGTACCTTTGCCTTACCCTGGATTTTCAACCCATGCCTGTCTTTGCCTGCCCCTGTGCCACAATAAACATTATTACTTCGACAGACTGCATCTGGGTCTTACCTTGATCCCTGATAAATAGATGGCATCAGATATGGAGAAAATGCCCAGTGGTTCTCATTGACTCAACAAACAGGGGGATTATCATTGGAGGCTTGTCACACATTAGGGTTGTTTCAGGCTGCACAGTGCCTACCCACACTATTCACTCAGTCCTTGGGTAACATGCTTGTTTTGTCTCACTTTATCTGAGTGTTTAAGTGGAAATCATGAGACTATCCCTGAGACCGTTAGTCTGCATTACCTAATCAGTGATGAAAACTACAACTTCTTCAATTTAGTTCAATTAAGTTCAGTTAAGATTCATTTACATTGCCTTCAGAAAGTATTCACACTCCTTGACTTTTTCCACATGTTGTGTTACAGCCTGAATTCAAAATTGATTACATTGAGATTGTTTTGACACTGGCCTACACACAATACCCCATCATTTAAAAAATATTGATTAAAAATGAAAATCTGAAATGTTTTGAGTCAATAAGTATTCAACCCCTTTGTTATGGCAAGCCTAAATAAGGTACAGAGTAAAAATGTGCTTAACAAGTCACATAATAAGTTGCATGGACTCACACTGTGTGCAATAATAGTGTTTACATGATTTTTGAATGACTACCTCATCTCTGTACCCCACACGTACAATTATCTGTGAAGTCCCTCAGTCGAGCAGTGAATTTCAAACACAGATTCAACAACAAAGACCAGGGAGGTTTCCAAAGCCTCGCAAAGAAGGGCACCTATTGGTAGACGGGTACAAATAAAGAAATCAGACATTGAATTTCCCAGTGAGCATGGTGAAGTTATTAATTACACTTTGGATGGTGTATCAATACACCCAGTCACTACAAAGATACAGGCGTCCTTCCTTACTCAGATGCCGGAGAGGAAGGAAACCGTGAGTGAGTTACAGTTTTAACTTAAATCTACTTGAAAATCTATGGCCTGAAAATGGCTGTCCAGCTATAATTCACAACCAATTTGACAGAGTTTGAATAATTATGAAAAGAATAATGGGAAAATGTTGCACAATCCAGGTGTGGAGAGCTCTTAGAGACTTACCCAGAAAGACTCTGCTGTAATCGCTGCCAAAGGTGCTTCTACAAAGTATTGACTCAGGGGTGTGAATACGTATGTCAATTAAATATGTCTGTATTTCATTTTCAATACATTTGCAAACATTTCTAAAAACATGTTTTCACTTTGCCATTATGGGATATTGTGTGTAGATGGGTGAGAGGGAGAAGAAAATGTCATCCGTTTTGAATTCAGGCTGTAACACAACAAAATGTAGAATAAGTCAAGGGGTATGAATACTTGCTGAGGCACTGTATACAACTAGTCGCTGTAATTTTCACATGACTAGTCAGTCTGCGGGCAAACAACGATTCTAAAAGTGAGGAAACCCTAAATCTAACTGAGCCACCAGGGAGGCGCTGCCATTGACTTCATCTACACACACTGATATAACATCTATCCTGCCTGTTAGTTTGAGTAGAGACAGAGAGACACAGTATGTAATCCTCCTGGTCCCTAACAGATATATCTATCTCAGAGCCCCAGGGACAGATCCCAGATCCACCCCACACAGTGTTTATGGCCTTCAGCATTAACACCCTGCCAGACAGCACCATACAGAACAGCTGTGATGTCAGGGCCCTCGTGAATGGAACATGCACTGTCTACATTTACACACTGATCCCCACTGTCTCTCACTGTTGGGAATATCAACGTTTCAACAGAAGATACCCTGTGAGAAATCTCTGGTGTCGCTGCCTTTGTTCAGTTGTTAGAGATGGGGAAATGGGGATACCCTCAGAGAGGGAGGAACTGTGACTACTTATGAGGATACGATTTCAACTGATCTGTACAGTACCTTTGGATATAATATATAGCTTTGTTATAAATCATGGATCAAATGGAGGGCCTTTACCAAGGGCTCGGTTAACCAAGAGACAGACTCTGTGACAAACTGTAATTGGGAGCATGGGAAAGAGCACAGGGGAGGGTTTCTGGCAGAGCTCTATTTAAGGTGACCTTGGTGTCCAGCAGGCAGCAGCAGCCATGTAACTCAGTGATGTGTTTCAAAGGGGCCAGCCTGCATGGCAGCACGGCAGTCGGCCGAGTTACATTTGCTTACAGCTCCGGGTAGAAGTTGCCCTTATAGAGCTAGGACCAGCCTATCCTCCCCAATCAGATGGGCAGACAGACAAACAGACAGACACACACACACACGCACACACACACAAGAAATATAATGAAAGGCAGGCAAGGCAACTAACCATTTTCTGCATGTTAGCGGCCATGGGGGTGACCCAGCTGCGCAGCCTATTGTGCTGTGTAACAATCAGAAAATGCTCCTTCAACCCAAGCCCTGGAATAAAGAAAAGCACACAATTATTTAGGACTGGTCGCCATGGCAATGGAATGCAAGTGTCTGTAAGGGGGGCAAGGGGGTTGGCTGAAAGGTCTGATACAGTAGCACTCCACAACATTGGGACAGTGTATATCCACAGCCTGTACATGCCATAGGCTAAACACATTTGTATGGCCTATCATTTGGAGAACTGAAATTTGTATGGCCTATCATTTGGAGAACTGAAATTTGTATGGCCTATCATTTGGAGAACTGAAATTTGTATGACCTATCATTGGATAACTAATATCTCTATTCAATATATAGGCCTTGTAGCCTTACTGAGGAGGTTTTTCCCAAATAGGATTCTGACACAAATATAACAAAATCTTACAGTTTTCACAATCCTATAGCATTCTTTATTTTATTGGGAAAGAAGAAAAATCGCATAGGTTATATTGATTAAACATAGCATAACATAATTTACTAATGAATGTTATCGGCTGTTTAGCCTAAATGCTAATCACATTTGAGCAATTTACAAGTTAAGATGGAATGTAGGAAACAGATGACAACTTACAAGTTGTATCTGCTTAAAATGAGTTAGTTAGTCCAGTATGGCTCAGTTGATAGAGCATGGCGCAAGGGTTGTGGGTTCGATTCCCACGGGGTCCCAGTGTGAAAATGTATGCACTCATTACGATAAGTCGCACTGGGTGAGAGGGTCTGCTAAAATTTTAGCAGACCCTCTCAGGGTCTTTGCAAGAGAAGTTAATAAAAACAATCACACTTTTCATCACATATACTGTATCGCGTGCATCGGCCGCCCTGATGTTTTCCTCTGACCAGCGCTAAACCGAACACAGAACAGGCGATGCGCACTCTTACCGCTCTCAGATGAATCAACGCGGCCCGGTTTCTCCGTGATTATCCTATTCGCGTGGGTGCTGTTCAGGGTCTGGAGGGTCACCATGAAAAACAGAAGCAGACACGAGGGACCAGTTAGAGACCCCATTGCTACTGAGGTAAATCGTGCCAAGTACTCTAAACTCCTCGTGGACAAGTGGCTCCCTCTTTTACCCTCCTCTTCTCTCCCTCTCTTTCACTCCCACTCAGTCTCTCTCTCCCCTTCCCACAAGTTGTCAACATTTTGCAACTGTTCTTATCCACTCACACGCACACAGTTGGCCGCTACTCAAACTTCAGTTGAATGAATGATACACGATCAGCGATAAACCCACACGGACAACCAAACTTCTAAAAGCTTGGCTGACCTTTTAACCACATAAATCAAATCAGTATTAAGTCGTGCAGTGGTGACCCGGTGGGGCTGTTTAGTCTGTTTAGCTAAATATAATATATATATATACAGTACCAGTCAAAAGTTTTGACATACCTACTCGTTCAGGGTTTTTCTTTATTTTAGTATTTTCTATATTGTAGAATAATAGTGAGGACATCAAAACTATTAAATAACACATATGGAATCATGCAAAAACGTTTTCAACAAATCAAAATATATTTATATTTTGGATTCTTCAAAGTAGCCACCCTTTGCCTTGATGATAGCTTTGCACACTCTTGACATTCTCTCAATCAGCTTCACCTGGAATGCTTTTCCAACAGTCTTGAAGGAGTTTCCACATATGCTGAGCACTTGTTGGCTGCTTTTCCTTCACTCTGCGGTCCAACTCATCCCAAACCATCTCAATTAGTTTGAGGTCGGGTGATTGGGGAGGCCAGGTCATCTGATGCAGCACTCCATCACTCTCCATCTTGGTCAAATAGCCCTTACACAGCCTGGAGCTGTGTTGAGTCATTGTCCTGTTGAAAAACAAATGATAGTCAGACTAAGTGTAAACCAGATGGGTTTATCGCTGCAGAATGCTGTGGTATCCATGCTGGTTAAGTGTGCCTTGAATTCTAAATAAATTACAGACAGTGTCACCAGCAAAGCACCCCCACACCATCACACCTCCTCCTCCATGCTTCACGGTGGGAACAACACATGCAGAGATCATCCATTCACCTACTCTGCGTTTCACAAAGACACGTCGGTTGGAACCAAAAATCTCAAATTTGGACTCATCAGACCAAAGGACAGATTTCCACCGGTCTAATGTCCATTGCTCGTGTTTCTTGGCCCAAGCAAGTTTCTTCTTTGTATTGGTGTCCTTTAGTAGTGGTTTCTTTGCAGCAATTTGATTATGAAGGCCTGATTCACAGTCTCCTTTGAATAGTTGATGATGAGATGTGTCTGTTACTTGAACTCTGTGAAGCATTTATTTGGGCTGCAATTTCTGAGGCTGGCAACTAATTAACTTATCTGCAGCAGAGGTAACTCTGGGTCTTCCTTTCCTGTGGCGGTTCTCATGAGAGCCAGTTTCGTCATAGCGCTTGATGGTTTTTGTGGCTGCACTTGAAGAAACTTTCAAAGTTCTTGAAATGTTCCGTATTGACTGACCTTCATGTCTTAAAGTAATGATGGACTGTTTTTTTCTCTGCTTATTTGTGCTGTACTTGCCATAATATGGACTTGGTTTTTTAACAAATAGGAGTATCTTCTATATCTTCTGTCACAACACAACTGATTGGCTCAAACACATTAGGAAGGAAAGAAATTCCACAAATTAACTTTTAACAAGGCACAGCTGTTAATTGAAATGCATTCCAGGTACTACCTCATGAAGCAGGTTGAGAGAATGGCAAGAGTGTGCAAAACTGTCATCAAGGCAACGGGTGGCTACTTCAAGAATCTAAAATCTAACATCTCTTTTGATTTGTTTAACACTTTTTTGGTTTCTACATGATTCCATGTGTCATTTAATAGCTTTGATATCTTCACTATTATTCCTCAATGTAGGACACAGTAAAAATAAAGAAAAACCCTTGAATTAGTAGGAGAGTCCAAACCTTTGACTGGTACTGTATATATCGTTATAATGCACGGGCACTTCTACCGTAAATCTATGCCAGCACCCAAAGGGGCTTGAACTTTCTTGCTCTCCCTGTAGATTTTGCAGTGACGTAGTGTCCCCATGAGTGACAGAACACTGAGCCAATCACAGCGCAACTAGAGAACATGACCAACTCCTACGCTCTGTATTTTCCGCTGGCTGACCCACCACCTCAGAAAGTACTGAGCTAGGCTGAAACACCTGCATTTGGAGCTGCCTCACTCAATAAAGCTAAAAAGAGAAAATGTTGTATGTGGCCTTATTAACATTTTTTACATTGTTTGCAAATGGATATTTGATATGTAAAAAATACATACGTATCTAGTGTGTAGTGACTCATTTGCGTAATTCCCGTCTTTCTCAGTCGACCCCCACTTCCCTTTTGTCCACCAAGTCGCGATACCAGTTTATCCCACTAGGGAAACTCCGCTATCATTTACTTGTATCCATATCTACTGTTGGTTTATTTATGCATTTCTGTGATTATTTAGTTAGTAAATAAATGATTTAAGACAATTGATGTATGGATGATTCATAGAGAAGACTGGGTTCGTGCAGATAACCAACAATTTACGACTTTTGGAATGAGACTAACGTGAGGTAAAGAATAATTCATTAATTAGAAGACTAATTGATCAGATATTAAAATATCTGAAAGTTATATTAGGAAAAGTATAACTTTGTGCCCCGACTTCCTAGTTAATTACATTTACATGATTAAGTTAGTCATGTAATAATAATTACAGAGAATTTATTTGATAAAAATAAGTATTATTTTTAAATAAGTAATATTAGCTAAACAGAGCCCCATCTGCCCTGAATGACAAGTCACCACTGTAAAACACATAGGATGTGTGTATATATGGAAAAATAGACCTTAAAAAATGTCCAACAATCGATTTGGTCGAAAGGGCAGACTTTTGACCAATAGTTTTTTTTTGTCTGGACCAGCCCTAAGGCCAATGTATACCCTATGTAAAACAATCAAGAAAACATCAATTAAAAGCCAAAGGTGACTGTCAGTAGGCCTATCTGAGTGATCCCAGGTGTGGTGTAGGACAAGCTATAAACAACAGTAGGTTACATCCGTGTTAGCACAAGTCAATTACTGTAGCCTAAACTCTTTATTAACAACATATATCGTACTTGAGCGATAGACAAGAAGCCCAAACAGAGCAGAGATCAGTGTCACTGTCACGATCATCGTAAGAACATTCGGACCAAAGTGATATGTGGCGTGATATGGGTTCCACATATTTATTGATGTGAAACGCACAAAACAATAAAAAGCAAAAGATACGTGAAGCTTTGGAGTGCTCACAGGCAACTACACATAAACAAGATCCCACAACAAAACAGTGGGGAAATGGCTGCCTAAATTTGATCCCCAATCAGAGACAACGCTAAACAGCTGCATCTGATTGGGAACCATACCAGGCCAACATAGAAATAAAACAAACTAAATGACCCACCCTAGTCACACCCCGACCTAACCAAAATAGACAATAAAAAGGCTCTCTGTGGTCAGGGCGTGACAGTCACTGATCCATGAGAATAACATCTACATCTTCTACACTCACAATGAAAATATTTATGTTTCACTGAAGGCAACATACATAACAAATATCTGACATGTGGCTTTTTTAAAATTAAGGTTTTCCAAAGAACATATATTTTGTGTGTGTGTGTGCATTTGATGAGACTGGGCTACAAATGACTGGCATTACAGTCCTGACTATGGCATTCATTTGGAGAAACCTGCACCGCTTGTCCTATTTCCTCAGGATAGGTAACTACAGTGATTACAGAGTGTAGCGCTGAAAGAAATAGCTCAGTCCGCCTTTATGCAATAGTGGGTAACACTGTGAGAGAGACCAAATAATCAGAGGTGTTCCTATGCCATCTCTATACGGCCAATATCTGCAAACACAAAGTACAACTATAGAATGAGATCAGTTTCAATAATCAGGGATGCTCACACACCATGACGAGAAATCTCACCCATCTTTCAGGAATCCTTTGTTACGTTGTGGTCTACTACAGCAGTAGATCCCCCACAAAGTCAGCAAGACAATATAATCACCACAGTGAAACTATGAAACGTCTGCTGAACAGAAGAGTTCTGATACCCAATCATTCTCCATCATCACATCAAAACCCAACATTTCCAACTACACCCCCGCCACACAACACACAAACACATCAAATGTCTTGACCATTAGTAGCAAATAATATGCGCACATGTAATAAAAAATGAAATTTCACAATAAATCCCTCCAAACTTGTGTATTCTTAAGACTCTGATTTAATTTGAGGGTTCGTACTGTATGTGTGTGTCCCCCACAGAAACTGAAGGACAGTGGGTAAGTGGGTAGGGGGTGTGTATTGGGGAACCAGTTTCAACAGAACCTCAACTGTGCTGTTCTGCTTCTCATTACAGAAGGATCTCACAGGATTGAGAGCCATCTCGTGTTTCCGTATTATATTCTCAAAGATATAAAAGAACAGACATGGTGGAGTGAGACACCAATCAGTCACAAACCACTCACTGGTCATGGGCTATTGATTCTACATGCAGCTCTCTTCCCATTATCCTCCCATAGTGACATCACCTACTAGGATTAGGGAAGGTACTGTAGTAGCGCCGAGTCACCTCAGTGAGTAGGACAGAGATTCAGACATGGGAGTGATGCTTATATCACATCCTGGGCCTAGTGAAGGGCTTTCAGTAGGATGGGGTACTGCACATGGGTGACTAGGTGGGTGGGTGGTAGTGGGGAAGTTACTGTTGTGTGACTGTTGTCTTCAGTGCTGTCCAGGGGGATTTGAGACCATCATGTCAATGAGTCGTGAAAGAGACATATTTTACCCAAGAGGGCGGGTGCGGACGTCCCTGTGATGAGTGATGCAGAACCACAAGCCCTGGAATAGAATGGAATGCAGAAGGGATAAATGTGTATCATAATGGACAGTGGGACAGAACTATAGCTGAGCAAGCAGGCAAGCAAGGAGCAGTAAAGTAGAGGCCAGTAAAGGCAGTAGAGTTCAGTGCAGGCACAGTGGGTCTATACTACGTGGGTGGGTGGTTGGATCAGTTACAGGTGGAATCAGATCTAACTCACTGACAGGTCTGTGCTGAAACAGGACTCCTGATGCTTCAGCAGTTGGTGATTTACTATCTGGAGCTGATTATGGCATGAGAATGTTTTTATGATATGAGAACGTTCACCAGGCTGGGGGTACGACAGAACAACTAACCTTAGCTATACTTCCATGGTAGTGATGGTGTTAGGTGTGTTCTGCAGGGGAGATGAGAACAGGACCGTTGTATTAGATGATGGCAAGGTGATGGACACTTACTCCCTGCAGAGGGCACACCTTCCCCACTTTCTATGCTCATTCAACAGTACACTTTTACTCTCAGGATGTCTGCCATTCAAGATAACAAAAAAGCACATTGGAACACAGACTCATTGTCCATTAGGCTACTGTAATTACCTGGTAATAAGCACAAGGCTGAGTTAATTCAACAAAATGTGTGCTGCTCAAGTAGGTCATATGTATTCCTGTGTTACATAGTTATTTCCCTAATGAAAGATGGGTTTACATTTCCTCGTAAATCATGAGAAGATGCAACCTGTATGAGTTGTGTCTCACATCTCCCTGCTTGTCACCTTCCCACAGTGCCCACTGCCCAGTGGAGCTTGCCTCAATCCATCCAAGCTTCCTGATAAATTTGTTTTTCTCTTCAGTTTACAAATTCCACATCTGAGAGGCTTTCAGGAGGGAGGAAATTTGCCATGTGCCTTCCAAAAAAAGGAAAAGAGTTAGAAAAAAATACACATGCCTACGCAATGGTTATTTCGTCAAATGTGGTCAACAGGTCTTCTAGTCCCATAACCTGATTGGTTCTCGACGAGTAAACCCTACATTCCATAAAGTTTTACTTTGGCATCTTGTCTGACATGTGAATGAATTAATAGCATTTCTCACAAATACCACTGAGGTGCTTATAAGCACATTTTACACACTGGAAATTCACTGTACTCAGAAGATACCCAACCCAGAGCGCTTCGGGACTGAGTGTAAGCGCAGTACAGGATTAACTGAAAATGATTTGGATGCACGCTGTCATTGTGTTCCTGTGTCTTGGTCCAATCCTCGCTGCATTTGGGCAGGTGAGTGTTTCCTGCGGTTGTCAGTGTCACGAGGGCACCTTGGCCACTATTAAGAGACAACATATGGTGTTTCTTGGATTTATTTTGCACAGCTGGTTGGTCCAATCAAACATTTAGCTGATTTAAAAGCACATATCACACTACATATCACAGAATAAAACGTCAATCTATGTAAATTACTGAATTTTATATGATCATGGGTTACCATTATAATCTCTATGAGTGTGTTATGATTTAATGTAGTCTATAGTGGTTTCTGACATGCTTTAGGTAGTCCATTAATGTAATAAACTCAGAAAACATTTCCAGACCAATTAACTATCACATATAGCCTCAGGACATAGTTAAAATTCTTGCCATTACCTGTAATGACCTGAAAAGACTGTGGGTAAATATCACACAGATTTACAACTGAGAAAATAGACCTGAGAGAAAGGTTGTCTGAATGCTCTTTTCATGGACAGGCTTTAATTCAACATCTAACACTGAGGGATGCAGCAGTGATGCCTGGGTGTTGTTGAAGGTCAAAACGCATCAAGCTGAAGTGTCAATCTCTTGTCAAATGCAAGAGCCTGCAAGTCCAGCTATAAGGTCATTATCCATGCATCATGACATGGACAGACACCCATTGATAGAACTGGTGTTTGGTCGAACTCAATTCCCAGGCAAGCTGCACAAACGATTACTAAGGCCCCTTGCATGCATGTCCAGACACCGAGAGGCCCATCACCATGAATAGACCCAACACCTCTGACGTGTTTCAGCACAAAACTGCTAAACCTCTCTACCTTGTCCAAGGACAAGGGTCTATATTACAGTAGGTTGGTGTGTGTGTGTGTGCTGTACTCTTTCTGTTGTTCAGTTAGAAATTCATGTGGAATGTCAAATTTGGATTCAATTTAGTTTTTTGTCCACATTTAGTTAAGATCATGATGTACTGTGTGGTAATGAGCTGTGTGTATGAGGAGTCTGTTCAGGTCTCGTTAGTGATCTTTGGCTTGTTCTTGTCATGGCACAACTCACACTGCAGAACTGAAGCCATGCAGTGATTACATAATTGAACAAGGTCAGCCAGAGTATTATTAGCTACATGACACTTTTATGCAAAACCTTTCTGCATCACATAATTCACTTAGAACAATTTAGAATCCTTGGATTAGATCACCATGCTACTTTGGCCTTCATCATTGCACTGCACACCTCTCGATTCAAAGAGCAGCTCAGAACTTACTGAAGGAAGCTATAGGTACTGTATGTTACCTAGGCACACCAAGATAATGTCACAGACACATGAAATGTTTTGCAGCGGAGGCAGAAAGAGGACATTATCGCTGGGGCACACAAACAGCAGCCTTTCCCTCCCTCCCTCCCCCCCCTATCCCCCTCCCCCCTCCCTCCGTCCTGACTGATGTCGCTCCAGCAGCCCAGCTCCCTGCTCCAGTTTCAATCAGCCAGGTGTTTTCACAGGATGACCAAATATTTACTTTTCTTACATAACTTCTGCCAGATGAAAACACTAATTGGCTCTCTGAAAACATTCATGAGAGGACAGAGAGGAGGAGAGAGAGAGTTGAAAGAGAGAGTGAGAGTTTAGGAAAAATATACTACTAACACTCCCTGATTTTCTCAGCCAATGGGAGGAGAGGCTGTGCCTCATACACAGGTGATGTTTACCCTCTGGGTGTTTATTACACACCATCTGACCCCAAACAGCCTCCCTACCCTTTATCAAAACCACCAGTACACCCACCCCTGCATCAAAACCTACAGTACACCCACTCCTTCATCAACACCTACAGTACACCCACCCCTTCATCAAAACCTACGGTACACCCACCCCTTCATCAACACCTACAGTACACCCACCCCTTCATCAACACCTACAGTACACCCACCCCTTCATCAACACCTACAGTACACCCACCCCTTCATCAAAACCTACAGTACACCCACCCCTTCATCAACACCTACAGTACACCCACCCCTTCATCAACACCTACAGTACACCCACCCCTTCATCAACACCTACAGTACACCCACCCCTTCATCAACACCTACAGTACATCCACCCTTCATCAACACCTACAGTACACCCTCCCCTGCATCAAACAATGAACGCTATGAGCAAGCAACATTTTTTATGCCTCCAAGGAGATCATTCCACTGACTGTCAGAACTTTCAGAGACTTATGGGCTAAAAAGATAGAACAGCCGAGATAGGCTGGGATATGAGAGAAGACAGACTGGGAGGGGCTTTCGTGTGATGGGAATCTGTTGTGAGTCCAGATAGGATTGGAGCCACTCTTTATCTCATGGAGTGTGTCTTTAGTGTTTCACAGCAACCCCCTTAGACCGTACAGGAGGCCTACAGGACTTCTCTCAAGTAACACCACCAGGGGCATAAGCACGCAACCTCCAAAACATAAAACTACTACCACTAGAGAACAACTCACTTTGCACAAAGGCAAAAGCCTACCAGCCTACCAACACTACAGCCACCTCTGACTTCAAGCTCCCCAGCTGGTGGTAGGGGTTGTTGAGATGCCCATGCGTGCTCAGAACTCTTGGTTCACTTGTACAGTAGGTCAGACAACCAGGGGGATGATGTCGCCGGCTCAATTCATTCATTCACCACATCGACTAGGCTGCCTACTGTGGACA
This sequence comes from Oncorhynchus nerka, assembly GCF_034236695.1. Lineage (NCBI taxonomy): Eukaryota > Metazoa > Chordata > Actinopteri > Salmoniformes > Salmonidae > Oncorhynchus > Oncorhynchus nerka. The sequence continues at coordinate 72,237,186 of NC_088422.1, read as the reverse complement.
GTGAGATTAAAAACATGACCATCTGAGTGCTGATGTAGTGTTGAAGCAGGTATGTCTACTCTGATGTCTCTTCTCTGGTCTCCCTAGAAACGCAGACCAGTGACCATATGCCTTTTTAGTACCGTTTAGGTACTGTACACTCCATTCTTTAACTTTCAGTGCTATCTTAGGAAAACCCCTAAAATACTTTCTAATTGCAGTAACAAACCACTTCATGTGGCTCACCAGATGCTAGTTTATAATTCCTAACTCAAGCCAATGTACAGTAGCTGCTGTACTTCTGTCCTGTTATTCCAACATTAACTTGTTGGTGAGGTCATTTCTCTGTTCTTTCCAGTGATTAAGTAGTGAGGACATTTGCTTTTGCAGTGAATGTGGTTTGTATAACTGAGTGATGTCAAATTCTAGGAAGCTAATGTAAGAATGAGTTCTGCCTCCATCTTCTGACCAAGTCACCTGTGTCTCACGGTCCCTGACTCGAGTTTAAATTAGGCAGTCATCTATCAACTGTAACTGCACTTCATTAGGCAATGAATGTGCTCTGTGTAGCCTATGTTAGCATAGGAAAAATAAACTTGCATGTTCCTTATGTTCCTCAACCCATGTTTGTAACGTGCCCCTTCGCTAAAATGCAATTAAGATCTTCCTGTATTACGGCTTTTTAAAATACAGTAACTCAAATGAATTGCCTTTTTGGGGATGACTCTCTTGTCAAGTTTTTCCCTGTATAACACTTTTGAACTCTTCCACTGCCCCTGACTTCCCCTGTTTCTGTTGGACAAAAAAGTGTTCACCTGCTTACCATGCCCTGTCCCTGTAGGACTGTCCCAGCAGGCAGGACATGCAGACCTCCCTAAAGCAGGTCCAGAAGCTGCTGTCGACCCACGAGGCTGCATACCTTCAGAGCCTCCGCACCCTGAGGAAGAAACTCAACTTGCTGCAGAACACAGCCACCAAACAGACTGGCAAAGTAAACAATGGTAAGTCTGCACACAGCCCAAACATCAGTCAAAGACGCAACATGTAGCCTACAATTTTAGCCATAGGCTTAAATTCGATTTCTTCATGTTTTTTTTAAGTACACTGAAATGCCTAAAATGGCTTTTAGTAGGCCTGCTGCTTTTTATTTTATAATCCAAAAAACACCAGTTGCAAGAATGTGAAGAAGTTTTATATTACTAATGTTTTTGCTATTGTTGTCAACCTCATGAACGAGAACCAATCGTGATTCAGTAAGTTGTGTAGGCCTACACACAGCACCAGCCAAACCGACTAGTCCTGGTAAAAATGCTAATTAGCTGTAAAAATGCAGTGTCACGCTGCGTTCTAAAAATGTTTACTCTGGTGGATTGTTATTCCTTTGCTACTACTGGTACGTCATTTGACATTTGGTGGTTAGCGGTAGGTAGAAATGGACCTATGGCTGGAGAGTTAAGTCTTGGCTTATGTCCCCCTACCAACCGCCCCCACCGCTTTACAGATACCTGTCTAAAGCTGGACACGCCTGCCAACAGCAGGAAGTTGGGAAAGGCGCAGACCCCAGGTCACGAGGTTCACTTTCTGTGTGATGCGGGTTATGAGTTGGTGGGAGCAGAGAGCAGGATGTGTCAGGAGAGCCTCACCTGGAGCGGCCAGCAGCCCACCTGCCGCAGTGAGTGACCCTACCATCTGCTACAGATTACCCTACCCCTAATCTTAGCATTAACCATTAGGGAGACACACATCTGATGTGAAATCACTATCTTTTGTCACTACTATCTACTTCTTCTCTTTCTCTGGCATCTCTTCCCCCCCACCCTTTTCTCTTCTCTGTCCCGTCACTCATCTCTTTATCTGCTCTTCCATCTCTCTCACGTCCTTGTCAGCATCCTCTTTGTGTCCCCCTCTCTTTTCTTTATCTCTCTTTCCCCCATTTTAAACTTCATGCATATTACTAACATTTATCTAGACAAGATGGCTTGCATCCATATGAGTTTCATTATCAAATTTCCTTTTTATGTATTTTCATGGCCATCCAGAATGGGTTATTGAATCCAGTGACTGTGACACATAGTTATAGCAGCCCTCTGTCTTGACAGCTTGCTAACATTTAGATAATGCTTCAAAGACGTTCTGTGAGACTAAAAGTCAGGCCATCCCTTTCGCTCCGGTTATGTCGAGTACTCACACGCATGCACATTTACGCTCATGCACACACACACACACACACACACACACACACACACACACACACACACACACACACACACACACACACACACACACACACATCTCTTTTAGTTCATGCATCAGAGCTATAAGGTTCCACCTGTGCTTGTCAGTGAGTTAGCTAGCCAACATTTACATCAGGGCTAATATTACTTCATTCTCCTCTCTTGACTAATCTCTTACTCCTCCTGTCTTTCCTCAGACATAAATGAGTGTGCCTCGTCTCCCTGTCTGAACGGGGGGACGTGTGTGGACGAGATGAACCAGTTCTCCTGCACGTGTACCAAAGGCTGGGCCGGAGCCACCTGCCAGAGCCCTGTGCCAACATGTAGGTAGAGATGCTTAAGCAATAAGGCCCAAAGGGGTGTGGTATATTGGCCAATATACCACGGCTAAGGGCTGTCCTTATGCACGACGCAAAGTGCCTGGACTCAGCCTTTAGCCGTGGTATATTGGCCACGGCTAATATATCCAACAAAACCCTTGAGGTGCCTTATTTATATTATAAACTGGAACCAGGACTTACAGTCCTATATATCTCTATGCTATGGCTAACTAGTAACAACAACACACAAGGGCCAGACACCGAGGGAGACCCAGGTCCACTCCCTCTCGCTGGTTCTGGCTGGCTGGGCTATCATACACACTCAGGGCTCCAGGCAGAGCCAGCGAATCAATACGGCCCAGTTAGGTTTTGTTTCTCTCTGTCTATTTGTTTTCATTTCTCCCCCCTGTGTACAGTACACTGCTGTAAGTGAGAACCACACACAGACTAATGGGGATTTAGATGGACTTTGACCATGAGTAACACTGCTTGCACTGTGTGGGAGCCTTCTATAAGTCTATCATCCCACTCACACACAGCCCACTGATAGAGGGCTGCATGGTGCAATGCATGTGAACACTGAGGTCAGGAAATGTTGGGAAACTACAGTGTTGCATGAATGTTTAATATTAAAAAGTTTAATGTAGCCTAACTTAAGTTGCAAGTAAGTCGAGACGACCGCCCGTCTGGTCGCCAGACAACATTTTGAGTATCTCATCTCTGTGTCCAATACATTTGTGCTCAGTCTTGACTCAGTCTTGGATAGTGACAACTGGACATTTCTTCTGGAGACCAGCCGAGACCAGCGCAGTAAAAAACTCCTAATTATCAGCTTCCATTCAGTCAGCACATAAAACCGCTTTGCCTTGCCAAATATATACACTCCTTTCTTGAAACATTAATACCTGCAGTCTTTATATCTAGTATAGACATGTTTGCGCAGTGGCGAACCTATTGGACCTTACTGGACCCTATTGGACCAGTGTGTGACAGGTTCTTGACGCTGGAAGGACAGCAATCGTCATACCAGCGGACTCATTTAGGACTGCACTTTGTTTTAAACAAAGGGCCAGTGGCGTAGTGGAGGCTATATGCAGGTATACACCGTATATATCTAGTATAGACATGTTTGCGCAGTGGTGAACCTATTGGACCTTCAGTGTGTGACCTGCTGTTTTTATGGGCATTGTGTATACTCACTTCTTAATCCCCAGTGATGCGTATCAAAGTAGTGTAGTGGAGATATACGGCTTATCAATGATGTATAACAATAAAGAAGCCATGCATAAAGTAGCCTATAAAGTAGCCTATAAAGTAGCCTAATCGCAAAGTACATGACATACAGCTCCGGAAAAATTTGAGATCACTGCAAAATGATGAGTTTCTCTGGTTTGACTATTTATAGGTGTGTGTTTGGGTAAAATGATCCGTTTCTATGGTTTTACTATTTATAGGTGTGTGATGGGGTAAAATGATCAGTTTATCTGGTTTTACAATTTATACGTATGTGTTTGGGTAAAATTATCATTTTGTTTTTTTTCTCTAAACTACTGTCAACATTTCTCCCAAATTCCAAATAAAAATATTGTAATTTAGAGCATTTATTTGCAGAAAATGACAACTGGTCAAAATAACAAAAAATATGCAGTGTTGTCAGACCTTGAATAATGCAAAGAAAATAAGTTCATATTCATTTTTAAACAACACAATACTAATGTTTTAACTTAGAAAGAGTTCAGAAATCAATATTTGGTGGAATAACCCTGATTTTCAGTCACCCAAACACATACCTATAAATAGTAAAACCAGAGAAACTGATCATTTTGCAGTGGTCTCTTCATTTTTTCCAGAGCTGTATATTCACATGTGCGCAGCACACACAGTCTAGTTTCAACGGAATGTCGTCTGCAGCCAGCAAGAATGCACAGCTCTCAACTGGTTTTTTGGCAAAGAGCAGCTCAAAGAAAAATGATATTGGTAGCCAGTAGGGTAGGTAGGAAATACTTTTCAATGTATGATATCTACCAGTAAATGCTAACAAAGGCAACAATGAGTATGCAAATAAGGTCAGTAGGCTATTGTGATGAGCATTCAGTCATCATACCCTGTTTGCATCAGTGGTGGGCCTGGGTGGACACCCAATCAAGTTTGAGCAAAAACAGAAAAATAATACATGATTATGACAAAAAGATATATTATTTATATTGTCAGACCTCCAAAAGGGTCTCCTGATGCTTTAAGCATTGTTGTGGACTTACAACGTCACATTTGAGTTGTTTTCTATTTAAAAAAAGGTGTGATTTAGAGGTTGCAAATCTAAAAAACACAAGATTTTTCCTTCGCTTGGCAGGCCATGAGGATACCTACTTCTCCAGGCTCCACTACACCACGGCATAGGGCCAATGGAAAGACAGCAGTCACACACAGCATGATGTTAAAGAATAAGCAGTCCAATCACTCAGACATAGTAAGCCAGTGGGTTCCAATCATAAGAATACTAAAACACAACAATTAGGCTAAGCATTTCTTAATCCAAATGTACAACTATTACTTTTCATTGCAAAAAATATTTCACGTTTAGCACACAAAGTAACCGGTGACCTAAAGTTTAAATGCAACAACGTTTCACACACAAGTTATTTTCAAAGAGATGGTTAACAACAGCAAGGGAGCTGAAATCAAATACACACTTCCACTCAAAAGATGAGGATAAATGTTAACTTATTCAAGAAGTTATTCTTGAAAAGGGAGAAGCTAACAAATTAGCAACATCCTCTTCTATAACACCTTCTGCAGCCGCTAAAAACTAGCCTACAACAAAAGATAGTTAGCTACATCATAGGAAAACTACTGCTTGCTATTGCGCAGTGACCTGTCAGCCTTTCAGAAAGCAGAGGTTTCCAGGTTTGTTTTGTAAAAAACGGTCCACCCATTACAAGTCAAAATGTGATTGGTTGATTCCACTGTCACTCCAAAATGTTGCCCTGATTCAGTTGAATGGCAGATGCCTTCTAACTATCTTTTTTATTTTTTATTTCACCTTTATTTAACCAGGTAGGCTAGTTGAGAACAAGATCTCATTTACAACTGCGACCTGGCAAGATAAAGCAAAGCAGTTCGACATACATCAACACAGAGTTACACATGGAATAAACAAACATACAGTCAATAATACAGTGAAAAAAATGATATATACATTGTGTGCAAATGAGGTAAGATAAGAGAGGTAAGGCAATAAATAGGCCATGGTGTCGAAGTAATTACAATATAGCAATTAAACACTGGAGTGATAGATGTGCAGAAGATGAATGTGCAATTAGAGATACTGGGGTGCAAAGGAGCAAGATAAATAAATAAATACATACAGTATGGGGATGGGCTATTTACAGATGGGCTGTGTACTGGTGCAGTGATCTGTGAGCTGCTCTGACAGCTGGTGCTTAAAGTTAGTGAGGGAGATATGAGTCTCCAGCTTCAGTGATTTTTGCAGTTTGTTCCAGTCATTGGCAGCAGAGAACTTGAAGGAAAGGCGGCCAAAGGAGGAATTGGCTTTGGGGGTGACCAGTGAAATATACCTGTTGGAGCGCGTGCTATAGGTGGGTGCTGCTATGGTGACCAGTGAGCTGAGATAAGGTGGGGCTTTACATAGCAATGACTTGTAGATGACCTGGAGCCAGTGGGTTTGGTGACGAATAGGAAGCGAGGGCCAGCCAACGAGAGCGTACAGGTCGCAGTGGGGCTTTGGTGACAAAACAGATGGCACTGTGATAGACTGCATCCAATTTGTTGAGAGAGTGTTGGAGGCTATCTAGCTTCTGATGGCCTAGCAATTGGCTGACTTAGCTAGCTAGATTTATCTCCCCAGAGACCAGCAAAGAAAAATCCTGATTGGATATTTTTTTCTCTCCAGTGTTCATTTCCTTTCCAACGAAAACTGAAGTGATTAAATAAGAACTTAATTGAAAATAATAATATAATTAATTATAGTTATTTTATAAATCCTTAGCCCTTCTCTGAAGGCATAGAAGGCCCTCATTATTTCACACTGTGTTTGGGTTATTCACAAATTGTAGAGTGGCTCTATTATCACTCAGCCTGCATTTTTTTACCATTCTGAATGTATAAAGAATCCATATGTTCTTCTGAAATATGAACACAGAAATACTGGACATTTTGAACTGCTATTATTGTGGCAATTTGACAAAATTACAATCATGGTCTTGAATTGGACTCCCATTTTCCTGGTCTCGGTCTCGTACCCCTTGTCCCTCTCCGGTCTTGGTCTTGACTCGTACCCCTTGTCCCCCTCCGGTCTTGGTCTTGACTCGGTCTCGTACCCTTGTCCCCCTCTGGTCTTGGTCTGGACTCGGTCTCGTACCCCTTGTCCCCCTCCGGTCTCGGGCTTGACTCGGTCTCGTACCCCTTGTCCCTCTCCGGCCTCGGGCTTGACTCGGTCTCATACCCCTTGTCCCCCTCCAGTCTTGGGCTTGACTCGGTCTCATACCCCTTGTCCCCCTCCGGTCTCGGTCTGGACTCGGTCTCGTACCCCTTGTCCCCCTCCGGTCTCGAGCTTGACTCGGTCTCGTACCCCTTGTCCCCCTCCGGTCTCGGGCTTGACTCGGTCTCGTACCCCTTGTCCCCCTCCGGTCTCGGGCTTGACTCGGTCTCGTACCCCTTGTCCCCCTCCAGTCTCGGGCTTGACTCGGTCTCGTACCCCTTGTCCCCCTCCAGTCTCGGGCTTGACTCGGTCTCGTGCCCCTTGTCCCCTCCAGTCTCGTTGACCCCCTTGTCCCCCTCCAGTCTCGGTCTGGACTTGACTGTCCCCTCCAGTCTCGGTCTGGACTCGGTCTCGTACCCCTTGTCCCCCTCCGGTCTCGGGTTTGACTCGGTCTCGTACCCCTTGTCCCCCTCCAGTCTCGGACTTGACTCGGTCTCGTACCCCTTGTCCCCCTCCGGTCTCGGGCTTGACTCGGTCTCGTACCCCTTGTCCCCCTCCAGTCTCGGGCTTGACTCGGTCTCGTACCCCTTGTCCGCCTCCGGTCTCGGGCTTGACTCGGTCTCGTACTCCTTGTCCCCCTCCAGTCTCGGTCTGGACTCGATCTCGTACGCCTTGTCTCCCTCCGGTCTCGGGCTTGACTCGGTCTCGTACTCCTTGTCCCCCTCCGGTCTCGGGCTTGACTCGGTCTCGTACTCCTTGTCCCTCTCCAGTCTCGGGCTTGACTCGGACAAGATTTGCTCCGGTCTTGGTCATGAATTGGTCTCGCTTTAGGTGGTCTCAAACACAACACTGTTCCAAACACTGTGGTTAACCTGGGAACAAATAGTTAATTTGAAACTCTTTGTTCACACGGTAACCATAGTGTTTTATAAAGAAATAAGCTGCACTGTACTGATTTGAAGATGGAGATGTTTAGATGGCCATGCCCTCAGACTGCAGTCAGAAACCTCCATATCAATGAGAATCATCCTTAGTTTCACTCTTCTCCTCATTCCTCTCCTTCTTTTTCTCCCTCTTTCTTTTTTCTCCAGTCTTTGTCACCATGACGAACACCTCGTCTGCCACCTCCTCTGCGGCTGCTGCCATCTCTCCCCCGGCTGTGACTGTTGGTCCGTTTGTCCGTCCGTCTCGCTGTACGCAGGTCCAGGGCACCACCCACTGCACCTGTGACCCCGGATACACCATCTCTGGGCGTGACAGCACCACTTGCACAGGTACACCACAATCAGCTACCATTGCTATGGTAACATAAAAAGACACACTGTCTGACCACATAATGTTATATACTGTAACTGACATTAATGGCAATTGATGTGTGTGTGTTTCAGACATTGATGAGTGTGAGTTGTTCCACATGGGTCAGGCTGGCCGGCTGTGTTTACATGCCTGTGTTAACACCCCTGGAGGCTACCGCTGTACCTGTCCTACTGGATACAATGTCACCCGCGATGGACGTAACTGCAAAGGTGAAAGGAGACCTCACACACACACACACACACACTGTACCAAAGTCTCAAATGCTGAACACACACACACACACACACACACACACACACACAGACACACACACACACACACACACACACACATCAGTTATTTCTCTGTCTGAATACTAAACATTTGAATAGTCTCTAACTTGGCTGAATGATTTTCTCTGTCTTTTTGTAATTCCATCTGTCCCTCCAAACCATACATCTGGTCTGAATAAATGTTTGTTTTTGTAGGCAACACAATACATCACATTATTCTCCCTCTTTTACTTATTCTCCATGGCCTGTAGACATAGATGAGTGTGCCACCAGACTGAATAACTGCACCCGGGACCAGATGTGTATAAACACCTACGGAGGGTTCCAGTGTGTACGTGTGGACTGCCCCCGCATACGAAACGCCACCTACAGCAAAACCTCACCCCTGTGAGTACCTTCTCGTATAGTTCATCAAGAAAAGATTTGATAACATGTAACTCTTTATCACTCTCTTGCAATAATACACCCCTCAATGCCAAATATAATCTTCTCTTTCCCTGTTCCCCAGGCGTTGCGAGCGTAACCCCTGCTCTGTGGACAACAAGGTGTGCTCTCAGGCCCCTAACTCCATCTCCCACCACTACCTGTCTGTCGTATCCAACCTGTCAGCACCACGCACCATGTTCCGTGTGTCGGCCCTCCGCCTCATGGGCGACACGCTGCGTTTCTCCCTGCTGGGCCGCGGGCAGGCCCGACGCCACTTCACGGTGCAGCGGTCAGACCGACAGACAGGCCAGCTGGTGCTGGGGAGCCCGGTGCAAGGCCCTGCTACACTGGAGGCAGAGGTGGAAATGACCGAGCTGGAGAAAGGGGTCCAGCTGGGGCGGTACATCACCAAGATCACCATGTTCATCTCCCAGTATGAGTTCTAGAGAGGGAGAGAGAAAGGTAGGGATTTAGAGGGTGGAATGAAGAGAGGGAGGATGGAGTACTGTGGTAAGAGTGAGTGTGGCAGTGGATAGGGCTGGGAGGGGTGAGGCACTAAGTCCTAAGGAACAAAGAAGGACTAAAAGGAGAGGGAAGTTTAGTCGAGACATACAGGTATGGCAGGAACGGATGCATTTTGGTAGAGTTGTATCAATTATAATGACAGAAAGGGAATGGTTCAGGTAAGGTTTAGGGGGGTGAGACATGAAAAGGAGAAAATGGCCACTTGTGGTGGAGATTGAATGTTTCCTCACTGGAGCTGAGAGAGTGAGAGAGAGCTGGGTATGTAAATACGAGCTGAAGTCCTTAACTGGTTAATGGTTTTACATCCAACATATGACAAAATGACAATCAATATCTGTAAGATGAGAAGACATGACGCTACACATTGACAATCCTATATTTCCTGGTCTTGTGTTCAACTTGTTTTGATATATTTATTTTGAAGGTGTTGTAAACCCCTGTTTGTGAACTGCTTTTTATTTATCTGAGAAAGCACTATTAAACATTTATTCAAAACACCACTGTATGATTTCTAAGGTTTCATTATTTACTTTTCCTATATACTTATGTCTCTGCACAGGACTGTATAAGGGGCTTGCCTTGAACTGTGACCTGTAGATGATCTGTCCGTCATAGAGGCTGAAACAGGAGTATGATGTACAGTATGAGTAGTGCAGGTCTGGGGAAGACATCAAGCATGGCAGTACAGAGCTACACCGTGCAGCAGACAGACAGCCAAAGACACTCTGCTCAAAGAGCTACTAGAGCCTTACAGTATATGCATGAGCTAAACCAGCAAACACAGTGTATATTGTTGCTTAATGAGATATGACAAATTGAAATGCTCTTTTACACAATGCTTAGGGGTACGTGTGTGTGTGTGTGTGTGTGTGTGTGTGTGTGTGTGTGTGTGTGTGTGTGTGTGTGTGTGTGTGTGTGTGTGTGTGTGTGTGTGTGTGTGTGTGTGTGTGTGTGTGTGTGTGAGGAGATGTACTGTAGATTCGGCTGGTGTTGTTGTGGCGTGGATTGTAGAGGATGCTGATGAAATGTTTCACCCCTGTCTCAGGCTGCCCACAAACCTTCCCCACTATCTGCACTCTATCATCTGGACAGACATGAAAACCCTGGTTAACACCACACCACACATAGGGCCAATGCCATGGACAGTAGTGTATAAGATATCCCACATCACAGCTCCCTCAACATAGAGCACCCTGCAATGACCACAGCACAGTGAGTGTACTTTATATAGGCACTGATGTAAGTGTAGAGTGTGAGGGGTTAACCAGCCCGGTGCAGCCACGCAGAGCCAGGCAGTGTGTATCAAGGCACAAGGCGAGACCCAGATGCAGACACAGGATGCAGATGGTTGGAGTCTTATAATGTTTATTAATCCAAAAAGGGGTAGGCAAGAGAATGGTCATATACAGGGAAAAGGTCAAAGCAGTTTGGAGTCCAATAGGTACCGAAGGACAGATTCAAGGTCAGGGCAGGTAGGATGATCAGGCAGGCGGGAAAGTAGTCCAGAGTCAGGCAGGGGTCAAAACCGGGAAGACTAGCAAAAGAGAATAGAAAAGGAGTACGGGGAAAAACACGCTGGTTGACTTGACTAAACATACAAGACGAACTGGCAATGAGAGACAGGAAACACAAGGATAAATACACTGGGGAAAATAAGCGACACCTGGAGGGGGTGGAGACAATAACAGGAACAGGTAAAACAGATCAGGACGTGACAGTGTGCCTCAGACAAACAGGCACTAACACACTGAACCCAGCCCCACCTCGGAGTCACCATATTGGGCTGAGAGAGAGACGAGGAGGGACTCCCCTGACCTGGCTGAGACCCACTAGGGGACCACAGGGGGGGTGAGGATCCCAAAATGGGATTGCACACAGAGGGACAGGGGGAAATGATGAAGAGAGATAGAGGAAGAGAGAATGATGGCTGAATAGAGTGGTATCAATAGCAGGCAATTCACAGCGAGACTCTATTTCTGCTCTGAAAGAGACCCCTCACTGTTCTTCACTCTGTCTGTATCTCTCTCCCTTTCTGTCTTGATGAAAGGAAGGGACAGAAAGAGAAAGGAAAAAATGAGACGTATAGTTGAATGTCAGCCTTTCCCAATGTTGTCGTTCCCCGGGGGAGGAACAAAGCTGATGTGGTGATGAGTCAGTCCCTATATCCTCTCTGACCCCCTCCACACCTCTCCTCTCCTCACCCCCTTCTAACCCGCTTGTCTCTGCCCATCCAGGACTACCTGTATCTCACCCACACCTCCTCCTGTCCTGAATACAAACCATACACTCTGACCCCACTCTTGTCCTCTTTTCAATCAGTCTCAGACCCCACACAGACACATTAAAGGTCCAATGTAACTGTTTTTTTTTTATATCAATATCAAATCATTTCTGGGTAACACTTAAGAACATTACTGTAATAGATTTCCATTATAATGGGCAAAAATTCTAAACTATTTCTCAAGCAAGAATTTAATTGGTCTATTAACCAATTCACTGCACGGTGATGTCACTATGTAAAGCCCAAACTCCCGCCCATATAAAACCTGCTAATTATAAGGTCCTGTGTGGAAGATTGCATTTTAATTCAGCAACTATCAGGAGATAACACTGATACATTTTTTCACACTTTTACAGTGTTAGTTTCATCAGCTGCACTAGGCCTTTAAAACACAAGCATATAGTATACAAACATGCATGAACACCCACACACACTCACTCACACACACAAACAAACACACACACTCTGCGCCTGAGTTGAAAACAGAGTTGGAAACAGTAGCCAGGGTTCCAGTACTCTTTATCTATTAGTAACCTTAGAAAACCATTCCATTCCAACAACATCAAAGGGATCCAAGCTCTCTTCCTTTGTACCCCCTCCCCTCCACACACACACACACACACACACACACACACACACACACACACACACACACACAGTACAACCAATAGGGTGCTCTGATGATTTCATCTATCACGGCCTGTCTGTGGGTGCCCATATGTCTAGAGTGTCTCAGCTTCCCTCCATCTCTTTTTGCCTATCCCTCTCTCTCTCCTCTCTCTTTCCCTACATCTTCCATCTTTGTCTCTCTCCCTCTCTGTCTGATGTGGTGGATGAGTCACCCTCTGAGCAGATAAACCTCTGAGTGCCAGCGGTGCCAACTCTCTGAAATCAATATCCTCATTCCAGCCCGGCCTCCCCACACAATAAGAGCTTATACTCCTATAGGCCTTTACCTAGTTATCTTTGAAGCCCCTCTCAGTCAGATATCAGGATTGTATGTGAAAGGGGACACTCCGTCCCTGTCGTAGGTTTAAGGGGAGGAAGGAGAGTTGGGACCCAGACCCTTGTATGTTGACTGGGCCCAGGCAAACTGAGACATGGCCTAGATCTAGAGCCAGAGTTTGGCTGGCACAGGCCTGCACTGGGCAGGTGAGGGGGGTTGGTATGCATGGCAGCAGTGCCCAGCTGTTACAATGGGAGGTCTGTGAGAAGTACGGCCGGGACCAACAAAGCCCTGACTGTGCCCACGTCAGTCCCCCAGTCCTTGAGCCAAGAACAGGTATCATATGCAGCCAAGTACGACAAACAGGATGTGGGGGTGTAAGGAAGGTGTGTGTGGAATGGGGGAAGGGGAGGAACTGTTCCATAAGATGTCTGATCTGACCTCTAACTGTCCTTTACTCCTCTCCCCGGGACACTCTCTCTGACTGTCTGATCTGACCTCTAACGGCCCTTTACTCCTCTCCCCGGGACACTCTTTGTCTGATCTCCTCTAACCCCTTTTACTCCTCTCCCAGGGACACTCTCTCTGACTGTCTGATCTGACCTCTAACTGCCCTTTACTCCTCTCCCCAGGACACTCTCTCTGACTGTCTGATCTGACCTCTAACTGCCCTTTACTCCTCTCCCAGGGACACTCTCTCTGACTGTCTGATCTGACCTCTAACTGCCCTTTACTCCTCTCCCCAGGACACTCTCTCTGACTGTCTGATCTGACCTCTAACTGCCCTTTACTCCTCTCCCAGGGACACTCTCTCTGACTGTCTGATCTGACCTCTAACTGACCCTTTCTAACTCCTCTCCTCTCCCAGGGACACTCTCTCTGACTGTCTGATCTGACTTCTAACTGCCCTGTCCTCTACTCCTCTCCCTGGGACACTTACTCCTCTCACCTCTGACTGGACTGACCTCTAACTCTGACTCTCTGACTGTCTGACCCTCTAACTGTCCTTCTCCCAGGGACACTCTCTCTGACTGTCTGATCTGACCTCTAACTGCCCTTTACTCCTCTCCCAGGGACACTCTCTCTGACTGTCTGATCTGACCTCTAACTGCCCTTTACTCCTCTCCCAGGGACACTCTCTCTGACTGTCTGATCTGACCTCTAACTGCCCTTTACTCCACTCCCAGGGACACTCTCTCTGACTGTCTTATCTGACCTCTAACTGCCCTTTACTCCTCTCCCAGGGACACTCTCTCTGACTGTCTGATCTGACCTCTAACTGTCCTTTACTCCTCTCCCAGGGACACTTTCTCTCTCCCCCTCCTTGCTGGTGACTGTTATCAACACCTCACCATCCTTCCAAGCTGCCCACTCCACTCCCAATCCCCCACGACTGAAGCCTGAGTGTGTAGGAGCACCTTAGACCGGCTTCTCAAACTCTCCCTGAACTGTGTGACCTGGCCCTGATTGATAGTTGCTACGGGTCACGTTGTTAGGGGCCAGTCACCTGGCAGCACTTCAGACTGTGCAGGCCACTATCTCCTCACTTCTCTGAGTGGACTTGTGGATTGGAGTGCAGAAAACCACATCCTTCCCACAACTATTCAAATCAAAATCAAACTTTATTTGTCACATGCGCCGAATACAACAAGTGTAGACCTTACCGTGAAATGCTTACTTACAAGCCCTTAACCAACAGTGCAGTTCAAGAAGAGTTAAGAAAATGTTTACCAAATAAACTAAAGTAAAAAATAATAAAAAGTAACACAATAACATAATAACAAATCAAATCAAAATTATTTATATAGCCCTTCGTACATCAAGGCTATATACAGGGGATACATGTAGGTAGAGGTGAAGTGACTATCCATAGATAATAAACAGATAGTAGCAGTGTACAAAACAAATGGAGTGGGGGGGGTCAATGTAATAGTCTGGTGGCCATTTGATTAATTGTTCAGCAGTCTTATGGCTTGGGGGTAGAAGCTGTTAAGGAGCCTTTTGGTCCTAGACTTGGCGCTCCGGTACCACTTGCCGTGCGGTAGCAGTGAAAACAGTCTATGACTTGGGTGACTGGAGTCTCTGTCACCCAGTCTATGACTTGGGTGACTGGAGTCCTCTGACACCGCCTATTATATAGGTCAGGATGCTCTTGATGGTGCTTCTAGCCTCAAGCCAAAAGACTCCTGAACATCTAATAAAATGGCTACCCAGACTATTTACATTGCCCTCCCCCTCTTCATGCTGCTGCTACTCTCGGTTTATTATCTATGCATAGTCACTTTAATAACTCTACCTACATGTACATATTACCTCAATTACCTCGACTAACCGGTGCCCCCGCACATTGACTCTGTACTGGTACCCCCTGTATATAGCCTCGCTATTGTTATTTTACTGCTGCTCTTTAATTATTTGTTACTTTTATTTCTTCTTTTTTTTCAGTATTTTCCTTTAAAAAGCAATGTTGTTTAAGGGCTTGTAAGTAAGCATTTCACTGTAAGGTCTACACTGGTTGTATTCGGTGCATGCGAAAAATACAATCCGATTAGATTTGATTTGAAGATAGGTTTACCAGTCAGTCACATGGAGCTGCACTGCTCCCTAGTGTCAATAACAAGGCACTTTTACCAGCCTGAGGGGGTTTATGCATGGGTTTAAGTGGAGGCATCATCTTAATGGAACAGCACGATACACCCCCCCCCCCCCCCCCCCCCCCCCCCCGTTTAATTGATGTCAAATTATTAATTACTGGGTGTGTAAGATTGGTCAACAATAGTGTTATACCACTAGGTGGCAGCACCAGCGAACATTGATTCATTATTATGGTGAAAGGTGGCCTGAGCTGCTACTGCTTCTCCACAGCTCCTAAAATGAAGTTAAAACTGTTTCAATATCAATTTTAAAAGGACTCACATCTCACAATCATCACATCAAAGTCATCAATAAAGTACTCGTAACACTAAAGTTTCTCCTGTTATTGATCCTAAATGTTGATATCAGGTTAATCAATGGTTTCAGAGAAGTTGATGTTGTTTCCTGTGAGTGCAGCATGAGAGACTCCATCTATTAGCTGTTGTTCATCAGAAAATGGAGCCTGCAGTATGTTTCCTCTTCTAGTTTGTTATTCTTCCTCATCCCTCTCGTACTACCTCCATCACTTATTAGACAGTCAAGCTCACAAACAGGTGGTCGTTCATATCTTTCTACCTTTACTGTGTGGGAGAGAGCATGTCTGTGTGATTACTGTGGCTCAGTGACAGAAATAACACAAGCTTTCCCAATTACAGCTCCAGACTTAGGCCACCTGTTTCTTCCTCAACATCATGCTCAGGGTAACTGTACTTGCAGGTATGATGGCTTTAAATACAGACATTGACACTATTCAAATATTTTGCAATTAGTAAGCCTAACATGTAATCCATATTGACTTTTTTATATATATTTAAAAGTATATTATATATTTATGTATATATTGTCCTCTTGCTCAGTTGTACACCAGGGCCACCCACTCCTCATTATATTCTGGTTAGAGCCAGTGTGTGCTGTTCTGTGAAAGGAGTAGTACGAGATCTTCAGTTTCTTGGAAATTTCTCGCATGGAATAGCCTTCATTTCTCAGAACAAGAATAGACTGACGAGTTTCAGAAGAAAGTCCTTTGTTTCTGACCATTTTAAGCCTGTAAATCGAACCCACAAATGCTGATGCTCCAGATACTCAACTAGTCTAAAGAAGGACAGTTGTATTGCTTCTTTAACCAGGACAACAGTTTTCAGCTGTGCTAACATTATTGCAAAAGGGTTTTCTAATAATCAATTAGCCTTTCAAAATGATAAACTTGGATTAGCTAACACAACATGCCATTGGAACACAGGAGTGATGGTTGCTGGTAATGGGCTTTTGTACGCCTATGTAGATATTCCATAAAAAATCTGCCGTTTCCAGCTACAATAGACATTTACAAAATTAACAATATCTATACTGTATTTCTTTTTAATTTTACCCCCTTTTCGTGATATCCAATTGTTAGTAATTACTATCTTGTCTCATCGCTACAACTCCCGTACGGGCTCGGGAGAGACGAAGGTCGAAAGCCATGCGTCCTCCGAAACACAACCCAACTAAGCAGCACTGCTTCTTAACACAGCACGCATCCAACCCAGAAGCCAGCTGCACAAATGTGTTGGAGGAAACACCGTGCAACCAGCTACCTTGGTTAGCGCGGACTGCGCCTGACTCGCCACAGGAGTCGCTGGTGCGCGATGAGACAAGGATATCTCTACCGGCCAAACCCTCCCTAACCCGGACGACGCTAGGTCAATTGTGCGTCGCCCCACCGACCTGGGCGCGAACCTAGAGTCTCTGGTGGCACAGCTGGTGCTGCGATGTAATGCCCTAGACCACCCAGGATGCTGCGCCACCCTGATCAATTTGATGTTATTTTAATGGACAGAAAATGTGCTTTTCTTTCAAAAACAAGAACATTTCAAAGTGACCCCAATCTTTTGAACAGTAGTCTATTATATAAATATATATTTTTAATTTATTTATTGTATTCTCGATCTTGACCAACAGTGCTATGCTTCTAATAAAATTAACAGACATTTACACATATTGCTTAGCCCCAATATCTATATTCCTCAGCCCACTTACCCACACACCTAAACCTAATTATCCACACACCCCAGCCCATGTCCTAACCCTAACACCCACAAGCCAATATCCTAATAGTGATACAATAAAGTACCGATACACCCATTTCCTAGCCCTAAATGCCCTATTTGTTATTCATAGACCCAAGTTCCATACAAACCTGGTCTACACTCATACTTCAGCCCCAATATTCTTACAGACCAGGTGTACACCTGCAGGTCTAACCCAAGTACTGATTTAAAAAATAAATAAACAGGAATACTCCTTCATGTTAGCCCCAATTGTCAAAAAATTGGTGTACTTCTGCATTTCAGCCCCAATACTTACACAAACCAGGTCTACCACTGTACTTCAGCTCCAATGTACATACCTACAATGTCTGCACCTGTGCTTGAACCTAATTAGTCAACTAAGCCAGGTCTAAATGTGTGCGGCTGGCTTCCGGGTGAAGTGGGCATTGTGTCAAGAAGCAGTGTGGCTTGGTTGGGTTGTGTTTCGGAGGACGCGCGGCTCTCGACCTTCGCCTCTTCCAAGTCCATACTGGAGTTGCAGCGATGAGACAAGACTAACTACCAATTGGATACCATGAAATTGGGGAGAAAAAAGGGTATCAAAAAAATTCAATAATGTAACTTTAATAATGTTTATATATCTTGCATTACTCATCTCATATGTATATACTGTATTCTATACTATCTGCTGTATCTTAGTCTATGCCGCTCTGACATTGCTCGTCCATATATTTATATATTCTTAATTCAATTCCTTTACTTAGATTTGGTGTGTATTAGGTAGTTGTTGTGGAATTGTTAGATATTACTTGTTAGATATTGCTGCACTGTCAGAATTAGAAGCACAAGCATTTCACTACACTCCCAATAACATCTGCTAAACACGTGTATGTGACCAATCAAATTGATTTGATAATGTTATGATTATGCTTGAAAGGACTGGGGAGTGTTTCAGGATTTAAAAAAGAACAGCACAGGTAAAATCCTAGAGGAAACCCTGGTTCAGTCTGCTTTCCACCAGAAACTGGGAGATGAATTAAACTTTCAACCTGAGGAGGCTGGTGGGAGGAACATTAGGAGAACAGGCTCATTGTAATGGCTGGAATGGAATAAATGGAATGGAGTCAAACATGTGGTATCCATATGTGTGATGTATTTGATACTGTTCCATTCATTCCATTTCAGACATTACAATGAGCCCATCCTCCTATAGCTCCTCCTACCAGCCCGCTGCTTTCAACAGGACCATATCCCTAAACACAAGGCCAAATCTACACTGGAGTTGCTTACCAAGATGCCAGTGACTGTTCCCGAGTGGCCGAATACAGTTTTCTCTGAAATCTGCTTGAGAATATATGGCAAGACTTGAAATTGGTTGTCTAGTAATGATCAACAACCCACTTGACAGAGCTTGAAGAATTTTGAAAATAATCATGTGCAAATGTTGCACAATCTGGGTGTGGAAAGCTCTTAGAGACTTACCCAGAAAGACTCACAGCTGTAATTGTGCCAAAGATGATTCTTTATTGACTCAGGGGGTTGTATACTTATCTAATCCAGATATATTGTGTATACAAAAAAATTAAGAACACTTGCTCTTTCCTTGACATAGACTGACCAGGTGAATCCAGGTGAAAGTGTCGTTTTATTTCTCTATTTGGTGAGGTCAGGGTGTGATGTGGGGTGTTAGTCCGAGTGTGGTTCCCAATCAGAGGCAGCTGTCTATCGTTGTCTCTGATTGGGAATCATACTTAGGTAGCCTTTTTCCCACCTACGTTGTGGGATCTTGTTTTTGTACAGCTCTTGTAGCCTACGGAACGGTACGGTCGTTTTGGTTTCACTTTGTTATTTTGTTGCTGGTTCTCATTTAATAAATATGATGACCACAAATTACACTGCGCCTTGGTCTCCTTCAAACAACGCACGTTACAGAAAGCTATGATCCCTTATTGACGTCACTTGTTAAATCCACTTCAAATCAGTGTAGATGAAGGGGAGGAGACAGGTTAAATAAGGATTTTTAAGCCTTGAGACAACTGAGAATGTGTGCCATTCAGAGGGTGTATGGGCAAGACAAAAAATGTAAGTGCCTTTGAACGGGGTATGGTAGTAGGTGCCAGGCGCACAAGTTTGTGTCAAGAACTGCAACGATGCTGGGTTTTTCACACTCAACAGTTTCCCATGTATCAAGAATGGTCCACCACCCAAAGGACATCTCTCTCAATTCAATTTCAATTCAATTTAAGGGGCTTTATTGGCATGGGAAACATGTTACATTGCCAAAGCAAGAGAAATAGATAATAAACAAAAGTGAAATAAAAAATAAAAATGAACAGTAAACATTACTCACAAAAGTTCCAAAGGAATAGAGACATTTCAAATGTCATATTATGTCTATATACAGTGTTGTAACGATGTGTGTGTGTGTGTGTCTCTCTCTCCCTTTCTCTCTCTCCCCCGCACCTGCCGTCTCAACCTCTGAATGCTCGACTATGAAAAGCCAACTGACATTAACTCCTGAGGTGCTGTCCTGTTGCACCCTCTATAACCACTGTGATTATTATTTGACCCTACTGGTCATATATGGTTTGAACATCTTGAAGAACGATCTAACCTTAACAGCCATTTACTCTTATATTCGACACCAGCACAGTCAGAAGAGGACTGGCCACCCCTCAGAGCCTGGTTCCTCTCTACGTTTCTTCCTGGGTTCCTGCCTTTATAGGAAGCTTTTCCTAGCCACCATGCCTCTACATCTGCATTGCTCACTGTTTTGGATTTTAGTCTGAGTTTCTGTGTAGCACTTTGTGACATCGGCTGATGTAAAAAGGGCTTCATAAATATATTTGATTGATTTGATTGATTGATTGATTGGAGTCAACATGGGTCAGCATCCCTGTGGAACGCTTTTGACACATTGTAGAGTCTATGCCCCCAAACGAATTGAGGCTGTTCTGAGGGGAAAAGGGGTGCAACTCAATATTATGAAGGTGTTCCTAATGTTTGGTATACTCATTTTATATGAGTGTTTTATTTTTCATACTTTTTTTACACATTTAATTTTTCTTCCACTTTGACATTAAGGAGTATTTTGTGCAGATCCAAAAAATCCATTTAAATCCATTTTAATCTCAATTTGTAACACAACAAATGTGGAAAAAGTCAAGGGGTGTGAATACTTTCTAAAGGCACTGTAAATGAGACCTTAGGTCTGGAATGTGGTGATGACACATGCAAACAGATGTCCTTGTTTTATTTATGACAAGGAGGAATATTGGAATACTGCTGAAAGGTTATGTCTATTTCTGTTGCTGATTAATTTGCCTAGCTTAGATAGCTGTCTGACATCTGAACTGAGAGGGTGTATTGCAATGAATGCAACGCAATCAAGGATGTCTACACCTGTACTTCAGCTCCAATGTACATACCTACAAAGTCTGCACCTGCGCTTGAACCCAATTAGTCAACTACGCCAGGTCTAAATGTGCCGAAGCCTGAATACTCATAAACTGTAAACCCGGACTACACCTTTGACTTAGTTCCAATACTAATATAAACCAGATCTACATACGAACCAGGTTTACACCTGTGGCTATGTCCCAAAACTCTGATAAAGCAGGTTTATTACCCTTGTA
Organism: Oncorhynchus nerka; assembly: GCF_034236695.1. Classification (NCBI taxonomy): domain Eukaryota; kingdom Metazoa; phylum Chordata; class Actinopteri; order Salmoniformes; family Salmonidae; genus Oncorhynchus; species Oncorhynchus nerka. Next base: position 72,216,149 of record NC_088422.1, on the reverse strand, counting down.
ACTATTAAGCAAAGGTTTTCCAATGCCTCACAAAAAAAGGGCACCTACTGGTAGATAAAACATTTTTTAAAGACAATGAATATCCCTTTGAGCATGGTTGTTAATTACATTTTGGAATGTGTATCAATACAACCAATCACTAGAAAGATACAGGCGTCCTTCCTAACTCAGTCACCAGAGAGGAAGGGAATCGTTCAGGAATTTTACCATGAGGCCAAAGGTGACATTAAAATGGTTAGAGTTTAATGGCTGTTGTAAGATAAAAAACCGAGGATGGATCAACAACATTCTAGTTCCTCCACAATACTAACCTTAATGACAGAGTGAAAAGATGGACGCCCGTACAGACTAAAAATATTCAAAAAATATGCACCATGGCACTAAAGTAATATTGCAAAGAATGTGGCAAAGCAATTAACTATTTGTCCTGAATACAGAGTGGGACAAATCAAATACAACACATTACTGAGTACCACTCTCCATATTTTCAAGCATTGTGTTGGCTGCATCATGTTATGGGTACGCTTGTAATCGTTAAGAACTGGGGAGTGTTTCAGGATACAAAAGAACAGCACTGTCACGCCCTGACCTTAAAGATCCTTATTATTCTCTGTGTTTGGTTAGGTCAGGGTGTGACTCGGGTGGGAAAGTCTATGTTTTCTGTTTAGTGTTTTTTGCCTTACAGAACTGTGCACTTTCGTTTTCGCTTTTGTTACTTTGTTTGAGTGTTTTTGAATAAAATAATCATGAACACTTTCCACGCTGCGCTTTGGTCTACGCTTCCAACTACCAACGAGAGCCGTTACAAGCACAGGCAAAATCCTAGAGGGAAACCTGGTTCAGTCTGCTTTCCACCAGACACTGGGAGATGAATTCAACATTCAACCTGAGGAGGCTGGTGGGAGGAACATTAGGAGAACAGGCTCATTTAATGGCTGTAATGGAATAAATGGAATGGAGTCAAACATGTGGTATCCATATGTTTGATGTATATGATACTGTTCCATTCATTCCATTTCAGACATTACAATGAGCCCATCCTCCTATAGCTCCTCCTACCAGCCCACTGCTTTCAACAGGACAATATCCCTAAACACAAGGCCAAATCTACACGGGAGTTGTGTGTGTGTCTGCATTGTACTGGACCATTAGGATGCTGTTGTTGATATGTTGTTTGGACTGTGAATGCTAATTTGAATACTTATAATCCAGTCAATGATAAGAACTTCAACTCTGTATCCTCAGTGGCCTGCGGAAAACTCCCCCTGTACGCATGCTCCCACAGACGAACGCACACACACAGACACACTGGGAGGACTGTGAGGAGCGGTGTGGTGGGCTGTGGGGGGCTGTCAGAACCTGTGGGAGGCCTTCCTCTCCTCACCCAATACATTCACAGCCTGCATCACCAGGCGACAGCATTCAATTTAATATCAGCTGTCAGCAGTCCATGCGTCTTAGTGTTGTAACAGTCCTCTCCTCGGGTGGAGATCACGCTTTCAAGACAGCGTCTGTACTGAGATATATAGCTGCTATGAAATAATGAAATACATGTGGTGAGATCAATAGTTGGGGGCAAACTCCTCCTAAGCCTTCATGTTCTAGTCTTGACATTAGGGTGTGAGAGGGTTCAAGGGGACGGCTCTATTGCTGTTTATTTTCCCTCCGCCAATTAGTCCTTATACTTGAAGTATTTAGCTATTTCCCCTGATGGTCTGCTTTCTCTAACTATGTTTTTCATGCTTCTTTTTAAAATGTCATATTAGAAAACAGTGTCCATGTGACAGCGACATCAGGGGAAAGGGAACAGAATCATTGATGATGAATATGTCAGAGCCGAACGCATAGAGAGAGTCTTATCTCCTAGTTAGTAAATAAATGCACTTTATGCACTCCTTGCTGATGTCAAATGATTTCCCTGTGAAGAGAGAACAACGTAATCAAAACCGAAAGTATGGTGTGTCAATATAGAAGATTTAAATATGATAACGCTCTAGAGGAAAAAACACCAATAACTACAGGGGTCCATGTAGTCGATACACAGTTGGTAGAATAAGCAGGGTAGCCTAGTTGTTAGAGCGTTGGACTAGTAACCGGAAGGTTGCAAGTTCAAACCCCCGAGCTGACAAGTTACAAATCTGTTGTTCTGCCCCTGAACAGGCAGTTAATGAAAATAAGAATTTGTTCTTAACTGACTTGCATAAATAAATCAAAAGTGCTTTATTTCTCTTTTTGTCATACATTTATCTATAAATGTAGATCCAGATCGAGAATGCATTCTCATTTCCAACAACAGCCACCTGAAGACTTGCAAGAGAGTGTTGAGGGGTTGAATGGGCCAATTAGAAGCTGGGATGATTAGGTTGGTATGATAGTACTGTATGAAGGGCCAGATTAGGAAGCTAGGAAACCGGATCGATAGCCCTTCTAATGACAAGTGCCATAGGATCTTTAGTGACCACACAGTGTCAGAAGCTAAGTATGTGACACAATCACTAACAACCTGATTTTCCTTGGAGGTATCCGATCCAAGTAGCTATCCCAGGCCCAGTCCTGCAAATTAGTAACAATTATAGTGACAAATGATAATTTATCAAGCACTTTCCATTGGATTACGCTCAAATTGCAAATAAACAAGTTCAGAGTTGCTAGTCACATACAAGGGTTAAATGTAGAAAGACTGGAGGTGTTTGTCATTAATGACAACCTTATTCCTCTCAATGGGTGCTCCCCCATCACACTGTCACTCTGTAGGACCCAGGGGAGGTGAAAATTACATACCTCCTTCTCTGCGGGACAGAAGGGACCCTGCCCTCTGGTAAGAAACACTCGATAAAATGCCATCTCTCATTAAACCCCCTTTTCTGCCTGTTGGAAGTGACTGGTGAGATAGGGATTTCTGATGTCTGTGGTTCACATAGAGAAACACTGCCTTTATGTCTGGAAGTGTTGTTATCTTAAGACAAGGGTCATGCTACAGTCAGAGATGTGTATTGTCATGGCTTTGGGTCATGCCAAGTCAACCAATCCAGTCTCAGGTGGATAGGTCATGTACTGAGGATGTAATCAGATGTCAAAGTCAAGACAGTCCTTTGTTGGACACCACAAAGGAGACGACTCCGGGGAAGGTCAAGGACCCTTGTGGCGTGGATTTGTTGCAGACTTATGCTCCAGCAAAGAGGAGGGAGTAAGAAAGTAAAATCTCAAAAACTGTACATACACAATATGAACAAATTCTGAGTAATGTCTGGTCCATGTTCAAGATTGAGTAGTGTACGAAATCAAACAGCAACAGGAGCAGTATATAATGCCAAATGAATACCTGCATGCTGTGTTCATCAGGCAACTACAGTAAGTGGTTGAAACGTTGCTATTAAACCTTGGAAATACTGAAACAGTGATGTTATTATACTTGTTGCTCATGTAAAAGATTGACAATCAGCATTTGGCCCTAGAATCACAGAATGTTGGTTTGATGTTGGGTTAGTGATGCAGTCGTCGAAGGCTCTTGTTGTTGATGACATGACCTGTTGCTATTGTTAAATCAACCACTGACATTGCAGTTAGGCAACCTCTATTGTAACAAGTGATTGCATAAGTAGAGGCACAGCAGGGTTAAATCATATGGACTTGGCAAAAATCAATACACTGCGGTGTCACGCCCTGACCTTAGAGAGCCTTTTTATGTCTCTATTTTGGTTTGGTCAGGGTGTGATTTGGGTGGGCATTATGTGTTCTTTATTTCTTTGTTTCTGGCCAAGTGTGGTTCCCAATCAGAGGCAGCTGTCTATCATTGTCTCTGATTGGGGATCATACTTAGGCAGCCCTTTCCCTCCTTCTGTGTGGGATCTTGTTCTTTGTTTGTGTGCAGGTAGTTTGCACAACAAAGCTGGTCGGTCGTTGTATTCTTTATTGTTTTGTCTTTTCTAAAGTTTCACTTCGTTAAGCAATTATGTGGAACTCAAAGAACGCTGCGTTTTGGTCTCCTTCTGACGACACCCGTTACACGAGGCCATAACAAATTACCATCTTTAAGACAAACCAGAATAAGACCACTTATTTAATTACCACTCAGTAATTACTGAGACTGTGTGTAAAGAACACAACAAGAAATGTGTGTTCGCCATCCATAATTTTTGTGCCATATTTAATTGTAGGCCAAAATGTATTTTTGTTATCCATATATATAGATATATTTTACATTCATTCAAATACTAATTTAACTACAGCACATCCTCCCGTACCCCGGCTCTTGGAGAAGTGCCTGGTATTTTAGGGCTGCATCTAAAAAGGGTTAAGATTCTTGCCCTTTCCCACTATTACATCAGCTGCTTCATTGCCATGACAACAGCAATTAGCAGGAACTCAGTTTCCAGGCAGGCAGTGAAAAACTCTGTGCCTTGTCACCATGGAAACCAAGATCAGGGCAGCCACACACACATCCGTCTGAAGTGAAAAGCAGCCATGATGGTGTGGAGCAAAGCACATGGGCTTCTCTCTGTGGGGACAGATACAATTTATCAAAATACAACTATCTAAGCTAAGCAAAATGTGTAGTGCATGACATAGCAGTTGCATTAAGTATTGGGTTTAGTTGATCAGTTCATTTTATTCCTTTGTGTAGTCATATCACCCGTGGCTACTAAAGAGATTTGATGCCATGTTTCTTTGAACATAGAATGACTAATGCCTACACCTGTCACATTCCACAGGGTTGACAAATTTTGAAGAAAGCTTGGAGTGAGATTTGTAATGTGAATTTTCAATGCCCAATGCCCTAGACGGGGGTACTGGGTTTCCTCCCCCAGGAAAATGGTACTGTTTTAAAGCTAACTTCCTGCAATTCAACATATTTTGACATGGCTTAGGCCTATGACCAGGGTGGATTTTTAAAGTTTTTAAAAAAAACACAGGTCAGGTGTATTTAGGATGCTTTGAACGTCAAATGAACACTCAAAATGCTGACGACTTTGTTACTTTGAGAGGGGGGGTATATTTAAAGTATGTTAATATTTTTTAAATATATTTTTTAGGTGGTTTGACATTTTATTCAGATAGTAATGAAATGTGAAAGGGAGACGTGAGAAACAGTGGGAAGGTTGGAAGCAGGGTTTGATCCCTATTCTCAGGTGGAAAATTGTATGCAACATGTGCCGGGAAGTGCTACCACTTCACCAAGGCTCTCCACAGGAAATGCTCATATTAATAGTTATTGGCAGTGGGTAACCAAATCATAGATTGTAGTGTCCTTGTCAATAGACTGCTTTCAAGGTAAAGACACAAACATTTAGTATTTTGTAATTAACGATCTCTTTAAAATAGGACTGGAAGAAAATCCTGTTTGTTCTCCAGGAGGGTTTTCCACCCCTGATCTGTTTCCCACCCCTGATCTATGTTTCCCACCCCTGATCTATGTTTCCCAACCCTGATCTATGTTTCCCACCCCTGATCTATGTTTCCCATCCCTGATCTATGTTTCCCACCCCTGATCTATGTTTCCCACCCCTGATCTATGTTTCCCACCCCTGATCTATGTTTCCCAACTGCTGGGTGTTTGAAAATGTTTTTGTTATAACAATTCATTTCTCAAAATCACCAAAACCTTTAAGAAAATCTAATGAATATCAATATTCAGGTGCTTCATGCCTACTAGTTGAAGATCCTTGCCATTCTCTTACTCTACAATGACAAAATGTATGTGTTTATGAGTTGTGAGTACCCCTAACATCTCCGCCTAGCATGTACAAAATACTCAAATGTACAAATTCTATTAATACCTTATGCTTATTTGTATGACTTGTTCAAAATGGTCCATGAATGGCTGCAATAATACATAGCCTCATATAGTTCATTTTCAAAGACAAAAGTAGAAATATTAGATTTAAAATATGTGAACACACTGGAAAAATTGTGAAGACACAAGCAGAGTAATTACTCTATATTAGCCCATTGTTAAGAATAATAATTATTGTACTGATTAGACTAAATAAAGTAACTAGATAAAATCTCCCAAAGATACGATTACACAAATTTGCCCCTACACCCTCACAAATAATTTTCTGATTGATTCCCCTATAGAATCAAACCTACGCTTATGGAATCACAACAGTTTGACAAAAATGGCATTCATGGTTCCAAATCAGTTCACCCTACCAAACTTCCCTGCTAAAACATACTGTAGGTCTCTGCTGCCTTTTCGTTGTTACAACCTTAATTCCAATCGCCAAAAGAGGGGACCAATGCAAGTGTGGATTAGATCGGTTTTAGAACATGCTGTCAAAAGGCTGCATTCTGCAATAGGGACGCAACCAAATTTAGTTGACAACATTGTACATAAAACAACGTTACCATGCTGCTCTTTTTACAGTTGTATAAACTCAGAAGAAAACGTTCTCTCCATTCAGCGCCACTCTTATCTTGAGGGGCGTTTGTTTAAAAAATGCATCCAATCCCCTTGATCCCTTACATAAATTATACCAATCATATGTTGCAATGTGCCGCAGTTCACAGTGATGTGGCAAGACAGAATAATGATAGAGATTCCGCCCGTGATGTTAAATTGCAATCGCAGATGCTCCGACTTCGAAACGATTTGGAGATCAGTTGAATATAATATATATAATGGACTAATTAGAAAAATAAAAGCAGTACTTTTGAATGCGTGAGATATAAGAAGTGTGCCGCGTGAGCGTGAGAATAGCGTAAAATGCGTGTGTCTCACAGCCAATGCATGTGAGTTGACAGCTCTGATGTTACGTGATCTTTTAGTATTTCTGGCATGATATGATGACCGCTCACTGGAAGCGTTCATGGGGATGGTACATGTCTTAGTGTGTGTAGTGTAATATGGGAGGTCAACACTGTTGATCAAATCGACTACATTTACTCAAGAGAACCATAATAATAAAGATGTGTCTACTGTTCATCCTGTTCACATCACAAGGTCAAACATGACCAAAATACACAGCCTGTATGCAAAAGGCCTCAGTGTGCCAAATGCATATGGTAAATGCAGTGGAGCATTAATGGCAACAGGTTTCAGTTTTGTTTAAACATATGAGATTACTGTACATTGCACAAATGTTATTTAAAGCAGTTTACAGTTAAGCCATATACTGTATAGCCTTGCATGCAAGCACCATGCCTCAACAATTGAAATAAAAACTGTGAACCTTCAAACTACATATGGACTTCGGAAATACCCCCGACCATGAGGATAAACTTTTATAAGGTCACTAAGATCGTAATTTCAAAAATCCACTTTCATGTCATTTGCTCTTGCATGAAGTACCTGCAATTCTCACTTTTCCCAAGTGAGAGAGAGTGCTGAAGTGATTAGACTGAAATAGGGACTCCTGTAGGGTTTTCTGTTTCATATTACAGGTCTGGCATCCAGGTGAAATCAAATGGAAAGCATTCAACATGCGGACAGACACCCTCACACACACACACACACACACCCTCACACACAGGGAGCCGCTGTAGAATCACACCTCTCTCAGAGAGAGAGAGAGTGTAAGTGATAGAAAGTGAGAGAATTGTACACTATCAGTTCACATCACACACATAACACAATCAAGGCAAATTCACAAACTAACACAGAATATTCCAATAAATTATCGACCAGCTCATCGAACACAAATTTAACCCTAAAATGAGGCCGCACCAGCTCCACTAACACTGCATTGGCATCTCTTGAGCCCACTCACTCTAAATGGTGTTTTTTCTTCCAGATGGCCATCCTGTCCTAAAGAGTAATGTAACAGTCCTTCCTCCTAAACGTGTATCTTAGTTCCCCAATGTCCCCCACCCCCTTCCTACCGAAGGATCAGCGTCTGTTAGCAACAGTTCTGTGAATAATCCTTCACTGTAGAACATACTGTATGTTTCTCTATGGAGGGCTTTCAAGAACGATTCAGGTCAATACAGGACAATATCTCATACTAGGGTTGGGCAGTATACAGATGTTCATACCTTCATACCGTTCTTGTACAATACCGGGGTAAACAGTAGCACCGGCAGTGCACACAAGGGGTACTATTTCTTTCCAAATGTTTAAAAAAAAAGAAAAAGAAATGCTAACAAGCAAACATAAACTAATTGCAAGGGCAGACAATCCAGCTCATAAAGTTCTACAACTACTGTATCTTAAAAGGCTACTCACAGTTTGGTGCAAGAACAAAATATATTGGGGTGGACGTGGAGTTGGCCGCTTTGCTCAACGCCTGCATGATGTCTGCATAGCGGAACTGCACATATTGAATGGCATCATATATGGATGCCCATCACGTGGGGTACAGTCTTTTCAGGGTCGGGTTTAGAGAAGTGGGGGGGATTGATTGTCTCTGCTGTAACAAAGAAGCTTGATATTGCAAAAGCTAGCCACCAAATGCATAGCTGGAGCCCTGAGCTGGAGATTTCAATCTAAGATGTGCCAAATAAATTAACTTATAGTTATAAACACTGAGTTTACGAAACATTAGGAACATCTGCTCTTTGCAGGGCATCATACACTGACCAGATGAATCCAGGTAAAAGCTATCATCCCTTATTCATGTCAGTTGTTAAATACACTTCAAATCAGTGTAGATGAAGGGGAGGAGACAGGTTAAATAAGGATTTTTAAACCTTGAGACATGGATTGTGTATGTCATTCAGAGGGTGAATGGGCAAGACAAAATATTGAAGTGTCTTTGAATGGGGTATGGTAGTAGGTGCCAGTGGTAGTAGCCCACTGATTTGAGTGTGTCAAGAACTGCAACGCTGCTGGGTTTTTCACGCTCAACATTTTCCTGTGTGTATCAAGAATGGTCCACCACCCAAAGGACATCCAGCCAACTTGACACAACTGTGGAAAGCGTTGGAGTCAACATGGACCAGCGTCCCTGTGGAACGCTTTTGATGCCTTGTAGAGTCCATGCCCTGACAAAGTGAGGCTGTTCTGAAGGCAAAAAGGGTACAAGCCAATATTAGGAAGGTGTCTGTAATGTTTTGTACACTCAGTGTGTATAGAGAGTTGCGCCAATGCAGTTTCTGTCTGAACGTTCCGGTAGCAACGACTATGGAGGAAAAAGTGGCACTAAGTGATATGTTAATTGACGCTTCTGTGTTGTGCAGTTTATTCCTGATAGTTTTCAAAAACCTATGAAGATGTCCAACCGCCCCCCCATACCATGGGTATTTCAAAATACCCCGGGATACGGTATATGCACAGTATACCGCCCACGCCTTTTTCATTACGTTTAATAACCTTGCAATGTGCTAAGGACATACAGTATGTCGCAGCATTGGGTATTTGTTTCGGGATAGGTTTCAATGGATAGGTAAGACGTCTTGTGAAAGGCCTTAATGCAAAGTCCACAATGAAAAGACTCCTTTATACAGTACGCAGCTATTACCGCTTTCTCATACAATTGATTTATCCTACAATTTTCATGCATTCCTTTTTTACATTGGATGTACCCAGCTATTATAAGCCCATGTTCTTTCAACCCTTACATGTGTCTGTTCGTCAAAAATGAACAAGAATGGCATTTTATACACTTTTTGTGTCGATTATAGCATTCTGTTATTGTATTGTATTATATTTGATATTCCATTTTTTTAAGGAATAACGTGGTGGGTTTAGATTTTCTTTATACGACAAAGAAAACACAAACAAAAGAAACGGTCTTCTCAGCTCCCTGTTTGATCTTGCTTCTGAGCGCTCTAGCAGCGATGGATGTGTGTATAAAAAAACTCACGAAAAAGAGCGAAAAATGCTTAAAGCTGTGGGAATGACTGCACGCATGGCCTTGAGTGCAGCATAATGGGTCTAACACCAATTATCCCTGTTCCACGCATGGCCACTCTACAACTTATAATTTCCTTTGCTAGCAGCATGTTATAGTACAGTCTAACATTAAAAACAGACTTTAAAAACAAGGGAAAGAACATTAGAGTTTCTTAGTGAACATTGCAGTATGTACCAAGCATTCTCCCTAATAGGGGCTATGGGGACAAAATCTTTTCATCAGGGTAAAACTCACATCCTGTATGTGGAATGCCTGTATCTGTGCCTGTCCAGGGTTGTGCTGAGGACACACACATTTGGCCAAGCGTTTTCCTGAGTGCATGACATTATTAGTGTATTTCTAGAAATGCAATTATACCAGTCTTGTTCGCTCGGGCTTTTAGCAGAAGCCTGAGATGTACTATAAAGATAGACTAGACCTGTGGGTGACACAGTGAGAAGGAGAGAGAGAGCAGTACTTGTGCCATCAGCGGAGGAAGGCCGGGCCTACTTGAGCTCCATTTGGTGGCTCTCACCTGCCTCTCATCTGTGAAAAGCTCCTTTGTTCTGCAGGGTACCATGAGGGAGGTTACAGATGCTTAGGAGGGGGGCTGCATTTTGGTAAGTTGTTCCTCCAGTGTTGTTTAGACATGGTGGGCCAAGCCATTTTAGAATAGGCTAATTATGAAAGGAAATTTAATTCAGGTACAGTCGGAGATCTGTGATGGACGTGACTGAAAAGTTTACTATTAATGCTAAAAAGCGCATGTCTTTATATTATATTAATATACACTACCCTTCATAAGTTTGAGGTCACTTAGAAATGTCATTGTTTTTGAAAGAAAAGCACATTTTTGTTCATTAAAATAACATAAAATTGATCAGAAATATAGTGTAAATGACTATTGTAGCTGGAAACGGTTGATTTTTAATGGAATATCTACATACAGAGGCACATTATCAGCAATCATCACTCCTGTGTTCCTATGGCACGTTGTTAGCTAATCCAAGTTTATAGTTTTAAAAGGCTAATTGACCATTAGAAAACCCTTTTGCAATTATGTTAGCACAACGGAAAACTGTAGTCCTGATTAAAGAAGCAATAAAACTGACCTTCTGTAGACTAGTTGAGTATCAGGAGCATCAGCATTTGTGGGTTCGATTACAGGCTCAAAATAGCCAGAAACAAAGATCTTTCTTCTGAAACTCGTCAGTCTATTCTTGTTCTGAGAAATGAAGGCTATTCCATGCAAGAAATTGTCAAGAAACGGAAGATCTTGTACAACACTGTTTACTACTCCCTTCACAGAACAGCACAAACTGTCTCTAACCAGAATAGAAAGTGGGAGTGGGAGGCCCCGTTGCACAACTGAGCAAGAGGACAAGTTCATTTGTGTCTAGTTTGAGAAACAGACGCCTCACAAGTCCTCAACTGGCAGCTTCATTCACAGAACAGCACAAACTGGCTCTAACCAGAATAGAAAGTGGGAGTGGGAGGCCCCGTTGCACAACTGAGCAAGAGGACAAGTTCATTTGTGTCTAGTTTGAGAAACAGACGCCTCACAAGTCCTCAACTGGCAGCTTCATTAAATAGTACCCGCAAAACATCAGTCTCAACGTCAGCAGTGAAGAGTCATGTGAACAGTGAAGAGGGATGCTTGCCTTCTAGGCAGAGTTGCAAAGAAAAAAACATATCTCAGGCTGGACAATACAAATAATATATTAAGATGGGCAAAAGACCACAGACACTGGACAGAGGAACTCTGCCTAGAAGGCCAGCATCCCGGAGTCGCCTCTTCACTGTTGACGTTGAGACTGGTGTTTTGCAAATCGCTGTGGTAGCCATGCTGGTTACGTGTGCCTTGAATTCTAAATAAATCACCAACAGTGTCACCAGCAAAGCACTCCCACACCATTACACCTCCTCCTCCATGCTTCACGGTGGGAATCACACATGCAGAGATAATCTGTTCTCACAAAGACAGCGGTTGGAACCAAAAATCTCAAATTTGGACTCAGCAAGCCAACGGACATATTTCTACCAGTCTAATGTCCATTACTTGTGTTTCTTGGCCCAAGTCTCTTCATCTTATTGGCGTCCTTTAGTAGTGGTTTCTTTGCAGCAATTCGGTCATGAAGGCCTGATTAACGCAGTCTCCTCTGAACAGTTGATGTTGAGATGAGTCTGTTATTTGAAGCATTTTTTGGGGCTGCAATTTCTGAGGCTGGTAACTGTAATGAACTTGGGTCTTCCTTTCCTGTGGCGGTCTTCATGAGAGCCAGTTTCATCATAGCGCTCAAGAGTTTTTTGTGACTGCACTTGAAGAAACTTTCAAAGTTCTTGAAATGTTCTGGATCGACTGACCTTCATGTCTTAAAGAAATGATGGACTGTCATTTCTCTTTTCTTATTTGAGCTGTTCTTGCCATAATATGGACTGTCTTTTACCAAATAGGGCTATCTCCTGTATACCACCCCTACCTTATCACAACACAACTGATTGGCTGAAATGCATTAAGATGGGAAAGAAATTCCACAAATGAACTTTCAACAAGGCACACCTTTTAATTAAAATGTTTTCCAGGTGACTACCTCATGAAGCTGTTTGAGAGAATGCCAAGAATGTGCAAAGCTGTCATCAAGGCAAAGTGTGGCTACTTTGAAGAATCTAAAATATATTTTGATTTGTTTAACACTTTTTTGGTTACTACATGATTCCATGTGTTATTTAATAGTTTTGATGTCTTCACTATTATTTTACAATGTCGAAAATAGTAAAAATAAAGAAAAACCCTTGAATGAGAAGGTGGGTCCAAACTTTAGACTGATATTATATGCATGTACTAACACGCTTTTTTTTGTGGGGACCAGATAATAAAGAATATATATGCTTTGTTATCTAAAAAGCAATGTCTGACATTTTGAAGAAAGCCTCATTCAGAATTGAATTGAATGACTCACTACATCCTCATCAAATTGTGTAGTACATGAGTGAATAAAAATAGTTTTAGCTCGGATAGAATTACATTTAAGGATGTTCTTGACAAATGTGTCTGTGTAAATGGTACTAGTTTATTCAGATTTATTGAACAATTATCTCCCCTTGGTAATGCCATGCCATATTACTCTAAAGCTCAGAGAAAAGATACTGTAGTTGTTCGGCTGTGAAAATCACACAAAATAAAGATACAAATCAAATGAAAAATAAAATAATAATTGGTGGGTGTTTATATTTGTCCTGTTACACACAAGTGTGTAATGCAAATGTGTTTCTTGCATATCTCCACTCCCCCTGAGACACCCGCAGGAAGTGAGGTCATGGCAAAGGTCACCATTGTCCTACGCCCCTGGAGCAATCAACTATTCAAACCAGCGAACTTTTGGTTACTGGCCCAATGCTCTAACCTCTAGGATACCTTTTGAAATATTACTATTCCACTGCAATTGTGGTTTCTCTCTGTGTAACCATGGCATCCTCAAATTTCAGTAACAACCTTTGTAATTCACTCTTTGATGATGATTGGCACACAATTTGTGGCCTGTGCACCCTCTCCAGTACATAGTTCTTCAAGGGTTCTTTGGTAAGGGTGATGGTTCTATGTTGAACCATAATGACTCAAATATCCCTTTGATCTCGTCAATGGTTCTTGGCAGTTCAGAAAAGGGTCCTTTCCTCTTTCTGTGATAATTAAAATGTAGGAGCGGCGGCTCATTAGAATATTTTGAGGCGTGGTTTGGCAACAGCTTTTTTTGTGCAAACGTAAGTGTCATTCCAGTTTATCTAATGTGTTGTCTTATACCATTAAATGTTGAACATGACTATAGCCAGAAATTGTGTCTCGTGAAAGACTCGTGAATTGTGTCATGGGAACTGTTGTCGAAATCAGTGGTTCTCAAACCTCTCCCTGGGGACTCAGAGCAGTTCCATGTAAATTATCTATTCCAGAGCTAGCTCACCAGATGAATCAACTAACACTATAATAACAACAATGGAATTTTAATTTAAGAGAAAACAATATAATATGGCAACCAGAATAAATAACCCTGTATGGTTTTCAAAAGGCTATTGAGATTCTCCATAAAGGGTTGTAATGATTTATTGTGCTATATAATTTTATACATATATACAGTATATGGTTCTTTATAGAAGCTTAGAAAATTATTATTGATAACTGGGTATTTTGGGTGGCAGGTAGCCTAGTGGTTAGAGTGTTGGGCCATTAACCGAAAGCTTGCTGGATTGAATAACTGAGCTGACAAGGTAAACATATGTTGTTCTGCCCCTGAACAAGGCAGCCAACCCACTGTTTCCTGGTAGGCCTTTCATTGTAAATAAGAATTTGTTGTTAACTGACTTGCCTAGTTAAATAAATGTGAAATCTTTAAAAAAATAAAGGTTCCATTCAGAAATGTATGAGCATGGTTTTTTATAGAACCTTTAAAAACGAATTCTATATAGCAGCTAAAAGGGTTCCTGTATTTTTAAGCTCCAAATAACCCTTATTTGGCTCTATATCAAAAACATATTTAAAAGTGTGTACATCACATGAGTAACGTGTGATGTGTAAAAGTCACCGTCTCTGTCTGTTTTCCCACCCAATCAGAGGGACTAGTCCTACTCCTCCCGCCCTGCCTGTGTTGCTGGCCAAGCTTCATCCTGTTCACGAATCACGCTGAAAAGGAAAGTCTGCCACTCACTGAAAAACAGCTCAGAAAAATATTGGTTGCTTTTTACTCTAATGCTGGTTGCCATGGAAATAGAAATGTGCCAAACAAAGGACAGAGGGAGAGGGAGAGAGGAAGAGAGAAACAGGAAGGAAAGGAGATAGCTTAACAACTCACGTGATGCGTGTGTGTGTGGTTTGTCTTGCATCCAGTAAAATATTTATTCAGGTGTGATGGAGTAAGTGTGTATGTTTGCTAAAGGAAGTTCAAAAGCCATCAAGACACCTATAAATATGTGTGAAACGTCTTGGACTTTTGATTGGTGATTATTTGGCTACTTTTATGCGTATGTTCAAGAGGAAGAGAGAGGAGGGAAGAGGGAGAGATTGAGCGAGAGAGAGAGAGACCATGTATTTGTGTGGGTGTTACGTGGGTGTCCTAATGGATTGGATGACTACGCTCTTGGTGTTGCACGGTTGTTTGCTGTTAAACTAGTATTCTCTCATGTGGTGAGCTATGTACTCTGTCAGTATTCTTTGATATTACTATGAACTATGAATAGGCATAGTATTGAAAAGGGTTTTACTCTGAAACATTCAAGGAGTATATTGCCTACTCCAGTCACGCTGAAGGCTAAATGAATGTTCGTATCGCCTACAGTCATATCACCCACTATAGTGAAGTTTGATACTGATATTTTTTGCACTGCACTACTACATAAATGGAATATGTTACATCTTTTTTTCACACTTTCTTTTCGAGAGCTGGTGCTGTTGGAGTGTGGGGTGAACTGTAGAACACTAATGAGAGTTTCAGGGAGAGCAAGGTACTGAGCGAAGAAGGAGAAATGGAATAGAGATTGGCCAATCAATTATTATTCCCTCCATTTTCTAAATGAAGAGCAGAGCACTAAGAGGTCAAGCAGCACTGTGGGTGGGCTGAAGTGAGAACAGACTGACACCTGAACTCAACAGGAGAAACACTGGGGAGTCCGGGGCTCAAATTCACAAAAACCAACATTGGACTACCAGTGGTTTACTTTTCATTTGCCACATGACATCATGCTGCCGTTATACCCTAAGATATCAAATCAATCTGATTCTCAGTTAGGTCTTAAACCAGAACTAAAATCGTGCATAATTTGGTCAGATCTGTCTCGTCTGTCCACAAGAGATTAGTTAGGACCTAAATTGAGGTCATGGTTCTGCAGCATCCATTGCCCGGCTGGAGAGCATTAGCATTGTTTGAGGTTTTACACCTTACCAAAGAAAAGGTCATTAGCAGATGAGGTCAGTTACCTGGAAGAGAGGCACCTGGTGGGTGATTCTGCTTTCCTGTTGGCTGGAGAGATGGAGAGAGAGAGAGAGAGAGAGAGAGAAAGAGAGAGAAATAGAGAGAGAAAATACATGAGCAGATGCTCACTCTCACGCAGCACAGTGAATTGCCCATACCCTGCCTAAACAAACCCAGCCCATCACAGGCAGGTGTGTGTGTTGTAGCACTGATACAGAGTACAGACATCTGTTCCAGTGACCTTTGAACCCCAGGTCTGTTTTCATGGCAGGTAGCAAAGCCCTTATCATCTCCTGAGAACTCTAAATGGCTGATTGGAACCATCGGGGAGCATGATGAACCATGGTGTATAAACACAATGTGAGCCACTCCCTCTGGTCCAGGCTTTTTATTCATTGTCTCATTAAGCACTCTTTATACACAGGGATTAAAATAGAATCAAATCAAATTGTATTTGTCACATGCGACGAAAACAACAGATGTAGACTTTATTGTGAAATGCTTACTTACAAGCCCTTAACACAATGCAGTTCAAGAATCCCACCCTTACAGAGAAAATGACAGTATCGACTGGAATTGCAGAAATACTACACCAATATTTTTATTTTATTTTACAAGGCAAGTCAGTTAAGAACAAATTCTTATTTTCAATGACAGCCTAGGAACAGTGGGTTAACTGCATTGTCCAGGGCAGAACGACAGATTCGTACCTTGTCAGCTCAGAGATTCAATCTAGCAACCATTCAGTTACTAGTCCAATGCTCTAACCACTATGCGACCTGCCTACCCATATCATAATAACCAGAATGTTGCAGTAATAATGTTTCATACATGAAAGAATATCTAGATCTGTGATATATGCAAATGTGTTTTCATCAACTACATTATGTCAGACCCGAACATTTAGTGCCACACAATAAAAAAGCTAGTATATTATATTGAAGTCATTAGTATAACGCTCAACAAACTATATCTTTGTGCGCTCTTCATAAGATATATTTCCATGTCTCATTTATACCCACCAAGACACTTGTATACAAATCAAAGCACATTTCTTTGGACAAAATACAAAATTCAGGTGTTCATTCAATCAGGAAAAAACTATAACTCTACATATTTTGAGTAGATAATACTGTTTAAAGCAGCACATTGACATCTGAAAAGATTACATGGTCTCTTGCTTTGTGAAACATTATGAAACTGCTAAATGCCAGTTACAGGCTCTTTGCTGCTGTCTTGGATAAAAGAGAGGAAATATGCATGTAAAAAGCCCAATTTGAGATCAATACAAAGAACAATTTGCCTCCATGCGTTGTTCCTGAGGGTGGAGAGACTGTGTTTAAATACAAGCTGTTTCTTTGAAAGGCTGAGGTGCTGGTCTCCAGCGGAGAATGGAGGCGATGTTCTGTATACTGTAGTCCACACACAGTGGGACAAAGCAGGAGCAGATCAGCCAGATGTAGTCAGGCAAGCATGCTGGTACGCTACTATACATCTACTTGTTTAACAGGACAGGAATACAGTGAGACAGTGGTCAACATGAACAGAATAGTGTGTGTCTTATTTGAACAATAAAATGCCTTGTGAATAAAACATATAGTGACTTTTATCACATTAAAAAGGAACTACATGATTTGTACCAATCATTGATATTGTTGCTAATTTCTCTATGATTATCAAGGAATTAAGATTATAGATGTAGTCTTAATGCATTAAGGGGTTAATTGGAGGTGTTTTCAATTGGGTTTTCACAATGCATGCAAAAAATGTGGAAGGGGTTTAACCAGATCTAGGACCAACAGGCAACAGCTGTGGAATCTATCTCCCTAATATGAACAGGTATATAGTATATTGCATATTCATATGTATCTGTTGAATGGCTTGGTGGAAGATTGGCTGGAGTTGTGGTGTGCCCTTTAAAAAAAAAAAGATATTCAGGGACTTTCAAATTCAGTCTCCTCGATGGTGACGTCACCGATGTTCGGAATATTGACAGGCCACCTGTCGGGCGACCTGCTCTTTAAAGCCGCAGGACTGTAACAACGCTAGACTTCTCTCTCTTTACACATGGCAAAGAGACGGGCCGTCATCTTTCTTCCTCAACATATAGCAAGAGAGTAAGCGACAAATAAACGGAGGAACAGAGATAGAGCAGGTTGACAGAGGGAGAAGGAAGTGCTATAGGTTGGCGCTAATTCATGATGTGCAGTTTATACCATCTGAACATAGTCCTTCTCAGCAAACCAGTGACGCGTGTGGCATCAGAAACCAGGGAGGATTGAAGGAAGAAATGCACGCTGTGTCTAAGTACTCTGAAGGTAAGATACTTGTATTTACTGTGTGTGTGTGTGTGTGAGTGAGAGAGAGAGAGAGAGAGAGAGGGGGGGGGGAGATTATGTTGGGGTCGGGGTGAAAGGAGAGAGGATGCCGGACAGTGCAACAGGTAGGCTGTAGCAAGCAAAAACCAAGCACACCGACAGCTTTTTCCTCCACCTACACAGTAAACTACTTGGGCTACATTCGTCGGTCAAAAGCATTGCTAAAGAACCCCCGATTGAAATATATTTATTGTAGGCTAGGTACCATTTATATAGTTCCCATAAACCATGACCTTTCGAACCGTAGACTACATTATATATTTATTCACGATTCCTAGGATTAGGATTGAGCAGCTGTAGTGCACCGCTATCAAACGGATTTGCAGTTCATTATTTGTAAAAACGTCTTCTACTTTGCTTTCCGATAAGTAGGCTATATGTAACCATTTCCGTTCGGACACATAATTTATTATTGCTTTATGCTACTTCCGATAGATAAACCATCCATAGCACACACACAACACTATCATCTGCCGTTCAGCACCACCGATGTGGACAGCTCCTTTCGCTATGTGTTGGTTGTAATTGGCCTGTTAGTTTCCCACTGTAAATGATCCACGGTAAACACAAAACTAGCAGATATATTTTATACAAATCATAGTTGCATAACAATTGCAGGTTAACGAGTATACCTGTTCATTGTTCCTGTTTAACCAATTGAAATGTCAGAATAGGGCAGCTGTACTTATTGATGCATTATGTTAAACTGGTTGAGAAAATGAGTAGCATATAATATGAGCAAACATGTTTAACAAACAGGTTGGTTAAATGAATTCAGTGGGTTTGGTGTAGTTATTTGGAACCAACCAGTATACATAAATGTAGAAATTAACCAAACCAATTCATGCTAGGAGTCAATATTTGATGGCTGATTGTTTGTGGAGAAATGATTTATGATATTGATGCTTCTGGCCCCCCCAAGGCTAAACAGATATGTGCAAGCAGGGATGCATCTGCCAGGAGCACATCGCGCGAAATTCAGTCTCAGCTCTAACCTTGAAGAGGGCAATCTGCTTCTGAAAGAGCAGCTCTTTTGAAGCGCCACAGGGTATAGAAAACACACACACACAAAAACAGGTCTAAATGGATTTTTATGTGTGTGTGTGTGTGTGTGTGTGTGTGTGTGTGAGAATGGATGCCATTTAAAGAGATACATTTGAAGTGCAGTCCCAGTAGTTAATGCCCAAGTGGCCAGTTTGTATGTGGGTCCCCATGGAGCCCAGGGGAGGAGACCCAGCATCTGAACTGTCCTTTCATCAGCCTGTCAGGGCAGGGAGCTGGTCACCCACACTGAGAAAGAGCACCCAGACTCCTCATCACCACACAACTCAGATATTTAAAGAAGAAATCCACAACAGCTGAGATGAGACAGGAAAGAACACAGCTGATCAGAGGAAGCGAGAGCAAACATTCACTCCAAATGCACTAATCTTTCTATGCTCCAATGAAAATAAACAAAGGATAATAGAATAGAAAGTGAATCATGTTTCAAAGCATATCCATCCCTGTTGGTTTATGACGATAGATTGTTCACACAGCTTTTGGTGTCTTAGAATACATTTCCATGGTTTCGCGGAAGCAGAAGGGAAGGAGAAACAGTGTGAACGGTATCTATGGAGAAGGAGGTGAGGTGGTGGTGTGGATGCATGGTAGAAGTCTGTTATACAGTCAGTTTGGTGGATAACATGTAGTCAGAGTTGAAGCTCAGTCCTAATGTAATGCAGAAGAGTGGGGAAGGAACGTGGCAGATCTGACGCCAGATGGATGAGTTGAGAGTCAGTCAGTGTGGCTGTGTGCCCAGAGAGAGTCACCAAGCCTCTCAGAGGACCATATATTCACTTACTGACATGGACACCATGGCCCTAACCCCCTAGCCGCTGTCTCTAACCAACCATTCCTGGGCATCCACACATCATAATATTACTACTCACATATCTCTCTTATGACTGACTACATTGCCTCTTATGACTACCTCAACCCCCAACCTTTTCTACACACTTACCCCCACCATCACCTCCAATCACTCTCCCCCACACCTTGAACACCCTCCATCACCCCAATCTATCACCCTGCATCTACCTGTAACCTTCATAACCCATCCCCCCTCCATCCCATCCCTACCCCTTCTGCAACAGCAGCCTACACTTCAACCCCAGAAAGTGGGTTAACGGCCATGATGTGTGTTTACCTTCCACTACACCACTGTATACCTCCATCCCTGACTTCCTCCCTCCATCCCCCAGCACCTTACTTTCCCTGAAATTTGTTTTATTACAGTAACAAGAGGGCTGCACTTTAGAAATCAGTAGAAAGTCCCTGAGCTCGTCTTCTTCACGCCCGTCAGAGTGTAGAAAATCCACTCTGAAATACATCTGGCACAGAAAGAATCTTACACTAGACGGGGAATCGTACGCAATAACGAGGTAAAACGATTTGGAGAGCGTGCAGTGCACACTAACGGAGTCACCATAGAGCACATCCATTGGGGAGGGGGCCAGGGTGGAGGGGGGCCACTGCCCCCAGTCTTCTCTCCTGCTGAGGCATGGCTGTGGGTGGTGAGGCATGGCTGTGGGTGGTGAGTCGCCAGGCTCCAGCTGGCCTACTGTCTGTGGCAGCAGCTCTGGTGCAGGAGTGGAGATAGATCACGCCCCACACATGAACAGGGTCACTGATAGCACAGCACCTGACATGAAATTACACACTAAGAGCAATGAAACATGGAGAATAGAGAACAAATACAGCGGACAGTTGCAGTCGGGCTACACCTCATGTGATCTTTTACTGTCATTTGATCATACACCAGCAAAATGTTATTTCGGTTAGTGTCTCCTGAAAATGGGATCAAACTGCCGATCCTTTGAGGTGACGGAGAATTGTAATCGAATGTGTATTGACCCAAAGGTGTTTTTATTTGATTTGCTGGGTAATTGATAAGAGAGAATACAGTCTGGATAGCCTGGGGATGTGGTGGATTTGATTTTCCTGCATTTTCCGGTCAGCAGCTGTAAGGTAAGATGTAATATTAGGACCTACAGGATTTCTTCCATTGTGCAAAATTCAGTTTCTAGCCACAGTTTTTACAAGAAGCCACATATTTAGAGCTTGTTTCCAAAGGCACCCCATTGGCCCATAAGATTACCCTTTAAGACAAAACAAAATAAATATACACAATGATAAAATGATCCAATGATCCCTTTAGATAATGGTCATTCTTAATTCAATACTAGGGAGGCTCTCTAGGTAGGACATGTACAGTGTTGTTGGGAATCACTCCATGTAGATGAGCTACAGTAGAAAATCATTCAATTGCAATTACAGCAACAGTGTGCACTGCACTCTCTCCCAAACATGTTTTCTCGTTGTAGAGTACGATTCCCCGTCGAGTGTAAGATTCCTTCTGTGTCAGATGTATTTCAGGGTGGATTTTTTTACACTTTGACGGGCGTGAAGAAGATGAGCACAGGGACTCTGGACTGATTTCTAAAGCGCAGCCCTCTCGTTACTGTAATAAAACAAATTGTTCATGTAACTCGACAGAGACCTCAGGGGAGACATCATGCTTGAGTAGTAAAGAGAAGCTGAGCTGTGCTCCAGTCATAGCAGACACTGGATCGTGTGCTGTTTCTAGAGCTCTGATACCTCCTCAGATCTGCCGACAGGCCACAGGCAGGTATTCTATTATTACATACAATAAGAAACAACAACGCCTGCTGTATTTCATGTTCCCCTGCCACTGTAATGTTAGTCTGTCAAACTGCATTTCAGATTGATTTGAGCTGTTTTCTGAGCCGTTTGCTGTCACTCGCGTAAAGATGAAGCCCCTGGGAACAGAGTGAAAGTAGTACCTAGGGCCATAAGGGATTATTTAGTGGTGGATGGGGGGGCTGTCTTGGCTCCTAACTCCCAATGTACTCCTGACAGTTATTCCCTCATCAGCTTCTTAATGTGAGATCAATAGGGAAGCCCCCACCAGTGTTTGTGTGTACCTGCATGCATGGGAGTGCCTGTCTGTTTGTTCATCTGTTTGTGTGTGTTTGTGCACATCATGCAGTATGTATGTATATCTGTGTTGTTATTGGAGATAGGGGAGGGTCTGTTTGTCTCCATAAGTCTCTCCACTAATCAGAGCCGCTCCACGCCTGTGGAGATACAGAACTAATGAAACGAGGGGTGAATAAAATGCCATTTAAGAAATTCCTGCCATGTTCCCTGCTGACAGGGCTGGGTTATGGGATGTTATAATGGAGTTAAGGTGAGGCCAGAGAGCTGCCCTAAGGGCATGATTATTCTCACTCAGAGTTATTGAATTAAAGTCCCCCTCATTCTCATTTCAGTCTGGTTCTGGAAAACTGGAATGCATTTTTCTTTTTATACCTGATTGTTTGGCCTCAGGGAGTCTGTTTTATCTTTCTCCCCCATGCCAGGTGCATGCTGGTCTAGTTTGTCAGTGTTACTTGGAATCAGAATGTTTACAACTGCACTGTCTAGACATTGTGATTTTAAATGTAACGACATATACTGTATCTAAGTGTTCTTCCTCTTTTGTTCACCATTCTACATCTTATGTCGAAAGGAGAATGTGAAATGTTCCAAGGTGGTGTATTTTAGTCACGGGGTCAGGCCGAGACAGGAAGAAACATGCTTTTGTGTTTGTTATTTTCTCCTTTTTTGTGTGTTGATGCAAAAAAAAAAAAGCAAATTGCCAGCATTTTATGAATCATAGTCTGCCATAATTATAGGCGCTCTAGTTGAACATTAGTTTCCATTCAAAGCGTACAAGGACAGAATTGGCCCTGGCCCCTCTCTGCCCGCTGTGTCGGTAATTGTATAGAGGACAGGCCTTCATTTGAGCTGGAGAGCATAATTCAGCCGGCTTTAATAATACATTACCATTCCATGCTGCAGCTATTAGTTCTGCCAGGACTCCAGCAGAAATAAGAGGAACATATTCCAGACCTTTTTCCTCATGAAGACCCCAAGTAAATATATAAATGGATGCAGAGGCAGGCTCTGCTATTTTGAACGAGTCTCTCATATTCACACTAGCGGCTGGCCCTATTATGGTTAATATATATTTAATTGGGAAAACGTATTTGATCCAAGTCAATTTCACTCTCACAGTGGGACTCCTAACGTAATACATTACCCATGGCGGTGGCAAGTTACCCTTTCCTCCCCAGCCAAGTCTGCTCCCATTGAGTGGAGCTGACTCCCAATACAATGCTATCCAATTATGACCTCTGCTTTTGTTTGTGATAACCCAAGCAGTTCCTTATGCAAAATAAATGGGACTTGAATATAGGCTAATCAGGCCAGTTAGCACACAGCCAAACCCGTCAGTGGGGGTAATGACAAAAAGCTATTTAGAGGCTAATAATTATATATTCATTGATATAGAATGATGTGTTTGTGTAGGCGTGTAGACAAAGAGAAAGCAAGAGGGATGGAGAAGAGTGGAGAGACGGTATTGTGACTACTTAGCCTTAGACCATTTCAAATGAAGCAGATTAGCCACAGTTCCAGTCAGAGGCGGCCAACACAGCTCCATACTACCTGCTGAGATCAATAGGGAATCATTCATTTACCCAAGTGCCTTATTTCACATTGACTCGTTTAAAATTCATGGACCCAACTCCCTTTCAGCACCTTTTCAGCATCCAAACAGGTTGAACTGCCTTTGATGAGCAAGTTGCTAACTTGACACTGACTGTTATACTTCTGCTACTCAGTATGTTCCGACCGTTAAACAGAATGGCTAAATATTCATCAGAGAGGATAGCGGGTGAGGTATCATGTCCTATTTGAACTCTTTATTTCTACTTCAATGCATCCAATCAAGAGATCTGATCGTGATTGAAAGTATCTTAGGAAAATTATGTGCATAAACACGGTCCATTGCACATTTAGTTTCTCTGTGTCCCGCCTCGTCACTTGGACCATTGGTTAAACTATGCATTAAATGCAGATTGAGCGTTTACAAGGACAACCCCTCTCCATTGATGGGTTTTATTAGACTCAGAGTGATGTGGCTGTATTGACTGTGTCCTTCCTGACCACTGAGAGAGGAGGGGGACATAGGTGACAGTCTCTGGAAATGAAGGACAATATTAAGGATTTGGGAGGGACTGCCCACTCACAGGAAAGGGCATTGGGATTTTACACCATGACATTATTAACTTCTCCAAAACAGGATTTGTAAGGGCACATAGAGCCTTAATAAACAATTCAAACAGTTTAGTAGCTATAACTGCAGTCTTGAATTTATTTGTCTTAATTACCTATTAATTAATACAGGTGATAAATTCAATCTTACAATGTATCTGGCTGGCCCTGATCGAGCTTGTCATGTCTTTTTATTTTCCCTAGGGAGATGACACTGCATCGTGACTCAGAGGGCTAACATCCAAGCTGGCCTTACAGAACGCTACAACAGAAACGGAGCCACAGCTCAAGGTGAAGAGTTCTGACTTTTGTGGTCCTGGACACTATGGAAGACTAGTGATTTTGTTGTTGTAAATTCAGCACCCAGACAACAAGTCATAGTCTACCTCAGTGTCCAGAACTCATGCATCAATGACACCTCAAGCTTTTAGTAGAGACATAATCATAGAACGCTTAGGAAGAGTGGACTCTTTTTTTATTTTTTATTGTAGGATGCACTGTAACCTATTGTCATTTCCTATGGCTCATGTGTTCTTTGACGTTTCATCATAAATTCACATAATGTAAGTCTATTACCATTAAAGAAAACTATCCATCTTGATTGAGGCAACTTTTATTCTTCTTTTAAAATACAATGGCTTTTGTCAATTCTGTGTTTAGGCTACATCTGATGTTAAAATGGACACGTTTCGGCCATAGAGGCTTCAATCATCAGATGCTGATGAAGACTTTATGGCCAGCCAAAATGGGTCCATTGTGAGTGTTGATATGGAATAAATACTCATATTTAATCCTCTTCGTTCCTATGTGGAACATAAGTTTTCTATGAGAGAGCGCCACTGCTGCTGATCTCCAGCCTTTTTGGGAAATGTGTTGAAATATGTTATAAAATAATGGATTATGTGATTATGTGTTGTGAGTTCTTATTCGATCAAGTCTTAAGAAATCTTAGCGTAGGTCCTTAACTTCTTCTTTAGTGTTACCACTAAAAAATCAGAAGGTTATTAACACTGTAATAACACAATGCACACACTCTGTTTACAGATATCATTCCATGGCCCTTGAGTGGCAAATAGTAAGTAGTAAGCCTTGGACAGGAAAGCCTTGTCCGTGCCAGACGGACCATAGTGCCAAATGACTCTGTATAATTTCCCAGCAGTATAGCCTTGATCAATGTAGTGAAATTCTAGACCTCTATAGAATTTTAAATAAATTTGCCGCAAGGAAAGAAGAATGTATTGGTGGAAATGAGTTGTGTTTATTGAATTTACAGTAGTTACTGGATGCAAAGAGAGATGGACAGATATGAAATGGAAGCCTAATGACAGCCATTTGTAATAGCTTTTTTTATATGAATATGCATCACAGAGAGTAACAATGAGAGTGGGCGTTACCTTCAACTCTGAGATCAGTGTAGGATGTTTCCATGGTTACTACCATGGCAACCTTTACCAAAAAACAGACATCAGCCTAGAACAAATCAGTATGGAATAGTCTGATTTCCATGGCCTCGAGGGTCATTGTTGGTGAAACTCAACAACCCTTTCACTGTGCTGTAGAACTACATCTCTATGGAAAAGGGGCATGCTGTAGAAAGCTGGATAATTGAATGGTGCCTCAACTGAAATGGACAGACAACCAAAATATAGATTTAACTGCTACAATAATATCAGGCTATACTGCAGGAAGAATAATCTCCAAGGTCTTTTTGCAACATTGAGTATTACAAATGGCCTGAAGTACAGTGAAAAATTTGGTATCATCTATTATGGATTCATTTCCAAATGCGCTGTATAAAACAATGTTGGAAAAATACCTTTGGGATCATTTTAGCAGTAGACCTCGGTCTACATTTTTCTTAGGTCATTAATTGTGCCATAGGGTTACGTTGAGTTGGTTTGAGACAGGGGCTCAGCAGCAATAGCCTCCCGAAATGGCTTTCCAAGCATAGATCCAATAGTCTCAAAATCAATTTCTTAAAGATCCAATGCAGCCACTTTATCTCTATATCAAATAATTTATGGGTAACAATTAAGTAACTTACTGTGATTGTTTTCACAGGGCCTATAATGAGCAAGGATGTGATACTACAACCAAAACATGACATTTACATAAATTCTTAGTGTTATTATTGGTGTATTTGTAATTATTTGCCATCTTTTATTTTGGATTTGCATTCTAGTATTTGGGAAAGGTTATTTTTAACGTGACTCCATCTGGCTTTCTGCAGAAACATGACAAACATGATCCATACAGCTCATTTGGAAAGTATTCAGACCCCTTGACTTTTTCCATACTTTGTTACGTTACAGCATTATTGGGGCGGCAGGGTAGCCTAGTGGTTAGAGCGTTGGACTAGTAACCGGAAGGTTGCAAGTTCAAACCCCAGAGCTGACAAGGTACAAATCTGTCGTTCTGCCCCTGAACCAGCAGTTAACCTACTGTTCCTAGGCCGTCATTGAAAATAAGAATTTGTTCTAGGCAAGGCAAAAACAGTTTTTTTTAGAAATTGTACCAAATATATATCTTTGTGTAACATTTAAATTTGTTTGATCTGAAACATTTAAGTGTGACAAATGTGCAAAAAAAAAAAGAAATCAGGAAGGGGGAAGATACTTTTTCAAGTATTTGCCCCCTTCCTGATTTCTTATTTTTTTTGCACATTTGTCACACTTAAATGTTTCAGATCATCAAACAAATTTAAATGTTACACAAAGATAACCCAAGTAAACACAAAATGCAATTTTTAAGTGATCATTTTATTTATTAAGGGAAAAAAGCTATCCAAACCTTGATGGCAAACCTTCATGAACAAAGTAATTTCCCCCCTTGTTAAATCATGCATTTACTGTGGTTAATCACATTTTTTGGAAAGCCGAGTTCAATTTCACTAGCCACACTCAGGCCTGATTACTGCCAGACCTGTTGAATCAAGAAATCACTTAAAGAGAACCTGTCTGACAAAGTGAAGTAGGCCAAAAGATCTCAAAAAGCAAGACATGACGCGATCCAAAGAAATTCAGGAACAGATGAGAAACAAAGTAATTGACATCTACCAGTCTGGAAAGGGTCACAAAGCCATTTCTAAAGCTTTGGGACTCCAGCGAACCACGGTGAGAGCCATTATCCACAAATGGAGAACATTTGGAATAGTGGAGAACCTTCCCAAGAGTAGCCGGCCTACCAAAATTACCCCAAGAGCGTAGCGACGACTCATCCAAGAGGTCACAAAAGAACCCACAACATCCAAATAACTGCAGGCCTCACTTGCCTCAGTTAAGCTCAGTGTTCATGACTCAACCATAAGAAAGAGACTGTGCAGAAATGGCATCCATGGCAGAGTTCCAAGGCGAAAACCACTGCTGACCAAAAATAACATAAAGGCTCGTCTCACTTTAGGCAAAAAAACATCTTGATGATTCCCAAGACATTTGGGAAAATATTCTGTGGACTGACGAGACAAAAGTTTAACTTTTTGGAAGGTGTGCGTCCTGTTACATCTGGCGTAAAAGTAACACAGCATTTCAGAAAAAGAACATCATACCAACAATCAAATATGGTAGTATGATGGTCTGGGGCTGCTTTGCTGCTTCAGGACCTGGACGACTTGCTGTGATTGATAGAACCATGAATTCTGCTCTCTACCAAAACGTTTGTGACCTCAAGCTGAAGCGCACTTGGGTTCTGCAGCAGGACAATGATCCAAAACACACCAGCAAGTCCACTTCTGAATAGCTTAAAATAACAAAATGAAGGTATTGGAGTGGCCTAGTCAAAGTCCGGACTTGAATCCGATTGAGATGCTGTGGCGTGACCTTAAAAAGGAGCTTCATGCTCAAAAACCCTCCAATGTGGCTGATTTAAAACAATTCTGCAAAGAAGAGTGGGCCAAAATTCCTCCACAGCGACATGAAAGACTCATTGCCAGATATCGCAAACGCTTGATTGCAGTTGTTGCTGCTGACGGTGGCACAACCAGTTATTAGGTTTAGGGGGCAATTACTTTTTCACATAGGGCCATGAAGGTTCAGATAACTTTTTTCCTTAATAAATAAAATCATCACTTAAACTGCATTTTGTGTTTAATTGGGTTATCTTTGTAATATTTAAATTTGTTTGATGATCTGAAATTTTTAAGTGTGACAAATGTGCAAAAAAATAAGAAATCAGGAAGGGGGCAAATACTTTTTTTTTTTATATATATATATACATACACACAGTATACAGTATATACACACACACACTTTACTCAGTACTTTGTTGAAGCACCTTTGGCAGCGATTACAGCCTCAAGTCTTCTTGGGTATGACACTACAAGCTTGGCACGCCTGTATTTGGAGAGTTTCTCCCATTCTTCTCTGCATATCATCTCAAGCTCTGTCAAGTTGGATTGGGAGAGTCGCTGCACAGCTTTTTTCAGGTCTCTCCAGAGATTTTCGATCGGGTTCAAGTCCGGGCTCTGGCTGGGCCGTCAAGGACATTCAGAGTCGTTGTCCTGTTGGAAGGTGAACCTACGCCCCAGTCTGAGGTCCTGAGCGCTCTGGAGCAGGTTTACATTTACATTACATTTAAGTCATTTAGCAGACGCTCTTATCCAGAGCGACTTACAAATTGGTTTCATCAAGATTCACTCTGTACTTTGCTCCATTCAGCTTTCCCTCGATCCTGACTAGTCTCCCAGTCCCTGCCACTGAAAAATATCCCCACAGCATGATGCTGCCACCACCATGCTTCACTGTAGGGATGGTGCCAGGTATCCTCCAGACGTGATGCTTGGAGTTCAATCATGGTTTTATTAGACCAGAGAATCTTGTTTCTCATGTCAGAGTCCATTAGGTGCAATTTGGCAAACTCCAAGTGGGCTTTCATGTGCCTGATACTGAAGAGTGGCTTCCGTCTTGCTACTCTACCATAAATGCCTGATTGGTGGAGTGCTGCAGAGATGGTTGTCTTTCTGGAAGGTTCTCCCATCTCCACAGAGGATCTGTGTCAGAGTGACCATCGGGTTCTTGGTCATCTCCCTGATCAAGGCCCTTCTTCCTCGATTGCACAGTTTGGCCTGGCCGCCAGCTCTAGGAAGAGTCTTGGTGGTTCCAAACTTCTTCCATTTAAGAATGATGGAGGCCACAGTGTTCTTGGGGACCTTCAATGCTGCAGAAAACAGCATTACATCCCCAACAAAGACGGAACAAGCAGTAATCTGTCTAATAGAATCTTCAAAATTAAGTATGAATGAAATCAAAGACTGTGGCGTTAATCATTTATGAAACTCAACAGAAAAACTATAGTGAACTATAGTGCCTTTCCAAATCATGTCCAAGCAATTGAATTTACCACAGGTGAACTCTAATTAAGTTGTAGAAACATCTCAAGGATGATCAATGGAAACAGGATGCACCTGAGCAAAATTCCAAGTCTCATAGCAAAGGGTCTGAATACTTATGTATAAGTTTTTCATTTTTAAGAAATTTGCAAACATTTCTAATAACTTGTTTTTGCTTTATCATTATGCTGTATTGTGTGTAGATTGAGGAACATGTTTAATTTAATCCATTTTAGAATAAGGTTGTAATGTAACATAATGTGGAAAAAGGGAAGCGGTTTGATTCAGATAACATAATATAACCATGTGGATATTGCAATAATAATAATGAGACTATGATTAACCATGTTTTAATATTGAAGGATAAACTGCCAAATAACCTACTGAATATTTGTGAGAGTACTCTTATTTTTCCTGTCTTATTCAAATGTAAAAAAACGGAGAAGATTCAGAATCATAGTTTGTTTGATTACAGTCATTGGACCAGAGCGGTTTCAATTGAACACGCTCAGCACATTACTTGGGACGGGTTGTGAATAGATACAGTACAGCTACGAACGGAAGTGACTTTTCATAGTACGCTAGTAGAGGATTTTAGCTAACCCTTTTCCTAACCTTAACCTAATTATCCTAACCTGCGGTCATGGATGTATACCCAAATATATGTTCTATCTGTGCCACCACATAGTCGAACCCCTTTGGATGAGCATCTGCTAGTGTTTACTGAATGACATCACTTCATCCAAACATTCCCACACCTTCCCTGCAACTCTTAAGTCTCTGCTGGAGGGTAATGGATTGGAAGATGAAAAGTTAAAAGTTTTCAGTAAGTGAATACATTGCAATATGTTATTTACGTATTCATTTGACACATTTGTTTTTTCCTGCTTTATGTATGCATAAGAGGTACGGGATAACTAATTTGTGTGTAACAAGAATAAAAACGTTTTAGCTAATGTTAGCTAGCTAACTTTTTTTGGCCAAATTCTGCTAGCTAACGATGGCGTTCTGTGAAGATACTCAACCAAATGAGCTATTTTGGCAACTAACGTTACGGTATACGTATGTATTTTGTTCTCGTAAAACAATGTTAGCCAGCTAACCCTAGTGAGTTAGCAACAAAAGTTACTTTCCTCGCTAGTTAGCCAGCTAGCTACCGAGACTATCATTAGATCTGGTCCATCTCGCGATGACAACGAATTGGCTGGTCATTTTTTATTTATTTAACTAGGCAAGTCAGTTAAGAACGAATTCTTATTTACAATGACGGCCTATACCAAAAGGCCTCATGCGGGACGGGGGTATGGGATTAAAAATAAATACAATATAAATATAGGACAAAACACATCACAACAAGAGACAAGACAACACTTCATAAAGAGAGACCGGAGACAACAACATAGCAAGGCAGCAACACATGACAACACAGCATGGTAGCAACACAAAATATGGTACAAACATTATTGGCACAAAGGGAAAGAAGGTAGAGACAACAATACATCACACAAAGCAGCCATAACGATCATCTGCTAACATCTTCAGTCTGAGTGTTGTTTTTAGCTGTAAATTACTTTTGTTTAGTGACTGGCATCGATATACCATTGCTGTAACTCCGAGTAAAGATGTTGCCAGAGTGATGGATAACGTTTTCTTATGTGCGCACATGGTGGCATACCTTTACGCACTTTGGTCCACGCTCATACGACGGATCGCCACTAATGCAAGCGCAACCGACGTCAGTGGTCGAAAGTATTTTATTTGGGATAGGGGTCAGAGAGGAATTTGCGAAGCGTTAGTATGTATGGGCTAATATTTACCTGAACTTGTCGCCCGCCTTCCTACCTTTGGGACAATGACTCCCATTATTAGGGCGGAGACATGAACATCTCGTCATTATATACAGATCTCTGGAAAACTTCAAATCATTGATTGGGTTCGTATATGCAATGGACACGCAATGGACCAGAGCTATGCCACCCTGTGTGTAGCTAAGCTAAAGCTAGCCTGCAGGCTGTGCGAGTTCCAATTCAAAGTTTTTGTTTACTTTGCAGCCAAGACGTCAGACATCTTTTCTATGCTAATTAATGTATACAAATCCCCAAAACAAATTCAGACTGGATGTGCTGTTTAGCAGATGACTAGCCATCAAATGACTAGCACATCTTGTTTTGCTAGATGCTTATTTTATTATGACCAGATAACAATGCCATCTATGAAGTTCCCATCATAGCATGGACTCATTGGCATTGTTTATATAACGATAGAGCTAGGCCTATATTTAAGCAATAAGGCCCGAGGGGGCCAATATACCATGGCTAAGGGCTGTATCCAGGCACACCGCAACGCAGATAGCCTGGATACAGCCCTTAGCCGTGGTATATTGGCCATATACCACAAAGCGTATTGCTATTATGAACTGGTTACCAATGTAATTAGATGGTTTTATACCATGGTTTTCAGCCAATCGGCCTTCAGGGCCAGTTTATAATATATTATTTACACAATATATTTGCTGTGCCTCTTTCTATTAGTATTTTCTTTCTTTCACACATTTTATTTCTTTCCAACATGGATCACATTGAATGTTAACATATTTTCTGTATGAGGATTATTGATGGGGGTTTTCTGTATGAGTGTATGAGTTGATTGTGGTTATTTTGGCCTGTGGAGGATGTCCTGTCTAAGATGATTGAACTCACAAACCAGAAACCCTGAAGGGACTCCTGGACCCCTGACAGCTAGCCCAGCCTGTCAGCGATGTCTCCCAAAGTTCCTGGCCATGGCAGGTCGGAGGACATGGCGGTGCAGGTCGCTGTTCGAGTGCGCCCCCTGCTGCCCAAGGAGCTGCTGCACAGACATGAGAGCTGCATGACGGCTGACCCTGAGCAGCGCAAGGTCACTCTGGGTCACGACCGACACTTCCACTGTGACTTCCTGTTTGAGGAGAACAGCTGCCAGGAGGAGGTGTACGCTGTGTGTGTCCAGCCCCTCATAGAGGCCTTCTTTCAGGGTTTCAACGCCACTGTCTTCGCCTATGGACAGACAGGCTCTGGCAAGACATACACTATTGGAGAGGCCAACATTTGTGAGTTTCTGGTTTCTTCCCTGCTACCTGCAATGTTTGGTCATTTAATAATTTTTGTTCTATGGCTTTTGAGTCCAATCAAAGGAGATGTACTAGCTTGTAGTGTAGAGGAGCGGAGAATGGATGCACGTCTTCTGGTGTGTGATATATAAATGCTGATATGCAGAGAGTTCACACCCGTCCTGGAAGCCAACTGCACTTCCTACAATTCAGCTGCCACAGCCTGCGGGAACAGTCCATACCAGACAGGCTTGCCATCTGATCTACTGGTGTGTGAGATGGCAAAGCTGTGTGGGTGGGTTATGGTTATAACACAGAGCGTGTGTGTTTGTGTGAGATGAAGTATGTGTTATATTAGATCAGTTCTGTGGTGCATGTGTATGTCAGAGGTACGTGTTCCTTCAATGAAAACAGTGCAAAGCTGCAGGCAATGGTTTTATATACGTACATATTTAATTATCTTCAGAGGTTACTAGGATATATATATGTATATGAACCCAGTGTCTGTGTGTAGCTTCCTTTAGGGATGAGGAGCAGGGCATTGTCCCCAGGGCTGTGGCTGAGGTCTTCAAGCTGCTAGATGAGAATGACCTCAGTGACTTCTCTGTCCGAGTGTCTTACCTGGAGGTGTACAAGGAGGACTTCAGGGACCTGCTGGAGGTGGAGACCGACAGCAAGGACATCCACATCAGAGAGGATGATAAGGGCAACATTGGTATGGATTTTATTTTTTTTTCTCAACAAATATTTATCACAAACAAGCATCTCTCTGTGTTGTCAGGGATCTTAAATTTCAACATGAGGGTAGGGAGTAGTCAAAGTCATGTGTGTTAGTTATTCATGGCTCTGTCTGTGCTCATGTTTGTGCGCTTCCCTGCAGTGCTGTGCGGGGTGAAGGAGTGTGAGGTGGAGGGGCTGGACGAGGTGCTGAGCCTGCTGGAGTCTGGCAACACAGCCAGACACACAGGCGCCACCCAGATGAATCCCCACTCCAGCCGCTCACACACCATCTTCAGCGTGCACATGGACCAGCGCCGCGGCGACTCCCAGGCCCATGGTAACCCCACCACAGGCACCGGGCCTCACATCCTCTCCTCTAAGTTCCACTTTGTGGACCTGGCAGGGTCGGAGAGGATCCTCCGCACAGGGAACACAGGGGAGAGGCTGAAGGAGAGCATCCAGATCAACAGTGGGCTGCTAGCCCTGGGGAATGTCATAGGAGCCCTGGGAGACCCCAAGAGGAGAGGCACCCATATACCATACAGGGACTCCAAAATCACCAGGTATGTAGTCCTCTAACATTTGGGGACTCATAAAATGGTGTGCAGGATATATTGCTTTCCTCCTTTTATTTTGCAAATTATTTTCCCCCGATTGACTTATGACATTTAAAATCTGTATGCAGGATCTTGAAAGATTCTCTGGGAGGAAACGCCAAAACACTAATGATTGCATGCATCAGCCCCTCCTCTGCGGACTTTGACGAGAGCCTGAACACACTGAACTACGCCAAGCGGGCCCGCAACATCCAGAACCGGGCCACGGTGAACTGCCGAGGAGAGCCGGACCGTGTGGAGGGGCTGGAGCAGAAGATCCAGGCGCTCCGCAGGGCCCTAGAGAACCGTCAACGCTCAGAGACCCGTATCATCGCCCGCTTGGACCCAGACAAGCGGTCGCGCCCAGGAGAGGGAGAGATCATCAGACTGCAAGCCCAGAGTGCCCACTACAGGACCTGCACTGACACTGCATACAGGTGAGATTAAACTGCTTTATTTTTCTTTATAATCATTGGCAATAAGTTCAGTAGTTGACTAGATGTAATATAATCAGTTTCATAAACAAAGTGCACTTTATTGTGAGGACAGATGTGTGTGGGTGTTGTTTGGCTAATGAGCTCAGGAGTAGTTGTCTGAATATGTAAGTCTGTGTACCCATCCCCAGGTTGCTGTGTGAGCTGCAGGGTGAGGGGACACTGTCTGCGGAGCACGTCCTTAGGGTGAAGGACTGGCTGTGTTCTGTGGAGGAAGAACGCAGCGGCCTGACCACTGCCTCAGGACCTGACAGCGGCATCGAGAGCAGCTCCACCGAAGACACCTCCGCTCTGAGGAGGGGGAGGGCTGCTGTCAAGAACCAGGTCATACACACATTAACAATCACTACATCGCTCACTACATATTCATAAAGCTCCAATTTATTCAAAGAAAAGGCTTAGCAAAATATTTTATCTTATCAACAAGAGGTTCATCCTAGGGCTGGGTAATATATCGTATTTTGAGGTATACTGGTATGGACTGCTATGGGTTTTAGCTAAAACGTTTTTGTTGTTGTTACACACAAATTAGTTATCTCTTATGCATACATAAAGCAGGAAAAAACTAATGTGTGAAATGAATACGTAAATAACATATTGCAATGTATTCACTTACTGAAATGTTAACTTTTCATCTTCCAATCCATTACCCTCCAGCAGAGAGACTTGAGAGTTGCAGGGAAGTTGTGGGAATGTTTGGATGAAGCGATGTCATTCAGTAGATACTAGCATATGTATACTGCTATGGGTTTTTACAATGCTGTTTATAGCGATATGTTGATACAGTGCTAAGTTAACAGTTCTATAAAGTGGACTACTTCACTGTCAGTTTTTTCCTAGTTTGATTTGAGTTTAAAGCAGTCAGAATGGCAGAAGCCCAGTAAAACCACTTAAAATGAATTTGTTGTTGTAACTCACCAAAGTAAAGTTGTTGCCAGAGTAATGGATAACATTTTCATATGTATGCACATGGTGGCATACTTTTAAGCACTTTGGTCCACATTCATCCGTCGGATATCCACTAGTGCACCCAACGCTAGTGGTCGAAAGTCTTTTCTTGTGGATAAATGATACCCGGCACACACAGAGAAGGTTCCGAGAGGAACATATGAAGAAAAAGATTTCACTGCTCATAAAACATACTTAGAATGTTGATTTTTCAGAAACATAAAATACTGTCAAATACCGCCATGCTGTCAAAAATGAGAAAAATATTGTCATGTGATATTTTGGCCATGTCACCCAGCCCAAGTTCATCCTATCCTAAAACATTCAACCAACTTGATGGAGTTATGGTGGTAAAGCATCAATCATCTCACCGAACAATCCAGGAAGTGTTGTGCTCTGTGACTCATAATGTATCTGTCATTGAACCCCACAGGAGGCAGAGAGTGGTGGAGAGGAGTTGGGCCGTGAGAGGGAGGAGAGTGTGGCTCAGCTCCAGGGCCAGGTCCAGCAGCTGGAGAGAGAGAACACAGACTTCCTGGCTGCTCTGGAGGATGCCATGGAGCAGTACAAACAGCAGGTCAGAACTACACAGCATTTTGACTTCTCACTGGCATTTTGGTGTTCAACATGACAGCACTGTAATCATCAAATCAAATAAATTTATAAAGCCCTTCTTTTCTCAGCTGATGTCACAAAGTGCTGTACAGAAACCCAGCCTAAAACCCCAAACAGCAAGCAATGCAGGTGTAGAAGGAAAAACTCCCTAGAAAGGCCAGAACCTAGGAAGAAACCTAATCATCAAAGAATAAAAGCAAATACATTTTGTCTCATTTCTTAGTCTGTCCTCACTTGCCTCCTATCATTTCCATCTTGAGAGATGATCAACATTGTTCATTGTTTCAATGTTATATTCTCTCCCCCTCCCCTAGAGTGATAAGCTGCAGGAGCAGCAGGATGTGATAGTGGAGCTGCAGTGTCTGCTCTCAAGGCCAGGTGTACCGGGGCTAGGATTACACCTGACACCACGCCCCCACACCGCCCCCCAGGGCTCCATACGCCACTCCCACAATGGACTCACCAACAGACAGGCATGAAGTTCTAGTCTCAACATTAATCAGTAGTGTGTTCCACAGTGTATGTCGCTGTGTGCTATGAGTGTGACTGTGTTGGCTGTAGGTTGGTCCACTGGGCTGTGTGGAGAGCAGCTCGTTTGGTGACCAGATCCAGTGTGGTTATGGTCAATCTTCTTATGACCACGAGGACCTGGGAGGGGGAGAGGTGAAGGACTCTGAGGAGGAGGACACTTACGTCAACATGAGCCATGACAGACGGAAGTATGGAGAGAATATCACATCTTTATTTAAAACTGAGTGAGATCATGCAGATTATAGAATGCCCAAGCATCATTGACTGTCTAGGTCATTGATGGCTACTGTATGTATCTCTTAGACACGTGAATCTGACTTGGACTAAGAGAGATATCATGGGTGGATCAGCAGCTGGAGGGAGAGGTCTCCTGTCTCAGCTGCCTGCCTCTGAACAATTCTCCACCAGGCGACCATGTGAGTCCCACAGCAGGACGAGGCCTAATACAATTCTAAATGAACTAATTCAAAGTTAAGTTATGACTGTGGAAGCACTAACATGTGTTTGCATCCCCTTCTCTCTGTGCAGCCAACTCCAGTGTAGGGGAGAGCTCAGTGGGTTTGGGGTCAGAGTGGGGCCTGCTACAGGCCCAGCAGAAGATCAGAGAGCTGTCTGTCACCATCCGCATGAAGGAGGAGCTCATCAGAGAACTGGTCAAGACAGGTACATACCTAAGACCATTCCTATCCTGGCTTTCTATATGATGGCAATCACATGCCTGTTTTCTCCCCATAAACAATACGCATTGTACCATGGAGTGGTGGGACAGATGTTATCGTGTGTTACTGTAGGTAAGGACGCCCAGGCTCTGAACAGGCAGTACACCCGTAAGATCTCTGCCCTGGAGGGGGAAGCTGAGCAGGCCAGGCAGGAGGTCCAGGAGGCCCAGAGACAGCTTCAGGACCTGGAGAAACATGAGAAGGAGACCAGCGGTGTCACTGACAGGACCAGGGCCCAGGAGTGTCGCAGGAAGATAGCTGCAGCACAGAACAAAGTACAGGTCGGTCTGTCTGAGTCAGACTCCTACACTAATGCATACTGTACACTCGTAACATCAGTTAGAGTGTCTGCTCATAGTGGATGTTTTGTATTTG
This sequence comes from Oncorhynchus nerka, assembly GCF_034236695.1. Taxonomy (NCBI): domain Eukaryota; kingdom Metazoa; phylum Chordata; class Actinopteri; order Salmoniformes; family Salmonidae; genus Oncorhynchus; species Oncorhynchus nerka. The sequence continues at coordinate 72,178,473 of NC_088422.1, read as the reverse complement.
CCTGTGTCGGTTTGTTCATATATATATATATGTGTGTGTGTGTGTGTGTGTGTGTGTGCGTCCGTGTGTGTGTGTGCGCGTTAGGTCCTGAGCCAGCGTCAGAGGGACACTGCACGGTTGGCCTTGCTGTCTGCGCAGAGCGAGCGGCGTGTTTCGGAGCTGGAGCGCAGCGTGCAGGGCATGAGGCAGCAGCAGGAGCAGCTGCAGAGACGTCTGCGACACGAGAGCCAACAGAAACGACGCCTGGAGACAGAGATGCAGCGACGCACGCACAGAGTCAAGGTGCAGCCCTGGAGAATGTAGAATACCTGCTAAGAAACAGTGGAGCAGGACAATGCTGTGGTTTTTACAGATTGGCATTTGTCACATCAAACGTCTCCAGTGATCACATGGCATCAACACATGACTAATTTGCATTCATAGCGTATTCCATACACTCCACTGGGGCCTAAATTCTGTGGACAGAATCATAAAATATGATGCCTGCCTACCTTGGTATCCCTCTGTTTTTACTGAATACTCCTTCTTTCCCTCCCTCTTTCCATCCCTCTTTCCATCCCTCCCTCCCCAGGAGTTGGAGATAAAGAATGAACAGCAGCAGAAGATCCTGAGGATAAAGACGGAGGAGATTGCTGCCTTACAGAGACGCAGCGGCAGCAACGGCTCTGTCATATCACTGGAGGAGCAACTGGTGTGACATGGGTCTTCTACAATGCTTATGAAGCATTTATATAGCACATATGAACAGTTGATTAAGTATTTATACACCAGTTATACAATAGGCATAGAATCTCAGAAGCATTTATATAGATGTTACATACAAACCATGTTCATTCACCTCTATGCAGTAGTTTTACCCCATTTATAGAGTAATTCTACAGCCGTTTCACGTATTTTATGTGGTTTTACACTACATATTAGCTACATATTTAGCCAAATGGCATGTTTCAACATCCAAAGGCTTTATTTCCATTGTTAAAAGTGAAAGATGAAAAATGCTCCCGTGCGTGTTCCTCTGTGTTCCCGTGCGTGCAGAAGATTGAGGAGCAGAAGCGCTGGCTGGATGAGGAGATGGAAAGTGTTCTGGAGCAGAGGAAAGGACTGGAGGACCTGGAGGGAGAGCTGACCAAGAGGGAACAGATCCTAGCCAAGAAGGAGGCCCTTCTGCAGGAACGCAGTGGCCTGGAGACCAAGAGACTCCGCTCCAGTCAGGTACACACACATTAAACAGGCCCCACACACACTCAGTGGCCCTACAGGTATAGTGGTTTGCCAAGTTAATTTCACTGTCAATTTAATGATTTTCTGTACTTCTATTTGATAAATCATTCATAAATCTAGTACGGCCGAGTAGTGTCTTTCCTTCAACTGTAGTGTATCTCTTCTCTCCCCGTAGGCCCTCAGTGAGGACCTGGTGACATTGTCTGGCCGTATAGAGTCTCTGGAGCGGGAGCTGAGTGAGAGGAATGGCCTGCTCCGCAGCAGCAGTGCCCAGGACTCCCAGCAGATCCGCCAGGAGATCAACAACCTGCGCCAGGAGAAGGACACACTGCTCAAACAGAGAGTGGAGCTGGATGACAAACTACGGCAGGGTAGTCTGCTCTCACCAGAGGTCAGAGACCCTACAGGCTTACAGAAGCTTCTAATACCGCCCCAACACTTCTCTGTGGATTCTTTCCATACGTAGTATTTGTATCGTTTCTGTAGTTTGGCGTGTTAGGCGCTGAGTGTCAATATTAGCGGTGCACTTGTAGTTTGGTATATTGTGTGTGTGCCTGTATTCCTCCCCCATTTCAACCCCTGTGGTTCTCTTTGTTCTGTCCCCAGGAGGAGCGGTCTGTGTTCCAGCTGGACGAGGCCATCGAGGCTCTGGACGCTGCTATAGAGTATAAGAACGAGGCCATCACCCAGAGACAGAGGCAGCTGAGGGCCTCTGCCAGCATGCTCTCCCAGTGGGAGATGAACCTCATGGCCAAACTCAGCTACCTGTCTGCCTCAGAGACCCGTGCACTGCTCTGCAAGTACTTTGACAAGGTCTGTCTGTGTGGCCCTCTTCTCTACTGTTTTGGTTTTCACTGTGTCTGCTCAAATACATGGCCGCATAGCCTATGTGTACACAGCAAATCTCCATTATGATTCAAAGCAGCATGGAAATGGAGTGAGAGAAAGATAGATAGGGAATGTAAGTTGTTTGTGTGTGTAGGTGGTGTCGCTGCGGGAGGAGGAGCGTAAGCTGCAGCTGGCCCTGGCAGATCTAGAGATGCGTGGTGAGGAGCAGCTGCAGCTGGTGCAGTGGCTGGAGAACGCTCTGGACCGCACACAGCTCGACACGGATCGCAGGCTCACACAGCAGCAGAAGGAGCACGAGAGGAGTGTACAGCTACTGCTGCAGCAGTGCCGAGGTGGGCCTCACACACAAATAAATACACACACCTGTAGGATTTAGGCAGAACATGTCAGAATATAACCAACATTTTTTGTTTTCAACAAAGATTTAGGCACATTTGCCGTTTTTGCTCCACCTCAAGCCAACAAAATGAGACACAAGCACAACTACGCATATCTTTTAAAAAATATATATATATTGTTGATATTTTATCTCCATTCAGTTTGCCATGTCTATACCTCCCATTCAACCCTCCCACACCCAGTGTGATAACAGCCACCAGGCCCATTATCTGCAGCGCAGTGTTCCTCAGGTATTGTTGTGGTCCCCCTGATGTTTACTTCCCTACAGAGCAAATGGACGAGGGCCTGGCGGGGAGGCAGAGGCAGTACGAAGGCTGGATCCATAACCTCAGTAAAGAGCTCAACCACTACAAGACTGCCAACCTGGAACTGAGCAACCGGTTCAGGGAGCTGTGTGGCAACACCAGCCAACCTATGGAGCAGGGAAAGGGTAATGTATGGCTCATTTTGGATAGGAACATACTATTGTTATTTTTTTCAAAGCGCTCTAGTCAGTGGGTAAAGTACATTAATGTAACATAATGTAGGTAAGATAACAGAAGGTATGGGTATTAAAAAACAATCCAATCTCTGATTTCTGCTCAAATAATCCTCATCTGCTCAAATACTCAGACATCTGCTCTATCTCTCATGTAAAATATGCACATCTGTCAGGGAATAATAAGTATTCAGTGTTTGACTGAGTATTCCTCTTAGTCTGTCCTGTTCAGTGCTGGGCTGTGAGGCATGTGAATATTCATTATTTTATATGTTGCGGTTCCAGTCTTTGAGGGCAGAATAGGCAGTGGCAGTGTGGAGAGGCTGAGCCGAGGCCCAGAAGACAGCCGTAGGGGAGGGCCAGGGGAGCCAGAGAGACCAATCAGGTCCCGGGAGGAAATAAGGGAGCTGGTCAACGCACCTCTCCCTGCCACATGGAGGCGTTCCTCCCTCCCCACCGAGGACCCCTGCGGCATGGAGGAGCTACAGCAGCAGGTGGCCATGGAGACGCCTGTAAACCGGGTGGTTCAGACTGGTACGGGCCCTTGGAGTGGGACAACATCTCTGCCATTTACCAAATCACGCAGAGAGTCCCGCCGATCCAGCCTCAACACCGGACCACTGATCTCAAACAATTCCAGAATTGATGTGAGGAAAAATCCTGTTTAAAAGCACAAGGACCTCATGGTAGAATCAAGTTGAAATGCAAAAGGACCTTAGGCAGAATTCAGTTTAAATGCCAAATGGCAGGATCCTGTTTAAAATGCAACAGAATCAAGTTCAATTCAACATGTCAAAAATAACTTATTTTTGTATCCTGTTTTCATATTGTTAAAAGTATGTATTTGTTTTATAACCTGTAAGTATCTTTTGTATTCATTCATTCTTATTTTTCTATATTTGTGGTTTTATAAATAAATGTTGGAAGAAAGCTCTTCATTTTCTATATCAAGCACTTTTCTTTTCCTCTGTGGAATTCATATCCGCTTTTACAATCATAGACGTTGTCATCATCGGTTATACTCTTCACTGTTGCTATTTTGTCATCACTACCCATTTCTGTATGTGAAATAAAATACGATTCTTGCTTCTGTAATCTCTGACTGACAAATATGTTGTAAAGGCGTAATATAAAAAATATTGAAAGTTGTGGTTTATTGGCTAAATAAATTATAAAAATTGCTATCTTAAATGCATAATGCCATACATTTGGACATCAATCAATCAATCAAATGTATTTTGTAAAGCCCCTTTTACATCAGTGCTATATCCCCAAATGGCAAGCAATGCAGAGGCACAGTGGCTAGGGAAAAACTCCCTAGAAGGGCAGAACCAGGCTCCGAGGGGTGGCTAGTCGTCATAGAATTAGAATACTACAATGGGAATTAAAACTTATTACGATGGGATAAAAATCAACCATTTTGGTCAGGGAGTTGGTCTGTGCTGTGATAAAATAGTGTGAAATAATGAATTTGAAGAATGTAACTACACTATGATTGTTAGTTAGCCAGACAGTTCTAGAAGAATGATTCCATACATTTTTCCATTAACTTCCAATATGCCAAACTTACATTCAAACAATGCAGTCACTCCACAGCCATACACTGGCTGAAATCAGTTGATGGCAAGTTGTAGATGCAACTTGATATTGTATCATATAATAGCACTCATAGCTTTCCAAGAAAATGAAAATATAGACATTTATGATCTATTTACATATACATTACCAAATGTATGTGGACACCTGCTCGTCAAACATCTCATACTAAAACCATGGGCATTAGTATGGAGTTGGTCCCCCCTTTGCTGCTATAATAACCTCCACTCTTCTGGGAAGGCTTTCCGCTAGAGCATTAGTGAGGTTGGGCACTGATGTTGGGCGATTAGGCCTGGCTTACAATCAGCGTTACAATTCATCCCAAAGGTGGTTGAGGTCAGGGCTCTGTGCAGGCCAGTCAAGTTCTTCCACACCGATCTCGACAAACCATTTGTGTATGGACCTCGCTTTGTACATGGGGCATTGTCATGTTGAAACAGGAAAGGGCTTTCCCCAAACTGTTGCCACAAAGTTGGAAGCACAGAATCGTCTAGAATGTCATTGTATGCTGTAGCGTTAAGATTTCCTTTCACTGGAACTAAGGGGCCTAGCCCAAAAAATGAAAAATAGCCCCAGACCATTAGTTCTCCTCCACCAAACTTCTCAGCTGGCACAATGCATTGGGACAGGTAGAGTCCTCATGGCATCTGCCAAATCCAGATTTGTCTGTGTTCTTTTGCCCATCTTAATCTTTTCTTTTTATTGGCCAGTCTAAGATATGGCTTTTTCTTTGCAACTCTGCCTAGAAGGCCAGCATCCCGGAGTCGTCTCTTCATGGTTGACGTTGAGACTGGTGTTTTGCGGGTACAATTTAATGAAGCTGCCAGTTAAGGACTTGTGAGGTGTCTGTTTTTCAACTACACACTCTAATGTATTTGTCCTCTTGCTCAGTTGTGCACCGGGGCCTCCCACTCCTCTTTCTATTCTGGTTAGAGACAGTTTCCGCTGTTCTGTGAAGGGAGTAGTACACAGCGTTGAACGAGATCTTCAGTTTCTTGGCAATTTCTCACATGGAATAGCCTTCATTTCTCAGAACTAGAATAGACTGACGAGTTTCAGAAGAAAGGTCTTTGTTTCTGGCCATTTTGATCCTGTAATCGAACACACAAATGCTGATGCTCCAGATACTCAACTAGTTTAAAGGTCCGTTTTATTGCTTCTTTAAACAGGACAACAGTTTTCCGCTGTGCTAACATAATTGCAAAAGGGTTTTCTAATGATCAATTAGCCTTTTAAAATGATAAACATGGATTAGCTAACATTAGCTGATAATGGGCCTCTGTATGCCTATGTTGATATTCCATTAAAAATAAACTGTTTCCAGCTGCAATAGTCATTAATAGTCAACAATAGTCAACATTAACAATGTCTACACTGTATTTCTGATCAATTTGATGTTATTTTAATGGACAAAAAAATTGCTTTTCTTTCAAAAACAAGGACAGTTCTAAGTGACCCCAAACTTTTGAACGGTAGTGAAGTCTATAAATGAGTTTGGCTGCTACAGAGGGCAAATATGGTACACAATGATTTCTAATACTGATCTAACGATCCTGGATAAGATATGCCTCAATGTAAGGGGCAAAAAACTTTCGAGCTTGTGTAACCGATGTGAAATGGCTAGCTAGTTAGCGCACTAATAGCGTTTCAATCGGGTGACGTCACTCGCTCTGAGACCTGAAGTAATTGGTCCCCTTGCTCTGCAAGAGCCGCGGCTTTTGTGGAGCGATGGGTAAACGAAACTTCGTGGGTGACGTGACTGTTGTTGATGTTCAAGCCGAGGTAGGGGCGAGAGGGATTAGAATCTTCTGATCCGTAGTCAGACGCGTTATGCGCCACCTGCCCGCAGCTGCAATTGGTCAATTCATGGTAAATTATTGGTAGTGAAACTGTACAATCTGTTTCGAATTTGCAAAACATATGGTATGTTACACATTCTAGCTAGGTGACTAACGTTAGCTAGGCTAAGGGTTAGATAAAAAGGAAGAGTTAGCTAACATGCTAAGTAACGTTAGTTGCAAAGTAGTAATTAGTTGAAAAGTTGCTAATTAGTTAAAATTGTGCGTTATTAGATTTGAGCTCACAGACTTTAGGTTGAAAATGCAGAGGTATATGGAAATCTCCACATTGTTACAAAATTTGGGAGAAACAAAGCAAAGAGCTCAATTTGGCCTCTGCGTGCCTACTGACATTCCGGAAATAGCATCACACCATTCAGGCGCTCCGACTAAATTTTCAGATCAAGCATAAATTGGCTCTTAACACTACTGTCTGTGATGATAACCGGGCACCCCCATAACAAATCACCTCCTCCTACTGAAATGTAGACAATGTTCTGAACGTTTTATCTCACTCAGTACAGCAGCCCGGCCCCGATTTGTGGTTGGCAAACTGTGTTATGAATAGCCTGCGTGATGATAGAATAAAGCTTACGCTACTTTGCTTCACATATGCCTCTATTACTGATAACAAGGCATTGTTTCCGCAGAGCCTTGTTATTTGGATGAACTAAATAGACAACCCATCATGTGAGAATCTCGTTTTGTGATTTGGATGGGTGGCGCAAAAACAAAATGAACGAGCTTGCCAGGAGTCGAACCTAGAATCTTCTGATCCGTAGTCAGACGCGTTATCCATTGCGCCACAAGCCCTCTCCTGCTCTATATTGCCAAAATAGCAACTTTTTTATTGGGCAATTCCTGGTAAATTATTTGTGGTGAAACTGAATGTGATTGATTAGCATAAAGCTAGCAGCTTGGTCAATCTAGCGTCAGCAATAGACATACAGCGTTTACTGAGATGCGGTCTGTGCAGAAGGCAGGGCACTCATACTGCGTAGAGCAGTATTGACCCCCCCCCTTTGTTCAGGGACACATTATTCAATTTCTGTTAGTCACATGTCTGAGGAACTTGTTCAGTTTGTCTCAGTTGTTGATGTTGTGTTGTTATGTTCATACAAATATTTACACATGTTAAGTTTGATGAAAATAAACGCAGTTGACAGTGAGAGGACTTAGAAACCTAGGCCTAAAATGGCTGCCGGCCACAGTTGCAACAACCACTGTTTTGGTAAAAAGCTGAGGGGTAGGGCAGGAGAAATGTAACGACACTCTCAAATTCATAGACAGAAGTTGGCCATCCTTGATATCAAAATTATAGTTGTAACCATGTTTTGAAGCTACACAGTGTACATGTACTTACATTTACAGTGTAAGACCAACATTGGAGTAATGACAGCTAAGCTCATGGGGCATTTAGTTATATGTATATTATATTTAGGGGGGGGCATGCAAATCAAATTGTATTTGTCACATTCGACGAATACAACTGGTGTAAACTTTACCGTGAAATGCCATCAACAATGCAGTTTGAAAATAAAATAGTAACACAAGAATATAACTATATATATGTTAGAATGAATACATACAGTGTCAACAATAGGTCTCCTGGACAAAATGCTCGACGTGTAGCTATCTCAGAAAAACTAATAAAAAAATGCACCTAAGAAAATATTTTATGTCCAGCAGGGTGAGGACCAATCATATAGCTGTCCGTCTCCGAAGAAATCCGAAGAAATTACGCACAAGCCAATCACAGACAATACCACTGCAAGAAGTTACCAGGAATAAACCAATGATAAGAAAGCAATGGCGGGCATTTGGTATAGAAGCGGGCTTGTGGCGCAATGGATAACGCGTCTGACTACGGATCAGAAGATTCTAGGTTCGACTCCTGGCAAGCTCGTTCATTTTCTTTTTGCTTCACAAAACAAGATTCTCACATGATGGGATGTCAATGCATCAAAATAAAAAGGTTCTGCTGAAAATAGCCACTGTTATCACCAGAGAGGAATATGTGAAGCTAAATTAACATTAGCTAAGTTAGATCTTTGTTATCATCACGCAGGCTATTCATAACACAGTTGCCGACCTCAAATCGCTGCCCGGGCTGAAAAACATTGTCGATATTTCAGTTGGTGATGTATTATGGGGGTGCCTGGTTGGCAACACAGACAGTAACGTTAGCGTTAAGAGCCAATTTATGCTTGATTTGAACATGTGGGCGGAAGCGCCATATGGATGGTGTGACGCAATAACGGAGTAACGCAATAACGTAGGCATGCCGAGGCCAAATTGAGTTCCGTAATAGCATACTTTGCGCCTCCCAAACGTTGTAACAATGTGGAGGACTCCATATAGCTCTGTATTTATATGATTGGTTAACGGGAGGTGGGACTGCAGGTCCTGTATAAACACAAACGCAACAGCTCTGCTCCATGAAGCACAAGAAGTATGAATGCCCTGACTTCTGCAGAGGCCCAGGCAAAAAACGAAAGGAGGGTGTTTGGTCACGTAATCAAAAATGTATACATTCAAATATCATAATGACAACTGTAGCTAATTAGCAACTTTTCAACTAATTACAATTGTTTAGCTACTTTGCAACTACTTAGCATGTTAGCTAATCCTAACCGTAACCCTTTAACCTAACTCCTAAATTTAACTCTATCATGAACCCTAACCCCTAGCTTAGCTAATGTTTGCCAGCTAGCTAACATTAGCCACCTTGCCAGAATTTGTAACATATCATATATTTTGCAAATTCGAAACATATTGTACGAATTGGGTATTGGACATCCACAAATTAATACATACCATAAGAAATGTAACCTATCATATTAAATGGGGTGTCTTCGGATTTAGGTACAGAATAATACGAAATGCTCTGAAACCAGGTTGCAAATCGAGCTCTGTCTTGTACCACACAGCTTCCCAAATTTTGTAACAATGCTGAGGGCTCCATAAAGCTCCCCAATGAGATGATTCGTTGACGGTAGGTGGGGGTGGTACGTCCTGTATATACACAAACTCCTGCTCCAGAGTACAGGCATCAGTGTAATGCACATTCCTTCGACGATAAACGCAAATCCAACCATCACCCCTGGTGAGACAAAACCGCAACTTGTCAGTGAAGATACCTTTTTGCCAGTCCTGTCTGGTCCAGCGACGGTGGGTTTGTGCCCATAGGCAACGTTGTCTGGTGAGGACCTGCCTTACACCAGGCCTACAAGCACTCAGTCCATTCTCTCTCAGCCTATTGTGGACAGTCTGAGCACTGATGGAGGGATTGTGCATTCCTGGTGTAACTCGGGTAGTTGTTGTTGCCATCCTGTACCTGTCCCGCAGGTGTGATGTTCGGATGTACCGATCCTGTGCAGGTGTTGTTACACGTGGTCTGCCACTGCGAGGACAATCAGCTGTCCATCCTGTCTCCCTGTAGCACTGTCTTAGGTGTCTCACAGTACGGACATTGCAATTTATTGCCCTGGCCACATCTGCAGTCCTCATGCCTCCTTGTAGCATGCCTAAGGCACGTTCACACAGATGAGTAGGGACCCTGTGTCACGTACTGATCTGTTTCACCTGTTCCTGTTATTGTCTCCACCCCCTCCAGGTGTCGCTTATTTTCCCCAGTGTATTTATCCTTGTGTTTCCTGTCTCTCTGTGCCAGTTGGTCTTGTATGTTAGTCAAGTCAACCAGCGTGTTTTTCCCATACTCCTTTTGCTATTCTTCCCGGTTTTGACCACTGCCTGACTCTGGACTACTTTCCCGCCTGCCTGATCATTCTACCTGCCCTGACCTTGATTCTGCCTGCCCTTCGGTACCTTTTGGACTCCGAACTGGTTTTGACCCTTTTGCCTGTCCACGACCATTCTCTTGCTTTACCCTATTGGATTAATAAATATTGTAAGACTCCAACCATCTGCCTCCTGTGTCTGCATCTGGGTCTCGCCTTGTGTCATGATACTCTGGGCATCTTTCTTTTGGTGTTTTTCAGAGTCAGTAGAAAGGCCTCTTTAGTGTCCTAAGTTTTCATAACGGTGACCTTAGTTGCCTACCGTCTGTAAGCTGTTAGTGTCTTAACGACCGTTCCACAGGTGCATGTTCATTAATTGTTTATGGTTCATTGAACAAGCGTGGGAAACTGTTTAAACCCTTTACAATGAAGATCTGTGAAGTTATTTAGATTTTTACGAATTATCTTTGAAAGACAGTGTCTTGAAAAAGGGACGTTTCTTTTTTTGCTGAGTTGAAATTACACCAAATACCAGTTGGATAACAGTTGAATAGTTAGTAAGCAGGTAATAACTGTTTGTTACATAGAATACAACAGGTGCATAAACTAATACACAAAGACACTCTGGCTCCACTAAGTCTACTTACTTTGGGCAGTGAAGCACACACACTAAAGGAGTCCAGATGAAAGGTGTCAGGAGGTGGTAATAATTTAATGGGGAAGTCTAGAGGTGAAAGGAGCAGCACAGAGATACAGGAGCACCCACTCTCTCTGTGCAGTTGAAAGAGACTGTAGTGATGGGTCGTTCACGAACGATTCGGCTCGAAGAGGTGAACGTTGGGAGCCGGCTTGCATATCAGAAGAGCTGAATCTATTTATAAAAATATTTTTTAAATTAAGATTTGAATCATCTCAAAAAGATTTTAATTAATATAATGAACTAATTCAAAGAACAAAAAATAAAATAATAATATAGGCCTAAACGCTCAAGCGCACACACATTCGTTCTGACTGTCTGCTCAGACTAACAGCCTCACCTGTTGTTCCTGTCAATCAGACACGCAGTGTCAACCAGTGAACCAAAGATGCGTGAGGGAGGGCCGAGCCAGAAATGTCTGGGAACTTGCAGATGCCTTGGTTGAAGAGCGGGGTAAAATCTTACAGCAAGAACTAGCAAATTTGGTGCAGTCCACGAGGAGGAGATGCACTGCAGTACTTAATGCAGCTGGTGGCCACACCAAATACTGACTGTTACTTTTGATTCTGACCCCCCCTTTGTTCAGGGACACACTATTCCATTTCTGTTGGTCACATGTCTATGGAACTTGTTCAGTTTATGTCTCAGTTGTTGAGTCTTGTTATGTTCATACAAATATTTACACATTTTAAGTTTGCTGAAAATAAACACAGTTGACAGTGAGAGGATGTTTCTTTTTAGAGTTTAGATAGTATAATCTGTTGCATAAATATACTTTACCAAGTTGCATAGCATGGTCGAGTTATGAGTAGTTTTACTGTTTCATTTTTTGCTGATTTTACATTAAAAAAGTTACTCTTTAAATGCACATGTGTAATAGCATCCTTCTTTTTTACATTTATTTCAATTGGTGGAATGCTGCAGTTTTGCAAATTGTTATTTATTTTTCTTTGATATGGTGCAATATTCTATTATGCTGTTCAGATTGTATTCGTTTTGAATGGTTAGATTTATATGCACTTTGTTTATATACATTGAGAAGTTATACTTTAAATGCAAATGTTTAATATCATTCTTTTTCATAACAAACACATGCATTTTTAAATACATTGTGGTTAAGGTAGAGTATGATTTCATTTAATAATTTAATTAGAATTGTTTTAACACCAATCATAGTCAAACTATCGCAAACTGTTTGACTTGAAAAATACAAAGCATATATTTTTTAAAGAGTTGTTTGGGAGCCAAAAGAGCCGGCTCTTTTTGGAGTGCTGAGCTGAATGAGAGGCTCAGTGAGCCGGAAAACCCATCACTAGGAGACTGACATTAGAATCAGCCTGAACTGGTCAAAACCAGGTAACTGTCTGCAGCTGATTGGCTAAATAGGTCTGGCAATCAGAATCACAGTTGCCGGGCTACATGGCAACAAATCAGAGGTTAAGTTGGCCAAAGTCAGGAAGGTGAGAGAGTTCAACAGCCAGACACTTCAGCACTGTAATGATGAGCGGTGTCAGAGGGAAAAGGCTATGATCATTGCTACCTGGGATCCTTGGGATGTCCTTACCCCTTTGAAGTTGACATTTAAATGGTTAGGGTTGGTTAATTAAGGGATATGGTTAGGGGTTAAAGTTAGGGTTTAGGGTATAGATGTCACAAGGATCCCATATAGCACTAACCATAAGGCTATATGGACACTGCTGACCTGTAAATTAGGTTTAAATTAGGTTCAGGTTAGGGTAAGGGTTTAGGATAGGAGGATATTGTGAACTAATGTCTCAAGGGGAAAATTGTCTTAGACACTGTACATTACACACTCAACATAATACATACATTGCATGTTAAACTTATCATCATACACTTCTCATATAGCCACATACATAATACTTAGAATATTCCCTTATTCTGTCAGCAACATACTAACACAGCTCAGCCATACTTATTGCTGTTTAGGTATTATATGGATATGGGAATGAAGCAGTGCTTATACCTGTTCAGCTTACATGTGGGTACCATATAGCAGGGGTACTGAAGTACTATTTGAGAAGCTCCGGTCACACAAATGTCCTAGGTGGCAAAGGTCCGGATGGATAATGTCATTTATCGGTGTAGTAACAAAACCCCACCTCCCAACCCATGCGACCCAAAACTGTTCACACCCCTCTTGTTGGTGGAGAGAAAATGTTGCTGTTTTAAAGCTAATTTTCAGCAATTCTACACATTTTGCATGTGGCAAACATTTGTATTTTCTGTTTTAAAGCTATTTTCCCGCAATTCTATGCATTATTCCATGTTTTATGTGTGTTTTTATGATACAAGGAAGCCCGGTTTGTATTGACCCCGTTCTTGGTCCGGATCCCATTCGCAGCCCACCAGTTGAGTATAGGTGCCCTCGTGTCTGCCTGAGGGGAGCTAGTGATACTCAGACTAAATTACATGGGAGGGATCTGAAACACCTTTCTGTGCTTGTCTGATAAAGGTCTGTTCAAATACAGTCTGCAGGGAGAGATGTTGCCTCACACCGATTACCTTCATGGCAATTTGTATCAGGCAGGCAATTTAAGATTTAAGTTGGACTGATACATTGACAAACCAGACTGTGATGCCATATCTCAGGATACTAAATGACCACATCGTAGAACAGGAATATTATTTTCCGGTCAACTCCAAAACCCTGAGTCTACTTGGACCTCCCAGCTCAATTAATAGGTATGCCAGTTGTCCTGCTGCTCCGGAGTCTCCCGTAGACAGAGTAGGGCTTAGACCAGCCTTTGGTTCTCCATCAGCAGAATCTGGTGCTTTGTGTCTACAACTTGCTGTCCCACTGTCTCTCCATCAACATCAGCTGACACCCCAGAGCCTGCAGTCTGAACCCAGAACCACCCATAGAGAAAAATACCTGGGGCAAGGGGTTATTGAAGTCTTCATTAAAAATGTGTTTTCTGTCTCTCAGAACTTTATGCCTAGTTATACACAGAATGTACAAAACATCTTCCTAATATTGAGTTACACCCCCTTTTGCCATCAGAACATCCTCAATTTGTCAGGGAATTGACTCTACAAGGTGTTGAAGGGTTCCATAGTGATGCTGGCCCATGTTAACTCCAATGCTTCCCACAATTGTGTCAAGTTGACTGGATGTTATGTGGGTGGTGAACCATTCTTGATACACATTGGAAACTGTTGAGCATGAAAAACCCAGCAGTGTTGCAGTTCTTGACACAAAAACCGATGCACCTGGCACCTACTACTGTAGGTTCAAAGACACTTCACCCTCTGAATGGCACACACACACAATCCATGTCTCAATTGTCTCAAGGCTTAAAAATCATTCTATAACCTGTCTCTTCCCCTTCATCTACACTGATTGAAGTGGACATTACAGGTGACATCAATAAGGGATCATAGTTTTTCCCACTAGCACTGACTTTCCTGATAAATACTTTGTTTGAGGAAAATGTATTGATATGATTGTGATGTGTTGTTGTCTCAACTATAGTAGCTACCTTAAGATGAATGCACTAATGTAAGTCACTCTGGATAAGACCGTCTGCTAAATTACTCAAATGTAAATGTAAAATGGATTCACTTGGTCAGTCTATGTCAAGGAAAGAGCAATGTTTTCTCATGTTTTGTCCACTCAGTAGATTAAACTAGGCTTCATAAACTAGGTTTTTACACATTTGTGCACCTGCAAAATACATATTGTTGTCTTGTAGGCTTACCGACTGACATGGTGTCTTTTAGCATTCTCCAGACAAGCCTAAAGAGCACCTCTTCCTGGTAGCTGAGCTGTAATTACAGGTTGACAGACTGGGGTCATCTCCGTGGCCCTCTGCTATGTCCTGAGACAGGAGTGAACAGGTTGATTCTGCTTGTGTGAACAAGCTTTTCAGGAGGTCTGACTTTAAATAATATTCATCACACTATCTTGAAATATCTGTAAGAATTTATTTTTTTTATGAAAAATGCTTGTTGCAGACGGCCGTCGTGCAATCTGATGTAAGAGAATGGTGCTCGCCCCACATTCCTGCATGTAGCTGAGCAGTTCTCTGAGAGTCGCAGTGTGGAAAGTGTTGCAATTCAGACACAGCGACAAAAGGACATGGATTTGTTAACCATGTCTGCTATAGGAGCCATGTTGACCTACTTATATAGTTGTTGTGTTGTACTGTCTATAGTTTGTCTGTCTTTGTATATTCCACTTCATTTCTAGACTAGTCCTACAGTAGAGGGCACTATAGTCATAGTCACATGTAGGCCTATATAGACACACAGGTGACCAGTAATTAGGGATGTATAGGTATGGAGAGCATATGTTTCCTGCTCAAGTGTTAACCCTTTGTAACTATGATATGGCAGATGGCAATTATATCTGACAGTGTGGAATTCTTGCTGTTTTAATATTTCCTGCTAATAAATGGGCAAAAGACCCGACTAAAAGATCCAGGACGGGAAAGCAGATATGTTTTGCACGTATTTATGAACATTTGCAATCCAGCCTGCGCTGGCTAGGCTACATCTGCCCTTTTCCTAATTTGATGATGGTCATTAAATGTTGTATGCATATTATGGAACATAAGTTTGTAAAAACCATTTGTTGATCAATTGTTTTTCAACCCCATTTGTTTAATCGAAGTGTGTTTGTTATTCATAATTGACTCTTAGTGTCAAATAGCCTGCAATTTGAATTGTTTTACTTTATGGATTCATACACTAGACGGCGGCAAAGGACTGGAATAGTTTTGCTAATCTCTTTCCAGGAGGAGCGACTTCACCTAAATTCCAAACGGAAAACTTTGTAGCCTTTCTATCTCTGGAGTTGATGACGTGCCCTAGCGGAACTAAGGGACTCGGGGGGGTAAGTAAATTGTGATCGTTTTGTCTAACTTTCTAATAGGATTTCCGTCATATTTCCATCATAAACCCAACTCACTGCAGTCATTTCAGATGTGCAATGAATGGCCCATCGCCTATTCAAGGAGCAAATTCTCGTTTGGACTTCCTAAAACTTTTTACGAAAATATTGTATTTTTGTCTTTATTAATAGGCCTAGGCCTATTCACAGTAATTGTGAATGTATTTCTTCAAGGCCATGTGGCCTAAATAGTTCAATCGTGCCTGTAGCCAACCTGCTCAGGGAGGTTTGTGGTGGATTCCATCCCATTCCATCATGCACTGTGGCGGGTGGAAACTGGTGGTGCGGCTTCCTTCCCAAAATTATTCCATACGGACACTCAAAGAATAGATTATGTCCTTTTTTTGCACACATGACAATGGTGTATGCATGAACTAAATCAATGAATGATGTATCCAATTTTACTCTACTTATGGAAATGAATCTTGATCGGTCATATACTGTGTCTAATTTGGGGCGCGCGTAACGTTAGTGAGAACCGAGTGCAACATAAAAAGTTTCCTTAGGCTTCAACCTACTGAAAATTGTAACGACATCAATTGTAAGGTAATATTTTATTTTTGCTTTAAACTGATGAGCCATTAAAAAAAAAAAAAAATCTCTCTCACACACACACACACACACACACACACACACACACACACACACACACACACACACACACACACACACACACACACACGCACATGTGGTCGGGTTACCGTGTTGTTGGCCTAATTTATCAACGTATAACAACTGACACACACACATGTATGGAAATGGCGTGTCTCGACAATATGTCAACATATAATTGTTTATTATAAGGAGACATGTAATAATCCCCCCAAAATTAAACACATTAAACATTTTATTATAATTTAATAATCATGTTAAAAAATCTCAATAATTCTAGATCTCTGAAACTGTGCACTGCCATTTGTAGGAACACAACTTTAATTCTAAAGTTACATATTGAACAGTGTTGAAATATATAGTTCACTTTCATTAATTTGTTAACCAACTGCAACAACAAAGCTACTTTAGGACTATACAAATCATTTTACGGTCTTGTCTGCACCAAACATGGAAAATATTGCATTTGACTTCTAAGAAAACAAGGACTCTTGGTGCAGTGAATCTAATTCCTAGGTTTAGTGTCTTTATTATATTGGCATATTAGAACAAATATCTTATAGAATATCGATTGTAGTTTGTAAACTTTTTTAGAATATGAGAATATGCATTGGGGGAGAAATATAAAATATAAACGATCTATTAAAGATTAGGATTTTTGTGTCTCGACCATAATTTTGTTGATTTACTACCATCATTTCTGATATATTACAAAGCATCTGACACAAACAATTCGCAATCCTATATTACAATGCTGAAACATATTGAAATATGCCTAATATTTACAAAATTATCTTAATTGCCCAATTAAATTTATATATTGCATTTTTCGATTACAAACATTATAGAGGTTATGCCTAGAGCATATCCCATTGACAATAACATGAGGAATGAAAAACATCAACCGAGCGCTAGATGTCGGTATAACCCAAGTCAGTTTGACCATTGTTCAAACCAATTCATGGATTTCTGATAGGCCCTATCCTCTTTTATCAGATTACGGTCAATCCATGGGTCAGTGACATAAAATGAAGATTAAAATAACCCACGGTCAAAGCCTATACGCACCTCAGTATTGTTCGATGTCATCGATTTACGGATTAAAAAACCTACTATTTGGGACATATTTCAACAATTTGATCTGGAGATCCAGCAGGTTAATGTATGTGTGAATATAGGCTATGGATTTTTAGGCTGACCTGGGTAACATCACATCATATATTTTATTTAGATAATGCATTGTAAAATCGTTTATCTGACAATGGCTCGCACAATTGGTTAACAAGCTAGTAATACATCAGTCTATATAGACACGAGCACTTAATCTAACCTTAACTGACCCTCTCTACAAGGAGAGACCGGACTCTCAAGGAAAGCACCACTTTGTTATAACAAAACCCAGGGTTTAGAGGTCAAGAACTGACCTGCTCTCTCCGCGTTAGTGACGTGTTCTGTCACTGCCTGAGCCATCAAGCCCTCAAAGTCCCTCGTGACAATAGTCCATGACATTAGTCTATGATCGATTAATGAATATGATACACACATGGGCTAATAGACATGCATTTCATCCATTCGAAATTCCATATGTGTGTGACATAAAGTGTGTGTGTGTGTGTGTGTGTGTGTGTGTGTGTTTGTGTGATCTAAGTGAGTAAATAGCCGAGTAAAGCCTATCTGCAACCATATGATTTTACCAAAAATAAAAACTACAATGCCTTCAGTAACATTTTTGTTTTTTTGCATTAGACAAAGGGCACAGTCAAGGCTGTCCAGTTATTATACCTACCTCAAGGAGCCTTTAAAAAAGAACGTACTGTACTGAAATTCCAAATACTGTACCACTTGGCAGTTGTTATGTACATATTGTTGTTTTATTCCTTTTTCTTATTTTCTTAATAACTGTAAGATGTAAATATTGTGTCGTTCCTGGAAGCTGTGGCCGTAGTGAAAACCAAATGATACCTGTGTTTATCTGTTTATGCCGTATTTCCATTGTCTCGTAAATAAATGTATTTCTATTTAAAACATGATGATCAGGATCATTTTCTTACAAGGTGCTTCATCACTGAGAGCTGTATAATCATGCCTTAGCTTTGTTTGGTCCACCATCCAAAATGGTACATACATGGTACATAAATGGTACATTTAAAAAAGTACACTTTTTACAGTATCTCTGCATATTATTTTCTCTACTTCCCTGTCCGACTGGGGCCAAACGGAGAGAGGAGATCAGAGATAAGTTCAAGAATTTCGTCTTCCAAGCCTGGGGAAAATTGTATACCCACAAACATAGTCCAAATAGCTTTTTGAGTTACTTTAAAATTGATTTGTTGGTTGTGATATTGCAAACTTAATTGAAACTTCAATCGGTTTAATAGTTTAGAGAAATTAGATCACGACATTTCATGAAGCATAAAAAATCGTTTACCCTCCATAAAGTATTTTGTATTTTCTCTATTGTCATTGCCTATTGGATTAAAGTAGCCGACATACACTGCTGGACTGGATCTTTGGGGTGTAGAATATCTGCTTTCAAACATGAAACATGGAGAGAGCCAAGCATTGAAGGTAAAAAGGGGGATTAGCGAGAAGAAAATGCTCATGCTAAAAGTGTAGACTGCAGGTCTAAATAACTCCGCTGATAAATGAAGATATAGCAAGCTGCATTGATTACGTCTCATCACATAGCACGCACTAACCCATAGCCCACCTGGACAGTTTGCCAAAACGGTGGGAGAAAAAAATGCCATAATAAAAAACTAGGATAATATAGCCAAATAAATATGATAAAGACATATAAATTACATTAACAGACGTATTGTTAATGTATTATGAAAAGCTACACCGCATCTTTACTGAGCACATCTACCACAGAGCACATCTAAGACTGAGCACCAATAGTATCAAAGTACAGAACCACAAGGCAAAATCCAGTTTCAATAGATTCCCTCTCTCTCTCTCTCCTTCGGTGATAGGCCTATTCTAGCACCATATTTCATCCGAATTATCTTAATTTAAATCTGCCACACCAAAACCCGAAGGTGGATTGTGCAATACTAGGCCTAGCTCAGTATGTCGTCATCCAATAACATTCATATAGAATTAATGGGGGGAAATGCATCTAATAAACACAAATAATACTGTTGTAATAACATTGTCATAATGCTTGCTTCTATAAGGTGTTTTTAAGGGCTAAATGGTTTGGGTAAGAGGTGTTTAGCAATTTCTGTTACCTAATTTAGCATAAAACACACACACACACACACACACACACACACACACACACACACACACACACACACAGAGGTATAAAACCCGCGTTAAAGTCACCAAACGTACTTAAAGCCCATGCAAACGAATTGTAGCCTACCCGTTGCCCTATGTTTGGGGTAATCTTTCGATATTTTTCTTATATAGTGTAATAACCAGGCGGTAATATTATCTCAAATAGCCTATAGCCTAAAAATGAATAGAAAAAAACGCTTTCTCACATAATGGCATACGCGCAAAGCATGCTTAACTCACACGTGCATACTCACTCTTGTACCAGACACACACCCGCTCGCGCACACACACTCACACACACACACACACACACACACACACACACACACACACACACACACACACACACACACACACACACACACACACACACACACACGTCCCCTCTAGCCTGTCTGTGATTGGTCACTCGGCCGTTTGCTGCTGGAGTGACGTCACTGCAGAAGAGAACTGTCAGAGGAAGAAGCATTTATAGAAAAAACTCTATGCTCTCAGGGTAGTGAGAGCAACCGCGGCACGGAGGAGAGCTACAATGGATAAACTAACGGGCCACGGGAGGACCGCACTTTGATTTATAATCCGTAGAGAGATACCATCTCTTATGCCATTCACGAGAGACAAGTGAAATAATGGTTAAGGGATAACACAACCTCGGAAATAAACCACCAATTCGACATGGATCGTTCCAAAACAGAGGTTTGAGCATCGACAGCGCCTTTTAGAAACCGTATGCCTCCGCCTGCTTCGAACGGCGAATTTGGGATGAGAAGCATTTATCGTTTTCTGTACAGACACATGTCCTCTCTTAATAGGTAAATAATCTGATTTCATTTCCTCGGTAAAACCTATTCTATATGCTAGCCATATGCTTCTCATCCTTTACCGGAACCCTTACTGTTGACTTCCACGCGGATACGCAGCCCTCCATTGGATGGCAAAAGAACCAGGACAAATTTCCTCGCATTGAAAAGTAAGGATTCCTTATTCAATAGACGTCGATGTGAGTTTATTTCAGGCTTAATAACATACCGCTAGCTGCAGACACTTATCGTTGTTAATCATATCGCAGCCATCAATTCTGACCATCTATTATATATATATACAGTGTTAAGGAGTTTGAATTGATCTAGTCTGCATAAAGTTGTCTAATTATGGGACAAATTAACCTGTGTTTGATCTGATCAACTGTAGCCTAGGCCTATATAGTCGAAAGAGCGGATAGATCTACATCGCCCTGTATAGCCTCTATGACATGTATAGGCCTATTTGTGAAATAAACGCAGTCCTCTTGGTCGTGCAGATACTGCTAGGGGTTTAATTTATATGGTATATTGGTTATATTATTTTCTACATTAATTTAGTAAGATAGTCGGTGTGATGAAATTGAGCAGTTTCAAATGTAGCCTATAACCTGGTAACCTAACTGCTTTGTAGGAATATCCTCATCCATACATTAGGATGTGTAATGTCACCCACACCTTTTCACATACAAAGAAATGTACATAGAATATGCAATTATTTTGGCTATTCTCTAAAATAGCAATACAGTGGTATACATTTCTGTAAATATTTTCATTGTTACATTATATTAATAACTAACAACATTGCGTTGTGTTAAATTATTGATGTGTTAAATCAAAATGATTTGGAAATGGCTTACAAGCACACTATTATTCGTGACTTTTTCAATTAAAAGCTATGACGTCAGACGCACTGATAAAGGGAAACGTGGGTTCATCACGAGGTTAGTCTGTCTTTAAACATGTGCAGAAGGCTCATTATAGATAGACTAACTACAATACTAAAGCCGGTAAAATAATGATGGTCTACAGGCCTACACGCTTTCGTCTTGATTACATGATTTAGCTTGTTTTTTTACACTCTCTTGTGAGAAATGAATGAATTAGTGAATGAATAGCCTACATGTGTGTTATTGTGGGTCTCCTCTGTGATCTTTTGAAATAGATACATTTTTCCAGGAGGGGAAAGACACTAAATTATATCCAGATATAAATAGCCTATAGACTAAGGATTCCAATAATAATATGACATTAATAATAATACAAATCATTTCATTATAGTGATCACATAGTGCCATGCAGTCCTTACCATAATAGACACAGGCTATTTTTCTGGAAAAGTCACCAAGCCTATAATATACTGCCTGCAAATACGGTGTCAATCGATGCAATTAAATCGTCTGTGATATGTTTTTACATGAATTGATCTTCATTATTGTCATAAGATATGTGGTGGGAGTGGAATGCTAAGTGGTGAAGATGGTGATGTTGTATGGGAGCAGAGCTATAAATAGAACATTTCAATGTTAGCCAAGTCCTCCACTGGTTGAGAGTCTATTGATCGATTTACTCTAAAGTGATTTAGGATTTAATATGACGATGATTTAAGTTATGCAGAATATAAGGATCTTTCACAAAAGGCGGGAAGCTGGTTGCACGTCCAGGCCAGGCTTGTAGCCCTGTAGGCCTATATGCTAGCGATGTCATCATGCATGGGTCTATATCAGCGAGAGTAGTTAGAGATGGAGACAGATTAAAACCTTTCACAGAGTCTTATTCATCGACCCCATGGCCTGCACATCAACTAATAATAGGATATATTTATATTGATGTCTATTGATGTAGGCCTATTTATTATTATTATTATCTTATTTTGGGAAGGGGCAGGTTTGTGGATACCAATTGGTAGTAGCAATATCATTATTAGGCTAGTTATTGCATTAACAAAATGTTTATTTTTCATGTTAGGTGGAACCCATACGATACTCTGGCAGTATGTACGAGGAGGAGTCGGTTGCTATCTTTGGTTATCTAGCTGTATGAGTGTTACTCGGCCGTCATAAAGCTAGCTAACCGAATGTAGGAATGTCCTCCAAACCTGCGACTCGGACAGGAATAAATGATGTCTAGGAGTAAAGACACAAAATAACATAATTGATATGCAATTACAGGTCAATACCTCATTGCCTTTCCGGTAAGTTATAACAATTTTCCCTAATCATTTATTATAAACATCTGTTGAAACACTTCTGAATTCCTCAAAACCTGATACAACCCGAAATGAATGCTTTTTCTTATTTCATTTAGAGAATATATTCTCAAAATATAAGTAGGGTAATCTTTATAGCATGCCTTTAAATGATAAGTCAACATTTTCCACAATGGATTCAAAATCATGTTGTGAATTGAAGTGTATATGTGTTCCACTTTTGTTTAGTATGCTTAGAGCAAGAATACTCTATACATTTATTTATTCCATCACGCAAGGCATCTAGAGTGATTTTGCCGAAAACATATTCTAAAACGAAAAATACTTAATAAAAAGCCTTTATTCCGGTCAGAGGAATAGATAACTTTATCCAGCCATATGAGTGAACTGTAACAATTGATATTCGGGCATGAATATGAATAAAGCTTTGTCGCATCAAAGTATCCGTAGTTGACCAGTATTCTTTATAGTTCTCACTGCATAAATCAGGTTTACGCAGCACACGCAAACACATATTGAATTAAAGTTTAATCAGATGGATTAAGATTTGTGGCTCATATTGATATCATTCTTGTCTCAGGTGGAAACGTTTTGATTTTCCAGAATATGGCCGATATTAGCCTTTATGACGTATTTAGGCATACTATAGGCCAACGCCTATGAAAAGGACGGTCCTGATTAAGATGAGCTATGTCAGTCGATATTTCAGTCGATATTAAGTCAAGCGATCCATGTCATTACATAAACGCATACTTTCAGTTGTGTTCTCACATAGAGTTGTGTTGTCTAGAAAGGAAGAACACTTAAGATATTCATGGTTTTTCTAGATTTAAATGCATTATACCTCCCATGTGAGTCTCACAATACCTTTACGCATTGTGCGCACACCTAATCGGCACAAATTATTCAAGTGTCTCAATTTGGACTTTCTGCCTGGCCCTTCACGGTGCTATAGCTATCCCTCAAAAGGCAACTTCTATAGCTTCTCTTGGAGAACCAAATCCGGGGATGCATTTTCATTCAACCAACAACTCCTCTCAGAGCCTACAGTGGCGCTCAATGGCTGGAGCGCGCTCCTGGCTAATTGGTTTGATTCAGTAAAGGTACGCTGGATTTGTGAAACGTCCTAGCGAGCTTTTCCCACGACTGGCCGGATCTCTCCATTCTAGTGTGTCACCAAACTATTTAGAATTTCCACTGGTCAACCCAGTGACATAGGGCCTACTAGTCGCTACTCTGATAATATCGTCCTTAACCAAAACCGCGTCCTCTTGATGTCTATTGTGAGCTTTACATTATCCAAGTGTAGGCCGATATCCTCCTCAGGTCTTTTAATACTGAGAGTAGGCTAGTTGTTGATGATGGAAATGAACAACTACTATTAACTCACTTGATTTGAACATTTCGTATTCTAATCAATCTCAATTTATGCTTAAAATATCCATCTATTATTATTTATTGTTCCTTCACCTTTATTCACTAACTGCATTCTGATTGTACCTCTACTATCCTCAAAACAAAAAAGCCTTGTGTCGACCTCCTCCAACCTGCCTATCTGAATCTCCTCATCAATAACTGTAATGCAGGCTCTGATCCATACAAGTCCCAACAAAGAAGAATGGAGACATTATCTAATTCAACCACACCAATCTCACCACTCTATTCTTCTCTAGGCCTAATCCATATAAACGTGTCCTTTGCCTGTTGTAGAAGAACCCTTGGCATGACTATTCTATTTCCCGACAATGATCAAATGAATTGTTGCTGAATGTTAGTGATGAGAATTCAAGCATATTGTTTTAATGGATACGTTTAGTTTTTTTTTTTCACTATTGCATTGTATTGTATTTGGAAATGTCTTTGTTATTGTCAAAGGTTGATCCAGTGCCCTTGTCACTGCAGTGGCTGCCTGAGATACACCCACAAACTCTGCAGTATGAACAGCACAAGCTGTCTACTATATGGTAAGTAAGGTATACAGTACATGTGCATATTATATGGTAGAGTAACAGCTAATGGCAGATATAGAGAGGCATGATGAGAGGAGAGAATATGAGAGAGAGGTTGAAAACAGAACATGAACATGAACCAATCGGGGTGTGAATGACAGGTGCTAGGATGCAGCTCCGTGCCTCTTGGCTTCAGGTTTCTCTACGCCTCCATGGGAGCCTTGGTGGAGATGAAGATGTGTAAAAGCTCCAGTATGTTCCTGGTTTGTGCTGGTGGCAGCATGACCCAGATCTGAGCTGGCTCCCTGTAGTCGTCAGGTTCTGACTCTGCTGCCTTCAGCTTTGTACTACAGAAAGGAGGAAAGAGCAGAGGAGGAGTAAAGGAGGAAAAACGCTGAAACTTCAGCATCTGCTTCAGCCACTTCTTTCCTCTGAATCCATTCTGTTTACAAAGAGGCTGTCTGCCTGTTTCATCTCATCTGGGTTTTGTTTTCCGACCCGCCACCCACCCACGTTCCTCACTGATCTTCAAAAATGCATTCTCCCTGAAGATGGAGGAACTATGGTCTCCATCTCCCACTCTCTCTCTCTCATTCTCTGCTTTTATAGGCTAATAATAGAATAACCTCCTTTATGGATTCTAAATTCATTTGACCTGACACAGTAGCAAGCAGATTGCTATTCTGAGTACATTTTACAGCCTGAAACTATATTTCCTCCTTTTATTCATGAAGGCATAGATTAGAACACTAAAATAGAAATTAGTATTATGAGTCTCTTTTACATCAATTTAATCATGAATCTTTTTGTGAAATAAATAACTAATGATGAACAAGTACACTCTTTACATTAGACCATCTGTTAAACGGGACAACGCACCACAACGAAGCATTTTGTGCTGGCAAGATGTAGGATGGCTGGCGGGTAATGTTTTTTTCTCCCCGGCATCTAACCACTCTCTGACGAGCTGGCAACCCCTTTAATTAATTAACGATGTTGAGAGCAGCTCGTTCTCTATTGTCTCTAATACACTGACCCCCTCCCACGGTCTGAAACGACAGCAGGCTCACATACACACTAAAGCAACATTGCAGCCACTATGGGTAGCACAAAGTCAGTACAATATATGCCATACAGCCTACTGTACACCATTGCTTGTGTCAAATAACCAGACTGTTTTAATTCTTCACTCTATTAAGATTACTATAAAAAAACTTCTCCCAGAGTCTAGTACCTTGTAGTGGTGTGACTGTCGGATACAAAGGAATTACAGTTATTCTGTCCTTTTATTTCCCTAAAGACAGATTATGTGGTAGTTGCCATGGCAGTGATAAAAGGGGGTCTGTTTTGTGCTTTATTTCCTCCACAGTGACTGCCAGCCATTCACACCAGGTCTGGATTGAGCAAGGGGAAAGTGGCACAGTCGTCACAAAAAAACAGAAAGCAGGAGGGGAAGAAAAAGGCCAACCCCCTTGTCCCTCTTCCCTTAAATCTCCATCACCGGAAGCCTTTGGTGCCATCTGTGCCCCTGGAGAAAAGGACGGGCGAGATGCCTCCACCCTGTGCCAACGGGGACAAAGGAGCTGCCAGTTAGAGCGGCCCCCCTCGCAGGCAGCCAGAGGACTCTGTGTTACTGACTGGGGCTGAGCTACGGAAGCCATCTTGATGGAGAGTCTTGCTGCTGCTCCTAAAATGGCTGTGTTGGCATGAGGTAGGGCTGGCAGCACCATTAGTTCTATCAGGCTTTTATCCATCACTCCCCTCATCAGTAGGCTAGCCTCTGTCAGCTCTCTTATCTTACCCTCTCCAGTCTGAACTGGCTAACGAGTGTGGCAGGGCTTAGGAGATATTAGATAAATTAACGCTTGTAGGCTAGAGAAAAAGCAGCCCCATCCATTACTGTTTAGATGTTAACGAGGCATTGCATTAACGAACTGACAATAGCCTTGTATGATTTTTTGATTGTAATGTGCATTCATCACACATTGCAACAGACAATCAGTTTTTTTAAACAATACACCACATTAAATACACGTATTTCTATATGAATAAATATTTATCTCTTAACTAATCCTAATTTTGAACGTGTATCTCTCTCTCACACACACACACACATTTACACGGCACACACACACAATCCTTGCACTCTCAGGTTACATAAATCTGATCATGTGAGATGATGATGATGCCCTTGTGGCCTTCAGCCACAGAGCAGAGCTAGCTGACTCGTTGGTCATTACACCTTCAATCATTCTCAAACCTACAATCAACCCTCACGTCTCAAACCGCTGTTTGTCTCATACATACAACTTACATATGTGTCTCACATCTAAACCCACTGTTTTCTAATACTTAGCCTACAACTTCTCTCACTCATGATACGTCTATCGTGTATGCATTCATGCCTCATACTATAATGTGTCTCCTACCTACATACATCTTCTATGTTTCACGACTATTGTCCATAATATGCACATTCATATGCACCCTGCCACATGTCTTAGAGCTACATTTATTCCTGTATATACTGTCAAAGATGTGGATATTGCTTACGTTGCACATGGAATTACAAAATACAAGGCCTTTTTCATTTTCCATCATTTTACCTCATTGTTTACTTATTTATTTTCATCTGTCATGAAAAACGTGCATATTCACAAAATAAGACAACAGCAACTATGGTTGTATCTGTGTGTTTATCATAGAGAGGGAAACACGATTTACAGTACTGTAGGCCAGGCCTATGTGTCAGTCATGTTGGATGGAGTACTGTACAACATGTTCTGTTTATATTATCATCTGGGTTATGGTGAAGAGTATAATTGGAGTATGATTTTTCATAGCTTTAAATTATCAGTCAATGTAACATGGCAAATGTATTTCTACAGAAAATATTTATGTACATTATAGATGTTTCTATAATAGTTTGAGAGGACATAGGTATTGAAGTTGACCTTATAGGCACCTCGACTTGAACTAAAAATATGTATCTTGGTCACAGTACAGGATGAAATGATTATAATGATCAGAGCAGGTCATTGCTTTCACTGCACATACTGCTGTTGCTATGCAATTTAGAAATTACACGTTGAGACAATTAGCTGGACAATTATGTTAACAAGCTAGGAATATGAATATGGCATGATAAATGAAAAAAAGGTAGGCTACCTAATGTAGGTTATGTGGTTGATATAACGTTAGTATAAAACGGAATTTCACAGTCTAATATTACAGAGACTGCATGGCAATATCAAATGTATTTAATCTCACAATGTACTGAAAATATTTTATATCGAAAATAAATAATCATATTCTTCTGAACAAGAAATGATTCGCATACTCACTGAAGGTAGGACCTTGACTGCCTATTTAGAAACCGATGTCCAACACAAACCGGATGCAAATCACGACCTTGAGATAGGATCATTTGTTGCAATAGAAAACCCACAAATAAACGCAAATATGTATAAAACGGCTTTACATACGGCCTACTTCATCCATCACTATTAAAGACCACATATTTGTAAGGAAGAAAACACCAAAATATAGCCTGTTACTGAATCATTGGCTTTACAGAGATGACAAATAAAGGAAACAATGATGCAACTGCAGCCGTTAATGAAGAGCACCAGACAAGCTCTGCATATTAACATAATTGCATAGAAACGAGGAGAGAAAGCAGAGCCGTCTTTAAAGGAACAGCAGCACATTAGAGGCGCGGGCTGCAGCCTTGTATGCACGTGGGGTTTAGCTGCACGAGACATGCGACAGCAATGTGGAAAATGTGGGATTAATTTTTGCCAAATGTAAAAATATCCAGTTTAACCGAATATCCCCTAAATCCTGAAGTCCCTTTACTGTAACTAATGAAATGTAAAAGCCAGTGTAGATCATCCCTTACAGTAGGGTATCTTTTTATGAAACCTTTATGGCAGCCAAACAAAACCACACCAGATACAAAGAGAGAGTGACGTATAATACATACAGCCTAATGCCTCCTATATGGTAAATATAATGTCAATTGTTAAATTATGATGTCATTTCATTACAAAAAACAGGCCTATAGACACCTTCCACCTGACATCATATGGTATATTATGTTTCTATGATATTTTGATTAAGGGATAATACCCCACTAAATCATGTAGGGAAATAGCATTCATTTGGAGAAACATTTATTTGTATTCCAAAAAATGTATGCTTAATTGTTTGCACAAACAAAAATAAAATCACAATGCTCTTTGAGTGATTATACATCTTACATGAATTGGATGAAAGATCTACGCTAGCCTAGCCTACCCATACTTGCATATATTTATCATCATGTACAGTACATGGGATGATAAATGAATAACCACTATGTATTTTAGTACTATCAAAGATTACTGTAGCTTTAACATAACAAAGAAAAAAATGTGCCTTTAATATGATGAAGGAAATCCGCTATGCCTTTAATACAACAAAGGGTAACTGTGCCTTTAATGCCCAAGCAAGCTTTAATTAGACTAGCAGTCTCTCCATAGGGGGGAGGGGCCTCCTCATACCTGATTTGCATATTTTCAAGGCCTCCATCTCAGATGTGTCACTGCGTAGAATACAGGGATGGGCAGACATAAAAAAGCTTAATGGATGAAGCAAAGGACTAGCTCTACACACAATGTGTAAATTAAACCTACGATCAATTGTAGGGAATCTTATAATTAATAGCATTTGATGTAAATATGATGATAAGTGTGTGTGTGTGTGTGTGTGTGTGTGTGTGTGTGTGTGTGTGTGTGTGTGTGTGTGTGTGTGTGTGTGTGTGCGTCCAAGGTAAATGCCTATGACATTGAATATGCTTTGTTAAGTCTATTCCTGTGTTCAAATGCTATCACATCTGCCTTGTATTAATTAATTAATCATTTCCACTATGTGGATTAGGTGCCATAGCAACTATTCTACGCAGAGCACAGATGTGAGTCATTTTGCATTCATGTGAGAGAAAGTTCTTACAGTGATCCTTTTCCACCATATATCTGTCATAACATTCTCATTTACTGTATATTCTACTTTCAACACATGAACGCAGATAAAAAGTCTGTTCCGTTTCAGACTGACTGTGGGACTAAAATAGACGTATTTTGATCCTGATGCTTCATGTCCCATTTACTCAGAGACCGTGGGCTTGTATTTGGATGATTCTTACTACTAATTGGGGGGTGATATAGAGAATGCTCTGTCTATAATCCTCCTGGTTGAAAGGTTTAAAGGTTATGAAATCTGTAAACATGACTGATCTCTTTGTTTTCATTGGGTGGATTGATTTCATATGGCCTAGTTCCCAGTTAATGAAGAAGACTATTGCTGTTACAGTAGTCTACATGCATATCTCCCCATTGTCTTCAACCCTGATTGTTAACGCTGGACACAGGGAATTATTTGGTGGTGATGTGGTGGGAGCCAGTTGTACAGTATGTAATCAGTGATTTGTCAGTGAATGCAGTAGCATTGCAATCTAATTCAGCACCTAGGACAGCATCAGTTTAAGGCAGATGTTTTTACTGTAATGACTGGTGATGTTGCATTCTGCATGCACATGTGCCGAGTCGATGCACGTTTTAATTAGACATTGGCTGTGTGAACCAAAACACGTTGATTTGATCAACCAGCTCTCACAGTCTCACGTCAGAATTAGACGTTCATCCATGTTTCTCAAATGTCAAATTTCAAAGTTATTCCAAACGTCAAATTTCAAAGTGTTTAAGGTTAATTTTAGGCATTAACTCCAAAATCTTAAGGTTAGGCATTAACTCCGAATGGTTAAGGTAAGGTTTAAGGTTTGGGATCAGTTTAAAACAAAAATCTCAAAAACAACTTTCTATCGCTGGATTAGAACATGCAACCTTAAGCCCATCCGCCATCCCCATCCACAACGCCCTAGCAAACCCAAACCTACTTGATGGTAAAAGCACTCAGTGTTGCCCCTGGTGGCCGGTTTCCACATCATCTCCCGATGTCCTCAGACAAGTCTAATATTGACTTGTGTCACGAGTGACCTGTCACGAATGTGTTCTATAAGAGCATGGGACAATGCTATCTTTCCGCAATGTGACTAATGCCACATTGTAGGGTGCCCATAGACACGGAAGTCTGAAATGCACGCGTGAACAGAAAGACACACACACACACTCACCCACATACAAAATAACCATACAGATTCCTGTTAAATGTTACTTTTAGCCCTTGGCACAAGGGAGAGCAGAGAGCAAAAGTGAGCTGTGATCTCTGAGCCCGGGCTGCAGGGCTGCAGGTCGGTGTAATGCACTGTGTACTGCAGCTGTCTGTCTGTAGCTAGTCTGCCTGTTGGTAAACAGTAGATGGAGTCCACATTATCATTCTGCTCCTGGCTCCCCTCCACAATGACTGCTTTGTGAGGAGAGCTCTTGACGGAGGTCCACCACCCCTCTTTCCCACCATTGTGTGGGTGGGTGCTGCAGGAGACACAGGGGGTAATGGGGTGGGAAAGACGCTCCATACCAGACACTGCCAGATGCCTGCATTAGCGCCAAAACCATGAGAGTGCCCCCTGGAAAAGCAGCCCCTCTCCCCCCGTTTTTCTATGTATTTATGTCTGTGTGTGTTAGTGAATGTGTCTCAGTGTGTGTGTGTGTGTGTGTGTGTGTGTGTGTGTGTGTGTGTGTGTGTGTGTGTGTGTGTGTGTGTGTGTGTGTGTGTGTGTTTGCACAAATTATCAAATTAGTTTAAAGCCCTAAATGAGCTGTTTTTGAAATTATGCTGCGCTCTTAAAATAATAACTTAAAGGATAGTCAGATGCATGTGTTAAAATAATAACTTAAAGGATAGTCAGATGCATGTGTTTAAAATAATAACTTAAAGGATAGTCAGATGCATGTGTTAAAATCGTAATACATAGTTACCATGTTGGAAAACCTAAACGTATCTTAACTCACTGAGTACGCTGGGGGTTACTGCCCCTCATAAAATCTTCAACTACCTGGTGTCTATAACAGCCAGCATATTAATGGTTGTTTATGGGAGAACAATTTTCAATAATTCCCAGACGTAATATCTTTACAGAATCATAGGATTTAAAAAAAGCATCATTTGTTAGATTTTCCAATAAGTATGGATTAACAAATTGGCATTGAGTATGTCGTGTTACATTTCAGCTGGGTGGCAGACTGTATTCTTGATTCCCCTTCTACCACAGACAGGCTATTAATTAAACAATCACAATATATTACCCTGTAAAAGGAGGCAGCCAGAGGGAAAGAAAGGAGGGAGAGAAGTTGTTGTTTTTACCAGGGGGCAGACAACACTATTTCACAGCAAAGCATACAGACAATGAAGAAAGTAGGTGATAATGTATGCAGGAACTAAGGAATGAGAGGTAAACAAAAGTAATGACAGAGAATGTGAGAGGGATAGCACAGAAGAGCTCACTTAAATATCATGTTTAAAACAGTTGTAAAGAGAGATAAATTATGTTTGAGCGTTAACAGGTTTATCCATTCAGAATGTAAGGTGGTGGGGAGTGTGTGCGTGTTGGGAAAGTGTGTGTGTGCGTGTGCATGTGTGTAATTATGCATAGTATATGTGTGTTTTTATGCACTTATTAACACTTCTGTGTGTTTATATGTGTGTGTGGACAGTCAGTGTGTGTGTTGGGGGAGGGACTGTACTGTCTGCCTCTGTGTGTCTGTCTGTGTTTCCATGTGGCAGAGGCTGCAGCTGGCATATTAATAGACAGGGTGAACAGGGGTCTGGGAGCTGTCTGGAACCACCTTGTATTATCCCACTAAGGAGCTCAATCTGAATCAAATGCAAGATACTGATCATACTTGGGTTATGACTATAAAATGAGTTCTTTCTTTTCAGAGTGTTACCGTAGCTCTATTCTGCCATTTCTCATGAGGTCAAGTGGGCTGTTAGAGAATGGGTTAACAATAAGAATAGAATGGCTGTGAATGCTTCTGTTACACCTCCACTGAACTGTGGTTCCCACATCCCGCATTGTACTGTGACAGACTGTTGCTGAAGCCTTGTGGATTTGATCAAGATCTCCCTGCTAAACACAACCAATGTATCAAGACATTTTTTCACCATGATCCAGGCAGAATTAACAATTGACTGGTGGGTTCAGACAAACACAATTAAATTGCAAAGTAATCTTCCATCATATTCAATGTTATAACCTGTCCATAAAAGGGACTAAATCACACACCCTGCTCTGAGCTTTGTCTAAAGATTGTATGTTTTACGCTCCCTCTCCTCTCCCCCTGTGAGGATACCTCAGCTGCGTTCTCGTCTTAATCTGGGGATAGATGCGATTATCCCACCAAGAGTTGTTCTCAGCTTTGTAACGGCGACAGGGGACCTTTCACTTCTCTTTTCTTCCCACGGCCCAGTAGCCATAAACAGCCTGGACCCCCAGACATGGGCCTGCCTCAGCTTACAGGCATTAGTCTGGAGACAACATCCATAACAGCCCTAGCTAAAGGCTATGGTGTATTCACCAAATAAGGGCAACCAATTGGTCAACCAAACAAGTTTTAATGACCACTTCAACAGGCATGTTGTATCCATTTATTGTGGGATCATTTAGAAAAGGTTAAGGAAATGTATCACTAGATAGTCTGCACCTCCATTGTACTGCTTGTATCTCTCTATCTTTCCATCACTCACACGACCTATGAACATTTCAGGCTGTCTGTCAAGTTCAAGTTCACAGCGGTGGGAATGTCTAGACTGATTCACATTCAGTACTTCTTCATCTACTTTTGTCAACTCTCCCTCCCATCCTCTCCCCTCATGGTCATGTCCAAGGCAGGCTGGGGGAGCCCAGTGTTCTGTGGTGTTTCCGTGGCGTTGCTATGACAGAGGGGCTGCGGCGTTGTTATGGTAGCAGGCCTGGCGGGCCCAGCTATGTGCTGGTGAAAGGGACAGCCTGTCAGAAAGTGTGTGAGAAGTCCCTTAGGTCCCCCTTACAGCTGGGCAAAGGCACCCTGTCCCCCCACTCTGGTCCCCTCTTGTCCCCCTCCCGTCCCCCTCTTGTCCCCTAGCACACAGCTCAGAGCCTGGGAACACAGCAACACAGAGAACATTTTATATTCATCAGACTCCCCTCTCCCCCTCCCTCCATCACTCACTCCTTACCTCCCTGTCTCCTTCACTCTCCCTCCATCTTTCTCCCATCCTGTCTCTCCTATGCATCCCTCCCTCCCTCTCTGGGACAGTAGAAGCAGGACCCTCTCATCTGTCTGCCTCTTCCTATCCTACTAACTGGGAGCTCATCCAGTCAGGTTGAGGCTTTCAAATCGAAATGGACTGGAATGGCGCTAAAGACTTTGAGTGAGAACACTGGGGGCTATGTGTATTTGGACATTTTAAATGAACCTGAGTGTGTGTGTGTGTGTGTGTTTTGTTGAGGTCTCATTCAGGACTGAAGACGAGTATTGAGTATAAAAGGCTGATGATTTGCATAAGCTGCATGCTGTCTGAGGGTTTGGCGGGGGGGGGGGGGGGTGCAGAGAAAAAAATATATGAGAGAACATAAAAAAGAAAGAGGGAGAGATCCCGCATTGTGGAGGCAGAGAAAAAAAGAGGGGGCTTGAATAAGGGAGAGGGTGAAAATTGACAGAGAAAGGGTCTGGCCAAGTCCCCCGGTGGGATTAAATTGTCCAGAAACCTCTCTATATATAATTTGGTGAAATTGGTAATGGTGCGGGTAGACTGCCCCTGTGTATATTCAAAACTTGATGAGAGACAGCTAGATTTGTCTTAGTTGTTAAGTTGATGACAGTTAAGGATGACGCAATAAACACAGTTATCAGAAAACTTTAATATCCCACATGAATTCACAATGATTCTTTGTATTGGTAAAATCTGTCACTTTTCTGCTTCTATCCACTCTGAAATTGCTTTGCACATACTGTAACACAATTGTCCTTATTATTCATAACATTTCTATTGGTGTACTCCAAGTACCGAAACTGGTGTTAATGTGTTTTGAATAACCCAATGTAGAAATAGATGGAAGACTGTATTTATTATTTAACCAATCATTCACTGACTGACACATTCTCTGCTTCCAAACTAGATTCCATCAAGCGTCAAGCCCAATATCATTGTCATCACTCCATCTTACTGTGACCTAAAACAATACTGGTCACTGTTTACAGTTAGCCAATCCGCTGTTTTCTGGGTTCCTGTGTTAAGCAATGTGACATGGGTGACTTACATGTTGTTTCTGATCTCTGTGTCTCCAGGTCCTGCAGGTGTTGACAACCTCTAGGGGAAGACTCTTCCATCAGCCCTGAGCCCTGAGCCCTGGGCCCTGAGCCCTGGGCCCTGGGCCCTGAACCCTGAGCCCTGGGCCCTTCCTCATTGGCATCCTCTCCAGTCAAACACTGAGAAATGAGGGCACTGAAGAATCCCCCCTAAAGTTAACAGACAATGCTTGTAGAAATTTACTGTAAGGACAATGTATGGAGATATTTACTGTAAGGACAATGTATGGAGATATTTGCTGTAAGGACAATGTATGGAGATATTTACTATAAGGACAATGTATGGAGATATTTACTGTAAGGACAATGTTTGGAGATATTTACTGTAAGGACAATGTATGGAGATATTTACTGTAAGGACAATGTTTGAAGATATTTACTGTAATGACAATGTTTGGAGATATTTGAAGACATTGTTTGCAGAAGTTGCGCACAGATTATCTGATGATATATTGCACGGCTGAGAGTGTATAGTTTCAACATAACTTTTAACATTACAGCAGAATGTAAGACAATGTGTGTAGGATGTGAAATCAAAAGGGATGAGATCAACATGTGTTCATACCTTAATTTGTGTGTGTGGTGCGTGTGTGTGCGTGTGTGAGTGTGCGTGTGCGTGTGCGTGTGTGTGTGTGAGTGTGCGTGTGTGTGTGAGTGTGCGTGTGTGTGTGTGTGTGTGCGTGTGCGTGTGTGTGTGTGTGGGGGGTGGTCCCTACTGTACTTTTAGAGTACTCTGGAGTGTACTGGGCTTCAGAGAAGCACTACAGTGCCCTAATGTGTGGGCTGTTTACAAGAGAAGCTCTCTGGATGTCTATCCTCTGTCATGTGCAATTAGTTACTTTATGAATAGAACTGACTACTCTATGCAAATACATGTGAATGACTCACCCTCTGGCTGTATTGCAAATGTTGTTTAATGTTTGACTGTCACAGTGAAAAGAAAGACATTGTTTGGTGAAGATTCCATCCATTTACTGTATCCATCAAATGCTGCATTTTTCCTATTACAAATATTATCTGCATGCGTTCATAGTGATCAGGGAATGTTCTACATGAAATGTGTTAGATACAGTATTGAAACAGTCCGATTAATAGCTGTCTCATTGCCTGATTTTTATTATTATCCTTATTCAGAGAGATAGACAGTTCTGGATAAGAGCGTCTGCTAAATGACTTAAATGTAAATGTTAAATGTTGAACATACCTGCAATAAAGAAAGGGACACATACTTGTACTTGTACACAAACGTCTTACAAAACATGTTGTTGTAATTGAGTTGTGACTTGTCATGACTTCTGTGCTGTTTGGATTGAATGTGTATACAGAATAAATAATACAACAGATGTCTAAAATATTCTAGTGTTTTTTAAAATTGGAAATACAGAAATGATTGATATTGAAGTTTATATGTCTGCATTTAGACAGACAGCCCAATTCTGAATTTTTTTTAGACATCGGATCTTTTCACATCAGATCTTTTTCAGAGATTATCTGATTGGCCAAAAGACTAATAAGTGAAAAACAGATCAGAATTGGGCTGCCTGTCTAAACGCAGCCTAGAGACACAGACTCTGAGAACGACAGTATGTTGTTCTTAAAGACCGTATGTGTGTCAGCACCTTGGAAAGCACACGACAATAGAAAGCTGTTGGTAGATTGGTCTGGATCTTCTATTTACCAGATGAGTGTGAATATTATGCCTTATTTTGAAATGTGAATATAGGCCTACAACCGTTTGGACATAAAACCGTTTGGACATCCTCATGAAGTCTTCTGAAGTAGCCTAAAATACATTTTAAAAAGTAGCCTACCAAGGATTCTAAGCTCTCAGGTTTGTTGGTCTTTGATCGGTAACTGTTTTCAAATACATTTTTTGCCTATGCATTTTGAGTGACAGGTGACACGTAATTGCTGAGAAACATTGAACATAACCTAAAATTATTCTGAAAAAACTGAGATAAATAAAATCATGCTAATGGATTGGACGAAATCTAAAGTGCAAAGGCATAATAACATGCAAAGAAAATAGACGTGAATCAAAAAAAGAGAGAAACACTGAAAGTGTAGAAGTTGAGCGAGCCGGTTGAGACACAGTGGTGCAGAATACAGACATGCTCCTGCAGAGGTTTTCCTCCTTGAGCTAATGCCCTCTCGCTCAGAAGGCGTTGTTGTTTTGAACATTTAATTGTTAATTGCTCTTTAAATTCTATAGAGTATCGCCAATCATTCGCCATTTGACTTCAGACTGGATAGCACAGACTCCTCGAGTCAAAACAAGCAACTCGTCGTTCCCCTCAAAGATGCCTCATCGTGAATTGACCGCAGAAAAAAATAATCTGAAAATCAAATACATTCTACCCAAATTAATAGGCTAGGCCTACATCTGAATTTTAGATTTTTAAAAATCACGAATCATTGCTTTCACAAAGCCTGTGATTAAGGTAAGCAGCGAATTGTTTAATTTTGTGTTGTGCTTAACCAGTCTGTAAAGCAATGATAATGATCATGGGTCTGACAACTAATTTACGGCTATGTTGTCTCTGCATTATTAGTCGCGTCCACGTTGGGAATAATTTGCATTGGTCACTGACATTTGGTCATAGATTGGCCCGAAACACACTCCAACCGAACGTTTAGTTGATGCCAAAATACCTCAAGTGATTTCTTATTCTAAATATATCCAATACGGTTATCAAAAGTTATATTTTATTTTCGACCCTTCCAACTGAAGTCGCTTTCGTTTGCCCATAGACGGGATGGCTACTTAGTATCTTTGACTCTCTCACAGATTGTTTTACGACGAGCTTGATGTCATGGGCCACCTATCTCTGACACCTTTTTAATGAAACATCTAGCCTATACAAATTAACGGTATAAGAATATAATGTCGATACATCTTTATTAATCGTTTATTAGCTTAGATTTCTGGAGTGCCTACAGTAGAACATCTCAAAATAATACGTACTTTTAACATTTTGCCTCCATGTATTAGCGCTTCAGATACCCTATACGTGAACACTACACTGGCTTTACATTCTAGTCAGTTGAGTTTACTTCCTCAAAGGAGGTTTAATTGCAGATACAATAGTCTACAATAAAACGTTTCTGGATTGCTTTACATAAAATAAAATGAGGGTTAGTGTTCAAATAGAATATTGTTTATTGCACGTTCTTTTGTCGGAAAAGCTGTATGACTTTCCGCCTAAATGCAGACATTTTGCTATCCCAAATAGCCACAGCATTCAGAAGACACTCTGAATGTCATTTGGTGAAATTAAAACACAATGACAGAAATGATCATAAATGTGCACTTTATTGTGTTTTAGTATCAGGAGGGGATCAAGCAGTAAGCTGAGTGTGAGTCTATATTGCTGACAATCCCATCTCCAAGTCCAGTGCCAAACAGGGCTGGATGGATGCGCCAGCCAGAGAGGGTTATGACCCGGCAAAGACCAATAAAGTGACACGTGCTTATCAACATGTCCTGCTCACAACAATCCTGGGGTGTTTTAAGACATAGTAATTCACTAAAAGTATAGATAACAGGCAAGTAAGAAAACAAATATCTATTTTAAAAGGTTTATAAATACAGTAGTTGATGAAGTATTTACATAATTGTCTATAAACTAACTAGTTTGTAGATAGTTTATCAAATTAACATTGTTATTCCTTATACTTCTCTATTTATTCCCATACAATTTATCCAGTGAATCTATAACTAGCCATCTATTATAATCAATTTAACCTTTCATAATATGTATTTTTATGTAAAGAGTTTTATCTTAAATTCTACATTTCATTCTATGATACCGGACAGTTCATGGGGCACTAATGGGCAATGTTATGTTGAAATGCAGGTACTTAAAAAAAATGGCTGCTCTTCATATTCAGGAATGACGTCAAATATAGCTTTCATCATTGCAATATAACAATACAGTGTATAGAAAATAGAAGTTTTGACGATGGGATGAAGGGTTTCGATGCTTGGAATGTGATTCAGAGAGGGACCTGTTAGAATCCTAGATGTCAGTGGTATTAAGTGTCTCCCCAGGGCCCTCTAGAGCAGCTAGGGGTCAGAGGGGATGACCGCAGTTTAAGTGGCTTGTCCGTCTATTCCCCAATGGCCAATGGAATGAACTCCATTGACAGGAGCTGACATGAATTTCTTTCACAGTGACACTGAAAGTGTGATCATTTGATTACAGACACTGAAATATGCTTATAATCATATCCCCTATTAGGTAATAAAGGATTACATATAAGTGTTTTAATACAGTATATTCAAAACCGTACTCTGTAACCTTGACCTTGCAGTTTTTCAATGCACAATAGACTTAAAATTCCAATAATATACCTATTTTTCCTTGCATTTTAAGGGTTTTTAACTATCAAAAGTAACAATGTATCCCTGACTAAAAGTACAATTCATTTCACAGGACTTTAGATATCCCATCTCTTACAGAATCCCCACTACTCTTGCTTGGGGTAAAACGTTTATGATAATGTAAATACATTCTGTATGTGTGCAGTGTAAACTGAAGCCACTCCCACGATGCTCCCAGCCCAGCCTAAACTAGACTAGTTGTGTGAATGTGAAAAATACTTGAGAAACTGCCCAGGCTCCCAGACGAGCTGACTAGACCATGTCTCAGCCACAGGAACTTGACTGCAGGTGTTCTGTCACATGGCACTCCAAGATCATTTGTATTCATTCATTTATTCTTCTCAGATTTTCTGCTTGTCATAAGGAGATAGATAGGGCCTATTGTAGCGGGAGGCATTGAGGGTCCTCATACTTACCATCACTGAGAAATTAATCTTCAGGCTTGCCGTAGGAGAACAAAACAACCTTTTATGTGCCGTGTAACAATATGTAAATAAATGAAATACTCGTCATCATAATTTAATCTATTTACATTGCTACACTCTAAGAGGTGTTCTTGGATGGAGGAACAACTAAACCATCCTGGGGAGTAGGGACGTGACTAAACATGGCACCTATAGTCTAACAGCTCAAACTCTATCATTCCTAAAACGGTTTATGGGACTGTAAAATATACATATTTTCTGTGGCTATCATTATGAGATGTGGAGGGAAAAACATCTAGCCAACTTCAGAATGGACTGTAAGCAGTCATTGTCAACAGAACACAGCATCTCACTGTATGTAGCCATAAACTCAATAGAACCAAGAGCCTCCTGTACAAGACTAGCACTCAGAAACGCCTGAGCCCCCGTGCACTGATATCAAAACACAATCGTGTACCTCTCTTAACTGCAAGTGGAGAAAGAGGAGAGCAGAGAAAACGGCCAGTCTTTCATTGACATCATTATGGCCGTCTCCTGAATGGAGAGCAGGCAGAGCGCAATTAGCTATAGACCAGCTCCCCCTGCAACGGAGGGCCGTGGATTATTGCCCAATCATTTATATCTTCCAAGCCAGTGAGCATTAGGGCCTGTATTCTGTGTTAGCATAAGAATAGAAACAGGTCCTGTGAACTTCACCGACCTATTGACCCTGCTCCCCAGACATGAATAGCACCACTTTCAGGCTCCCCAGCCTCTCAAACAGGCTTGAACCATGCCTAAAGTCCTAATCATGGTAATTTAATATATCTTAAGCCCCTGGCTGCTTTAGTGGAGCTCCTCTATAGTTTGTTTTAGGCATTCACTCCTTCTCACCTCATCATTACCGCTCCTTATTTGGCAAATTTAAAGGGCTGCTATGACACTACAAGTCCCTTTTCATCACCTAAATAAGCTGTGCTGCCATATAATTAGAAAGGTTTTCTCAACTATTCAGTCTTTTCAGATCAAGACAACAAAAAGAGGAAACCTCACTGAGGCAAGATACTGTACTCTGGCATGAAGAACCATGCCAGAGAATGGCCCTGTCTTGGACCTAATTCTACACTATTTACATATGTTGCAAATTATGGCCCACCATAACCACTGGCACACACACACTCATGCGTATATCTCTCTGAAAATACACGCATACACATGCACACACACACACACCTCATTGAGTTGTGCACTGAGGATGCATGATAATACGATGTGGGAGGAAGAGGAAGAGGAGGAAGGGCAGGGTAATTTAACGCTGGGGATAGACCTAATAGACAGTAGATGAAGATGCATTTAAATGTCTTTCTCAATGATGTTCCTCCTCATTGTCAGTATTATTGGTTACTAAACCTGCTGAACAGTCCCAAACTGTACAAACGTAATTGTATAACTGAGAGATTGTATAACTAGACTTTTACACATAGGATTATTTTATATCAGTGTTCATGTAAATGCGAATGAAAAGATGACAAAATGCCTGAAAATCTCAAAGCACAATGAACAACTGGGGAGTGACTTAGCTATGCACGTCTCTCTCTCCCTCCCTCCTCCGCTCTTGGGTGTGTGTGTGTGTGTGTATGTGCGCGCGCGTGCGTGCGTGAGAGAGAGAGAGAGACATTTTTAACAATTTCATCCATATTTTTATTCACTCTTTATATTACAATCGCATTCGGTAGGAACAATATATCTGTCTCAACATAAAAGCACAAACAACATCGTTACGACAAAGTATATACGCAAGCATCCTTAACACACATGCGCATTTCAGTGGAGAGGTGCAAAAGCGACCTCCTCAGGAGAGAGAATGCATTTCTACAGACTGCAGCAGTTTGTAGTCCAATTATACACAAGGGTTTGTGGTAGTGGATCGAGAACATGAAGGAAGGCAAGCATCTCGGCAATGACTTTTGAGGCATATAGCTCTGTATACTATAGAGCTGAAAGGAGAAGAAGTACTGGCCCTATTTGAACTTTGGCAATGGCTTTTG
Organism: Oncorhynchus nerka; assembly: GCF_034236695.1. NCBI lineage: Eukaryota > Metazoa > Chordata > Actinopteri > Salmoniformes > Salmonidae > Oncorhynchus > Oncorhynchus nerka. The sequence goes on along the minus strand of NC_088422.1, from coordinate 72,136,760 downwards.
GCAAAGTAGAAATTATGCACGTGTAGCCAAAACATTACTTTTAAAAGATAACCTTATCATTTTCTATTAAATAATGTTCTCGAGAAATATCTCAATAAATCATTTTTGATAGGGTGCCCGTGCGTATTATAGCCAATCATATATCAGTCATGAACATGAAGTGCTCACGTGAAGCATAGCAAAAAAGTGCCCCATATCAGAATGTCTTAAAACAATAAACTAAATAAGCCTAAAAAGAGTTGGCAATGTGTTCATAATTCATTGAAAATTGAGTTCAACTTTAGCCACATCAAGTAGGTTAACGTTTTTACAGAGTATGTGTCGCTGAGATGGAATAGGCCTACATTAGATATGAAACATTATTTTATACGGATATGACACTGCCCCTGTGTCCGCGTAAAGCAATGTGCCCAACATCAATTAATCTTTAAATAGCTTTATTAAAATATATGTTCTTTTATGTAATTTAATTTTATAAATGCTCTCATTGCCGCTGCTACAGCGTTAACTACACAGTGTTAAACATAATTAAACATAATTACTCCTTCACCACTGCCAGCTATACTGTTAATGCACCCTGGGCAGGCGGGAAGGTGTGACGTTTGGAAAGTGTCCAGGTTTAAAAGCCTTCTCTTTGTCAAGAGGGATAGACACATGGCCTTTATGCTCCCAACAAGCCTTTTGATCAGTACAACAGCATAAAGTCATTTAAAAAATAGCAGCCGATTTGCAAATAGCAGTCATTAACACATCCACAAAGTATTTTATACTGTTGTTTTATGACGCATGTTCGTCTTTTTAGTGTTCGATTCTTATTACTAGTATAGGCCACTGTTTCTGTTTTCAAGATGCTGAGAAAAATAACTGTATTTTTATCAGCAATAAAATCTCACTTGTCTAACTAGATCATTTACTACATATTGTACTTGCATGATATATGTGTGATAAGCTATATAATTTTGAACAGAGAGAGAGAGCGAGAGAGATACCTGCTATGCAGAGAAAGTCTAGTTGGGCGCTGTCCAGGGTACAAGGTGCTGAACCATGTGACTATACGCATGTATGAGCATGTCGTGGCCGTGTCGTGGCTGAGTAATTACCACTCTTTTCTAACAACCACAATTTCTACAACTATAGACCTAGTTACAGCGAAGGCAGAAACATATTTAACTCCTTAAAGCACGATGGTGGCCTGATTAGACTCAAGACATGAAACACTTTTCAACAAAAACTGAAAAGGTTAAAGACCAAGGAGAGCGACCCATATATTGCACGCGTGAAACAAAGACGAATTCGATCACTCCATTGATGATACATAGCTTGTAAGTGTTTTCTGAATGTGCCCTTCGTCGTGGTCGTACTAACATGTAGTCGGCCTCAAACATGATGCCAAGTAGGCCTACTCTGACAAACGAGCGTAGAGTGGCACTAATGTAAAGTGTAGACCTAATGAAGAAGAGCAGCACTCGTGCTCTCTAATTTCATGATGTTTGAATGATGTTTGAATTCTTCGTGGACATAGCCCTGTTAACAATAGGTGTTTCGTGTTGTAAAATAAGTGCTCCTCATCAATGTAGCTAAATAGATTTTCCAAGTCCAAGTATGGGATGAATAACCTCCCATAACCTTAACATATCCCCAAGTGCTCCAGTAGGGCTACTGAAGGCTACATTCGATAAGATATCTAATGTATTTTGAACTTATTTGTTGGGCAATTAATAACCAGCACATTAATGCACACTGCTGTATTAGGTCTATAGCTTTATGCATGCATTAGAAAACCTTGGTATGCTCGATAATAAATAGCCTACAGATCAGGTGAAAATATATCCGCTTATAGAGAGGCCACATATTGTAGGCTTGTTGAATAGTGTTTAGAGAACAGAGCAAATCGGTAGGCTAGGCAGGGCATGTTGAGTGGGATAACTCACAGAGCCCGTGGCGGACAGAGAAATACTCTAATCTCCAAATGAAATGAACTCAACTGTGTCAATATGACAAAACCCAACTGCTTCCAATACAATGCTATAAAGACCAACGACATCTGATAAAGAGCTTCAAAGTTTGAGCTATTATGGAAAATCATGATTTAAATGTTTAAATAGATGACGTCTAAATGGTGTCTCTATTCTTGGCTCGCTTTGATTGGGCTCCCGTCCAGAGGGCTGCTTATTTCGATACGTTTCAGAGCTTCATAGTTTCAGCGTTTCTAGTTGTGACATCAGAAATCTCATACTATACACTCTATCTTATTTATCATTTTATGCATGTGTTATTGTAGCAGTTGTAGTTGCAGAACTTCTTCAAACACTAAAATAAAGTTACTGTAATGAAATAACGTTTTAATAAGTTTTCAAAAGAATGTGCTGACCATACCTCAGGGGTGTGGTTGCCAGCTACAGTAGTCTGTATTTTAACTATGTGATGCATTTGACATGCTACTACGATGCTTATAGCTTTTCAATTGTTTAGTTTTAAGTCCTCTTTGCACAAAGACCTCGACCAACGAATTGACAATAAAACATTTCGATCAAGCACATTTCTATGCTGCGGATAAAAGGGACTTCAACTGTTCATGTCAGCCCCTTTGAAACAAAAGGGATTGTCATAGCATCATAGCAGGAAATATGTTTTTATAGTTCAATCGTTATGCATTTCTCTATTATATCTCAGCTACATATTTGATCTCATCAGAACGGAATTTCTCATATTTTATAGGCCCATTTTTGATTTGAGATTAATCGGGGTTATATTTAAAATTATATTTTAGAGGAGTGGAAATTATATTCAACTTTCCTTTTCAGAGTTGTATAATTATCGATTTGTAATCGTTTAATTGTCATCAGGCGAGTCTCGTAGGAGAAACAGGGGGTTATAAACCACACTATCATAAAATCATACTCACTGTAACCTTTGTTTCTCTATTTTTCAAAAATTTCTATGAATTACATTTTTTTCTAGAGATATTTGCATGCCACTGTAGCCTAATAGGCTATATTGCAACTTATATGGTGTTTGTAAGCATTTCTAAATGTGTGCTGATTGCCTTTGTGTTAATAGTAGCCTATACATTTTAAAGACTATATTGTACTTATGGTAAATACTATTTGACTTCTCCTCGTAATCGTCTATTGTAACCACCCTTTCAGATGTTTTCATCAAATAGCCTATTGAGATTATTTTCATAATGTGTTGGTATTACGTATATATAGTTCAACCAAATCTCTACTATTATTTCGATCTATTAAGTGACATATATCCATTTATAGAAAACGTTTGGTCCTTATAAATGCAACATTTGATGTATTTTATTTATTTAATATTTTCTTCTCAAAGGGTCTTTTTTTAAGACACTGAAATAAATCGAAATAAATGTAGCTTTAGCTATACCATTTTCTAAAACAACAGGGACTATGTTTTAGGCTATTTTATCGCAATGACTGTCCTAAGTGAAATTACTGTACTACATCCCATAAGGGAAAAGGAGCTGCTAAGAGTGCGGCATCTAGTGGCAACCTGTAATCAATGCTCATTAGTAAGTAGGCCCGGAAGCGGATGGGAATTCCGTGATTTCTCCATGAAAGCATAGAGCCCATGTATTTAGATGATCTAACTCATGTGTATTATGTCATCTGAACGCGAGACTCTGCTCTAGAATGGACATACACCAGTGTATTAAACACATTCATTAAGCCCCAAAAAGTATAACAAAATAACACAGAGGCCTATATTTAATCATGGCCACTCACTGTAGGGTTAGTTAACAGTGGGGTCCATTCATGGCGGTGGTGCAGTGTGTATATTTGTAGGGGGAGGTTGAATATATAGAGAGTAGGAAGTCACACAGTAGAGTTATTGTCCTAGCTGTCTCATAGTCAGAGAGAGAGAGAGAGTCTAAGCGTTCTCTTTCAGAGCCTGGTGCTCCAAGTGGCACAGCCTCAGAATGTTAATGGAGACAGAACAGACCATGGGGGAAGTAGCCAAGACCAACACCACCATTACTGCCGGCCCTACTAGAGACCTGGATCTGTGCACTGGTTCTGGTTCTATCCCCCTTTTGTTTATTGTGAAAAGCGGAAAAGAAAGAGGGAGAAATGTGTTAAGCTCTTCCGTTTGGGTCTCTCTGAGTGATTGATACAGTTCCTGTGTAGTAGGAAGGACTCAATAATGTTGCCCACTCACTGCCATCTTGGTGACTGGCCAGTTAAGCCTATGTGTGGGTTAGGTCCAAGTGAAGTGATGCGTTTTTTTTATTCATCACATCTCAGTCAAACATATATAATTATATATGTCAACCACAACTCAAACAAGACATTGCCATTTCTCTTGAAAAAAAAAATCTGTCTGTTACCTATTTGTAACTTCTTTCACTCTATTGTAATGGCATTGTTATGTTGAAATCTCTGTTGATCCTGTGGAGTTCCAATGTGGTATCAATTTTCTTTAAACTCTTGACCTTCTCAAATGATTGCAACAATGTACAAACATATTCATTATAGCAGCTTGTAATGCCTCAGCATCAACTCATGCAAAGTGCCATTCCAAATCCATTTCAAGTCTGCCGCTCAAAACAACTTAGAAATATTGTGATCATTTCCAAATGAACATGAATTCAATTATGTATGTACAATCTATATGTGGATGCACACTGTTAACTATATGGGCCATTAAACACGAGAGCACATTACAAACCAGATTTTTCCAGGCCTACCCCCCACATACAGACCATGCCTGCAGAAAGTCAATGTAAGTGTAATATAGATGACTACATAAGGTATTGTGTTTCACACAGAGAGCAGAGGCTGCATGGTAAACCCAGTGGGTGAAGATCAGATGCCCAAATCGCTGCCAGGCTTCACTGTGCCAGTCTATGCCACTTTGGCACCATCTGCTGGTAACGCGGGCCTCTGTCTCAGCCTTGCACTGGAGAACTCAGCATGTCAACTGTACTATAACTATACTTCTCGTATGGAGAACTCTATTGTTCAGCAGTCTATTCTAGGTCAAAAAGGCTCGTTAACAGCTTCTACCCCCAAGCTATAAGACTGCTGAACAATTAATCAAATGGCCACCCCCTTGTACAAATTACCTCGACTAACCTGTACCCCCACACATACCTCCTGTATATAGCCTCATTATTGTTATGTATTTTGCTTTAGTTTATTTAGTAAATACTTCATTTTCTCTATTTTCTTAAAACTTAAAACTGCATTGTGAGGAGTCTGTTTGAGAAACAGTCCTTGTCACATTCATTATAAGGATTGGACCAAGGCGCATGGTATGTGTACATTCTTGTTTATTAAAAGAATTAACACTGAACACACTAACAAAATAACAAAACGAAACGCTATACAAACGAGTGCTGACAGGCAACTACACATAGACAAGAACTCACAAACACAAAAGGGAAAATGGCTACCTAAATATGATCCCAAATCAGAGACAACGATAAACAGCTGTCTCTGATTGGGAACCATATCAGGCTAACATAGATATACAAAACCCCCTAGACCTACAAAAACCCTAGACATACGAAAACACCTAGACATACAAAAACCCCTAGAGTACCCACCCTAGTCACACCCTTACCTAACCAAAATATATAGAAAACAGAGATATCTAAGGTCAGGGTGTGACAGTCCTCAACTGGCAGCTTCATTAAATAGTACCCGCAAAACACCAGTCTCAACATCAACAGTGAAGAGGCGACTCCGGGATGCTGGCCTTCTAGACAGAGTGCCTCTGTCCAATGTCTGTGTTCTTTTGCCCATCTAAATCTTTTATTTTTATTGGCCAGTCTGAGATATGGCTTTTTCTTTGATAGTCTGCCTAGAAGGCCAGCATCCCGGAGTCGTCTCTTCACTGTTGACGTTGAGACTGGTGTTTTGCGTGTGCTATTTAATGAAGCTGCCAGTTGAAGACTTGCGAGGCATCTGTTTCTTAAACTAGACACTCTAATGTACTTGTCCTCTTGCTCAGTTGTGCACCAGGGCCTCCCACTCCTCTTTCTATTCTGGTTAGAGCAAGTTTTTGTTGTTTTGTGAAGGGAGTAGTAAACAGCGTTGTACGAGATCTCCAGGTTCTTGACAATTTCTTGCATGGAATAGCCTTCATTTGTCAGAACAAGAATAGACTGACGAGTTTCAGAAGAAAAATCTTTGTTTCTGGCCATTTTGAGCCTGTAATCGAACCCACAAATGCTGATGCTCCAGATACTCAACTAGTCTAAAGACGGCCAGGTTTATTTCTTCTTTAATCAGCACAACAGTTTTCCGCTGTGCTAACATAATTGCAAAAGGGTTTTCTAATGATCAATTAGCCTTTTAAAATGAAAAACTTGGATTAGTTAGTTATTACTTTTATTCCATAAAAAATCTGCCGTTTCCAGCTACAATAGTCATTTACAACATTAACAATGTCTACACTGTATTTGTGATCAATTTGATGTAATTTTAATGGGCATAAAGGACATTTCTAAGTGACCCCAAACTTTTGAAAGGTACTGTAAATATATAGCTGTGTCCAAACTTTTGACTGTTACTATATATATATATATATATATACATACATCAATTAAATGTTTCAAAGATAATAAGCTGTCAAGAAGACATGTTATCCATTACAACTGTAATCGCAGGAGGTTTAACATTAGTTGAAACAGTGCCTTTAGATTTATTTTCAAACTATGATAAGTAAGATCTTGGTCCGTATCCACAAAGCGTCAGAGTAGAAGTGCTGATCTAGGATCTGTATTATTAATTTTGATCTAAAAAGCAAAACTGACTCTAGATCAGCACTCCTACTCTGAGATGCTTTGTGGATATTGACCCTGGTGTAGGAAAGAGAATTCAACTCAGCATTCTGATCTCCATGACATGTTCTGAATAATTGGCAAAACCTTGATATAAGGGCGCAAGGCGAGACCCAGATGCAGACACAGGAGGCAGGTGGTTAGAGTCATAGTTGTTTATTTATATCCAAAAGGAGTAGGCAAGAGAATGGTCGTGGACAGGCAAAAGGTCAAAACCAGATTCTGAGTCTGAGGTACAGAGTGGCAGACAGGCTCGGTGTCAGGGCAGGCAGAAGGGTCAGGCAGGCGGGTACAGAGTCCAGAGAAAACAGGAAAGGGTCGAAACCGGGAAGATTAGAAAAAGAGAATAGAAAACAGGAAAAACACGCTGGTTGACTTGAAAACATACAAGACGAATTGGTACAGAGAGACAGGAAACACAGGGATAAATACACTGGGGAAACAGATCAGGGCGCAACAGTACCCCCCCCCCCCCCCCCCCCCTTCTAGGGACCTGGGCGAATACCTGGCTGACCGGGGTGTCGGCGGTGAAAAGAGGGCGATGGCGGCCGGGTCCAGGATGTCTAGCAGGAACCCAGCACCTCTCCTCCGGACCATAACCCTCCCAGTCAACCAAGTACTGGACACCCCTGCCCCGTGGCCGAACCCTCAGGAGGCATCTCACCTTATACGCCGGCTGGCCATCAATGACCCAGGGGGAGGGATGGGCCTAAAAATGTAAGACAGTGGACTGTGAGACAAGGGCTTAGTCCTTGACACATGAAAAGTAGGATGAACACGGAGGGTACGGGGCAACAGCAGACAGACAGCAGTGGGACTAATGACTATAAATGGGGAAAGGACCAATGAAACAGGGAGAAAGTTTATGGGATTCTACCCGGAGGGGTAGGTCCCGAGTGGATAGCCATACCCTCTGCCCGACCCGTTAGCAAGGTGTCAGAGTCCGGTGATGGTCTGCTTGTCGATGATATCTGGAGGTTGTCTTGGGAAGAGCCGCCCAAGCTTTTTTCCAGGTACGCTGACAGCGGCGGATGAACATCTGGGCTGAAAGTATGTTGACCTCCTCTTCTTTCTCTGGGAAGAGCAGGAGCTGATATCTCATGGAGCATTCGAAGGGGGATAGTTAAGTTACCAAGCAGGGGAGAGTGTTCTTGGCATATTCCACCCAGACCAGTTGCTGACTCCAGGTGGTGGGGTTACTGGCAACAAGACACCGGAGTGCCGTCTCCATATCTTGATTAGCTCGCTCCGATTGGCTGTTGGACTGGGGATGAAACCCGGGGAACAGGCTGGCTGACGACCCGATAAGGGTGCAGAACGCCTTCCAGAATCGGGACAAAACCTGAGGACCCCGATCTGAGACAATGTCGACCGGGATTCCATGGATTCGGAAGACATGCTGCATCATGAGCTGGGCCTTCTCCTTGGTGGAAGGTAATTTAGGAAGAAGGATGAAATGGGCGGACTTGGAGAACCTGTCAACCACCATCAGCATGGTGGTGTTGCCATCTGACGGAGGAAGCCCAGTGACAAAATCCAGGGAAATAAGGGACCAGAGCCGATGAGGAACAGGAAGTGGCTGAAGGAGACCAGACAGAGCTTGCCGCGGAGTCTTGCTTTGAGCACACACCATGCATGCGGCGACGAAGGCCGAGACATCAGGAGCCATGGTGGGCCACCAGAAGCGCTGTCAGAGGAAAGCCAGGGTACGACAGGCACCAGGATGACAGGTAAGCCTGGAGGAGTGAGCCCATTCCAGGACTTGGGACTGGACTGAATCAGGAACGAACATCTGGTTAGCTGGGCCTTCCGCAGGGTCTGGCTGGGAACATTGTGCTTTGCGAACCAGAGCCAATACCCCAGACAACCGCACCCGCCAAACATGAGGCAGGGAGGATGGTTTCTGATTCCGAGGGTGTGCCAGCGGAACTGTACAGGCGGGAAAGGGCATCCGGCTTCGTATTTTTGGACCCTGGGCGGTAGGAGATGGTGAAATTAAACCCAGTGAATAACAGAGCCCACTGGGCCTGCCTAGAGTTAAGGCAGTTGTCTGTGCGGAGATATTCCAAATTCTTGTGGTCGGTCCAAACTAAAAACGGATGTTCCTCCCCTTCCAGCCAATGCCTCCACTCCTCCAGGGCCATCTTTACTGCTAGGAGTTCCCGGTTGCCAATGTCATAGTTCTCCTCCGTCGAGTTGAGACATGAAGGCACAGGGATGAAGCTTTTGGTCCTTGATGGATCGCTTGGAAAGAACGGCCCCTACTCCCACGTCGGAAGCGTCAACCTCCACCACAAACTGACGGGTCGGATCCGGATGGATGAGGATGGGGGCAGTGGTGAATCTTTGCTTCAAATCCTTAAAAGCCTTGTTTGCTGCTGGGGACCATGTGAACGGTACCTTGGGAGAGGTGAGTGCAGAGAGGGGAGCCGCCAGGTTTCTGTAGCCCCGAATGAAACGGCGGTCAAAATTAGCAAACCCCAGAAACCACTGTAGCTGCACCCTGGACGTGAGTTGGCGCCAATCCACCACCGCTCTCACTTTTTCCGGATCCATCTGAACATTCCCTTCAGAGATGATGTATCCCAGAAAAGTGATTGTGGAGAGGTGGAACTCACACTTCTCCGCTTTAACAAACAATTGGTTCTCCAGAAGGTGCTGAAGAACTTGTCAAACATGAAGAACGTGTTCCTGGGCAGAACGGGAAAAAACAGGATGTCATCGAGGTATACAAAACAAACCGATTCAACGTGTCCCGGAGCACATCGTTAACCAGAGCCTGGAAGACAGCAGGATCATTAGTGAGTCCAAATGGCATGACTAGGTACTCATAGTGTCTACTTGCTGTATTGAAAGCAGTCTTCCACTCGTCTCCTTCACGTATCCGGACAAGGTGGTAGGCATTCCGGAGGTCCAGTTTAGAAAAGATGGTTTCCCCCTGGAGAGGTTTGAAAGCCAAGGCGAGGAGTGGTAGCGGGTACCGGTTCTTGATGTCATTGAATCCCCGGTAATCAATACATGTACGCAGGGTCTTGTCCTTCTTTCCTACAAAGAAGAACCCTGCACCGGCAGGAGAGGCAGAAGGGCGAATGCTTCCAGCCGCCAGAGAGTTATCAATGTACTCCTCCATGTCCTTGGTCTCAGGGCCAGACAGGGAATAAATACGGCCTCGAGGCGGTGTGGTGCCCAGCAGGAGGTCAATTTCACTATCGTAAGGACAATGTGGAGGAAGGGAGGTAGCACGAGCCTTACTGAAAACCTCCCGGAGGTCATGATACTAGAGATTTAGGGGAAGGCTGCGCCGCCTTCAGGCAGTGTGAGTGAGAATGGGCTCCAACCCAGGATTGAACCCATGGTCCAGTCAATATTGGGATTGTGCTTCTGGAGCCAAGAAAATCCCAAAACAATAGGGATGTAAAAAGACTCAATGAGAAGCAGTTGTATTGACTCACTGTGATTACCAGAAATATGCAGAGTCCTGGGAACTGTGCTGTGTGTGACTCTGCCAATTGAACGGCGGTCCAGTGCTCTGGCATCCATGGGAACGGAAAGGGGTTGAGTGGGAATAACTAGTTCAGATACCACGGTAGCGTCCATGAAACTCTCATCAGCCCCAGAGTCAATGAGCACCCGAAAAGACTGACTGGTCTCCCCACAGCAGAATAATAGCAAAAGGGGTACGGGTAATAGGAATTAGGGAATTCCCAATCTGACTCACCAGAGTACTTGTACCTACTAATGATCTAGGTCTCCTCACTGGACAGGTAGCAATGAAATGCCCCACAATACAGACAACTGTTGGAGCTTAGCCTATGTGAATGTTCCCTAGGTGATAATCTAGCTCTTTCCAGTTGCATAGGTTCTGGTGTATCTGATTCACCCGTTGTCGATGATTCTCGGGGGAGCTCGGGTGGCTTCAGATCCTCTCTGAAAAACAATCCTCGGAGACTTCCGGGTTCCCTCGGAGGTGAGCGAGCCACTGCGGATGAATGAGTGTGCCCGAGACAAGACTCTCACTCCTGCGTTCCCTTAGGCGTCCATCAATTCTAATGGTGAGGGCGATGAGAGAGTTGAGGTCCACCGGTAGTGTTCCCGAGCAGCTATTACCACCTCAGATAATCCGCAAAGAAAAGTATCGAAAAGAGACTACGGATTCCAGACACTCTCGGCGGCCAACGTGCGAAAATCAACTGCGTAGTCTGCCACACTACAGGAGTTTGTCGTAATTCCAGAAGTTTACTGGCCGCCTCTCTCCTGGATACCGGAGAATCAAATACCTTCCTCACTTCTGCCATGAAATCCTCCAGATGACAACAAATGGCAGATTGTGGCTCCCAAACTGCCGTAGCCCAGGAGAGCGCCCTTCCCGACATTAGCGTAATAACATACGCTATCTTAGATTGGTCTGAAGGAAACAAAGATGGCTGTAGCTCAAAGACAAGAGATCACTGAGAAAGAAAACCCAGGCAGGTACCAGGATCCCCATAATATCACTTCGGAAGAGCTAAGTGGGGTTCTCATGGAGCCGGGGTAGGCTGTACAAGCTCACCACTAATAGGAAAATTACTGGGTGGTTGGGGTTTCTCAGAGGTGGCAGGCAGCCTCTGAGCTAATTCTCTGATTTGCTCCATAATCTCCTTAAATCCTTGGTCGTGGCGCTCCGTCAAGGAACGGAGCCCTTCCCGAAGGTCCTGTACAGCTCCTCATGTCTCCTAATAGTGGCTCCCTGCAGGGAGACAGTGTGGCAGAGCTGGTCCAAGTCTGTCATGGCCAGTTTGTACAATAAGGGCACAACGCGAGACCCAGATGCAGACACAGGAGGCAGATGGTTAGAAACGTAGTTGTTTATTTATATCCAAAAGGAGTAGGCAAGAAAATGGTTGTGGACAGGCAAGGTCAAGGTCAAAACCAGATTCTGAGTCCAAGAGGTATAGAGTGGCAGACAGGCTCGATGTTATGCCAGGCAGAAGGGTCAGGCAGGCGGGTACAGAGTCCAGAGAAAACAGGAAAGGGTCAAAACCGGGAAGACTAGAAAAAAAGAATAGAAAACAGGAGAATGGGGGAAACACGCTGGTTGACTAAGGCGGTGTTCGCCTTAGCAATCTCACTAGGATAAAGACCACCTCCATTCCTGTCATTATTGAAAGAGATCATGATACCTCACATCTCAAAATAGGGCTACTTAATGTTAGATCCCTTACTTCAAAGGCAATTATAGTCAATGAACTAATCACTGATTATAATCTTGATGTGATTGGCCTGACTGAAACATGGCTTAAGCCTGATGAATTTACTGTGTTAAATGAGGCCTCACCTCCTGGCTACACTAGTGACCATATCCCCCGTGCATCCCGCAAAGGCGGAGGTGTTGCTAACATTTACGATAGCAAATTTCAATTTACAAAAAGAAAATGACGTTTTCGTCTTTTGAGCTTCTAGTCATGAAATCTATGCAGCCTACTCAATCACTTTTTATAGCTACTGTTTACAGGCCTCCTGGGCCATATACAGCGTTCCTCACTGAGTTCCCTGAATTCCTATCGGACCTTGTAGTCATAGCAGATAATATTCTAATCTTTGGTAACTTTAATATTCACATGGAAAAGTCCACAGACCCACTCCAAAAGGCTTTCGGAGCCATCATCGACTCAGTGGGTTTTGTCCAACATGTCTCTGGACCCACTCACTGTCACAGTCATACGCTGGACCTAGTTTTGTCCCATGGAATAAATGTTGTGGATCTTAATGTTTTTCCTCATAATCCTGGACTATCGGACCACTATTTTATTACGTTTGCAATTGCAACAAATAATCTGCTCAGACCCCAACCAAGGACGCCAGAGGACAAAAATCAGTTAACCACCTAACTGAGGAACTCAATTTAACCTTGCGCAATACCCTAGATGCAGTTGCACCCCTAAAAACTAAAAACATTTCTCATAAGAAACTAGCTCCCTGGTACACAGAAAATACCAGAGCTCTGAAGCAAGCTTCCAGAAAATTGGAACGGAAATGGCACCACACCAAACTGGAAGTCTTCCGACTAGCTTGGAAAGACAGTAAGCCCTTACTGCTGCTCGATCATCCTATTTTTCTAACTTAATTGAGGAAAATAAGAACAATCCGAAATTCCTTTTTGATACTGTCGCAAAGCTAACTAAAAAGCAGCATTCCCCAAGAGAGGATGACTTTCACTTTAGCAGTGATAAATTCATGAACTTCTTTGAGGAAAAGATTATGTTTATTAGAAGGCAAATTACGGACTCCTCTTTAAATCTGCGTATTCCTTCAAAGCTCAGTTGTCCTGAGTCTGCACAACTCTCCCAGGACCTAGGATCAAGAGAGACGCTCAAGTGTTTTAGTACTATATCTCTTGACACAATGATGAAAATAATCATGGCCTCTAAACCTTCAAGCTGCATACTGGACCCTATTCCAACTAAACTACTGAAAGAGCTGCTTCCTGTGCTTGGCCCTCCTATGTTGAACATAATAAACGGCTCTCTATCCACCGGATGTGTACCAAACTCACTAAAAGTGGCAGTAATAAAGCCTCTCTTGAAAAAGCCAAACCTTGACCCAGAAAATATAAAAAACTATCGGCCTATATCGAATCTTCCATTCCTCTCAAAAATGTTAGAAAAGGCTGTTGCGCAGCAACTTACTGCCTTCCTGAAGACAAACAATGTATACAAAATGCTTCAGTCTGGTTTTAGACCCCATCATAGCACTGAGACGGCACTTGTGAAGGTGGTAAATTACATTTTAATGGCATCGGACCAAGGCTCTGCATCTGTCCTCGTGCTCCTAGACCTTAGTGCTGCTTTTGATACCATCGATCACCACATTCTTTTGGAGAGATTGGAAACCCAAATTGGTTTACACGGACAAGTTCTGGCCTGGTTTAGATCTTATCTGTCGGAAAGATATCAGTTTGTCTCTGTGAATGGTTTGTCCTCTGACAAATCAACTGTAAATTTCAGTGTTCCTCAAGGTTCCGTTGTAGGACCACTATTGTTTTCACTATATATTTTACCTCTTGGGGATGTTATTCGAAAACATAATGCTAACTTTCACTGCTATGCGGATGACACACAGCTGTACATTTCAATGAAACGTGGTGAAGCCCCAGAATTGCCCTTGCTAGAAGCATGTGTTTCAGACATAAGGAAGTGGATGGCTGCAAACTTTCTACTTTTAAACTCGGACAAAACAGAGATGCTTGTTCTAGGTCCTAAGAAACAAAGAGATCTTCTGTTGAATCTGACAATTAATCTTAATGGTTGTACAGTCGTCTCAAATAAAACTGTGAAGGACCTCGGTGTTACTCTGGACCCTGATCTTTATTTGAAGAACATATCAAGACCATTTCAAGGACAGCTTTTTTCCATCTACGTAACATTGCAAAAATCAGAAACTTTCTGTCCAAAAATGATGCAGAAAAATGAATCCATGCTTTTGTCACTTCTAGGTTAGACTACTGCAATGCTCTACTTTCCGGCTACCCGGATAAAGCACTAAATAAACTTCAGTTGGTGCTAAATACGGCTGCTAGAATCCTGACTAGAACCAAAAAATTTGATCATATTACTCCAGTGCTAGCCTCTCTACACTGGCTTCCTGTCAAAGCGAGGGCTGATTTCAAGGTTTTACTGCTAACCTACAAAGCATTACATGGGCTTGCTCCTACCTATCTCTCTGATTTGGTCCTGCCGTACATACCTACACGTACGCTACGGTCACAAGACGCAGGCCTCCTAATTGTCCCTAGAATTTCTAAGCAAACAGCTGGAGGCAGGGCTTTCTCCTATAGAGCTCCATTTTTATGGAACGGTCTGCCTACCCATGTCAGAGACGCAAACTCGGTCTCAACCTTTAAGTCTTTACTGAAGACTCATCTCTTCAGTGGGTCATATGATTGAGTGTAGTCTGGCCCAGGAGTGGGAAGGTGAATGGAAAGGCTCTGGAGCAACGAACCGCCCTTGCTGTCTCTGCCTGGCTGATTCCCCTCTTTCCACTGGGATTCTCTGCCTCTAACCCTATTACAGGGGCTGAGTCACTGGCTTACTGGGGCTCTCTCATGCCGTCCCTGGAAGGGGTGCGTCACCTGAGTGGGTTGATTCACTGATGTGATCATCCTGTCTGGGTTGGCGCCCCCCCCTTGGGTTGTGCCATGGCGGAGATCTTTGTGGGCTATACTCAGCCTTGTCTCAGGATGGTAAGTTGGTGGTTGAAGATATCCCTCTAGTGGTGTGGGGGCTCTGCTTTGGCAAAGTGGGTGGGGTTATATCCTTCCTGTTTGGCCCTGTCCTGGGGTGTCCTCGGATGGGGCCACAGTGTCTCCTGACCCCTCCTGTCTCAGCCTCCAGTATTTATGCTGCAGTAGTTTATGTGTCGGGGGGCTAGGGTCAGTTTGTTATATCTGGAGTACTTCTCCTGTCCTATTCGGTGTCCTGTGTGAATCTAAGTGTGCGTTCTCTAATTCTCTCCTTCTCTCTTTCTTTCTCTCTCTTGGAGGACCTGAGCCCTAGGACCATGCCCCAGGACTACCTGACATGATGACTCCTTGCTGTCCCCAGTCCACCTGGCCGTGCTGCTGCTCCAGTTTCAACTGACCTGAGCCCTAGGACCATGCCCCAGGACTACCTGACATGATGACTCCTTGCTGTCCCCAGTCCACCTGGCCGTGCTGCTGCTCCAGTTTCAACTGTTCTGCCTTATTATTATTTGACCATGCTGGTCATTTATGAACATTTTAACATCTTGGCCATGTTCTGTTATAATCTCCACCCGGCACAGCCAGAAGAGGACTGGCCACCCCACATAGCCTGGTTCCTCTCTAGGTTTCTTCCTAGGTTCTGGCCTTTCTAGGGAGTTTTTCCTAGCCACCGTGCTTCTAAACCTGCATTGCTTGCTGTTTGGGGTTTTAGGCTGGGTTTCTGTACAGCACTTTGAGATATCAGCTGATGTACGAAGGGCTATATAAATACATTTGATTTGATTTGATTTGATTTGACTTGAAAACATACAAGACGAACTGTCACAGAGAGACAGGAAACACAGGGATAAATACACTGGGGAAAATAAGCTACACCTGGAGGAGGTGGAGACAAACACATGAACAGGTAAAACAGATCAGGGTGTGACACTAGATTTTGTAAGTGGAAAAAATTTATCCACAAATTGGATGCTTTTCCATTGACTCAGTCCCATGCCAATACATTGTGTATGTATATTGAACTTAAAAGTGATATTAAAGTGATATTAATGTTAGATTATTTTGTTGCATTAATTATTACATGTACTTTAATGCAAGTCGGCATGCACATACACATGCTAATTTATGGTCCTCCTCTTTGGCGCACGCACGCACACACACACACACACACACACACACACACACACACACACACACACACACACACACACACACACACACACACACACACACACACACACACACACACACGTACACACCACAATCACCAGCACGCACACACAAGCAGACATGCACAAACACACACAAGTGCACACACAGACACACAAAAACACATAAAACCCAATTAAAATATCTGGCTTCCCATCCAAAGGATCCAAAGGTAGCATGCCTGGCTGCCATGATGAGTTTAACAACAAGGGGTCTGTGAAGATGTTTCCTGTGGCCCCAACACTAGCAATCAGAGGAAAGGGCATTCATTTGTCCATCTCTTCCCCTCAATGCAGCTTATTGTTTCAGCTCATTGGGATGCCTTGATGAGCTTGGAGGATGAGGGGCAGATGAGAAGCATTCTCCCAGAGACAGAGACGGGCCTGGTCCTGGAAACAAGGAGCCACACAGGGTCTAGGACCTCCGTCCACCTCGACCTAGCAGAGCAGGGTAAACCCAGAGAAGAGAGCTTTGTGCTGGACAACAAAGCACAAACATTCCCCTCATTTCTAGCCTCATTCTGCCCCAATCAGAGCTCCTAATTAACACTGAATGTCCTTCGAGAGAGTGGAGATCAAATAGTAGCAATTATCTGTGTGGACTTTGATGAGGTGGACTCCCATGCATTCATGTGGCTGCAAATTTGATCAACAATAATCTGGTTCCCCTGCTCATGGCACAAAGAGAGAGGGCAGCATGTTTGTGTGGCTTCCTCGGCTAAACAACACGATGCGACTAAAATAACTCGCAAAGGTTTGGGTTATGTGATGTCGCACACATTCTAGAACACTGCAGCATTTAAGCTACCATATATGTCCAATACAGTTTACATTTTTCTGAAGGAAGGGAAACAGGACATATACTCCATCCATTTTCACAAAGCATTTCTCTCCAACTGTGTATACTGTATATATGGTAATGAGTAGAGATCCTAGCACAGAGGAAGAGGCTAATGGTCAGGCAGCTGTGTTATTACTGTATGTTCAGACCGTGTTCATACACCCACCAATACACACATTATGAAGAAACAAATGCATACAAGCACACACACAAATAATATGTCTCTGTCTCTGTCACACACACACACACACACACACACACACACACACACACACACACACACACACACACACACATGACCGTTCATAAAAAAATAAGATCACTCCCTCTGTTTCGAGACATTGGAGGTAAAACTGAGTTACATCAGGAGTACACACAGTCTCCCACAGTCACCGGGGCACAGTGTCTCTCAGTGGTCAGGCAGGGCAGTGTGTGGAGATCAGGTTTTGTGAGGCTCTGACATGATGTGACAGGCCAACTCTCACTCACAGAACTCTGTATTTTGGTCAATATTTCTGCCTTCCTTGTTAACAATGGTTCAGTGGAGATTTCTTTATTCCAGAGCAGACAATGGTCTCTTTCTTTCTCATCCCCACACCCACCTCCACACACACACACACACGCACACACGCACACACACTGGCAGACACATGCACACTCGCTTGCTGTCACACTAATTTTGATGGTAATTAATGACATCACCTCAGAGTTCGAGGGTTGGACTGGGGGAAGATGGGGAAGGGGAGGTGGGTTGCATTTGTTTGCCGAGCGGACCGTGGGAACAGGGGGCTCTCCAGGGTGGCGAGTCAGAGGCTCCAACAATACACACTCTGTCGCCTTTCACCCAAACACACAGCCTTCCCCAGAGAATACACCCCTCCCTCCATGTTCCATGCTCTCTCGCTCCCTCCCTCCCTTTTTGTGAGTCTGTCCTTCCTTCCTTCTCTCTGACTCTCTCTCTTCCTCCACTGCACTTGTCCTGTGCTCTATGAGTCGGCTGCCCCCTGTCTGCCTGTCTGTGCGTCAGTAGCAGCAGCCTCCTCTCACCACAGCCACACAGGACAATGTGATGCATCAAAATGCATCAAAGTAGAAAGAGTAAAGTGTGCACACCATTGGCTTCATGCTATATGTCACAAATTTCCCCCGGTACTGCTGCTCATTCTGTTCACCAGTTCCGGAGGTCTACATCACCGGTTTTCTAGGCTTCACTGAACGGATTCATTATCATCAAACCGGACTGTCTTGTCTGATTACACAAACCTGGTTCCCATTTCCCCTGATTAGTATGTTATATAAATGATATGCCCTCTGTTCCCTCTGTCTTTGTCGGTTATTGTTCTCATGTCCGTTGGTCGTGTGAGTACCTATGCGTTGGTGTAGCTGTTATGCTGCGTGCTTTATGTATTGTGTATTATCGTCCCGTGTCGTTCAACGAGGTTTACCCTTGCTCTTTTGTTTGGGTACAAACAAGTGTTTTGTATACGTGTTTCTTTTGGGTGTATTAAAAAACCCTATTGTGTATTCCTGAGCCTGTCTCCAAATCCTTTATACCACACTATAAAAGTAATGTGATGGACCTGACTCCCAATGGGCAAGATTTACAACAGGTTTTCTCCTGAAGTTTGTTTCTATTACTTTCTACTTTGAAAACCTATACAGTACCAGTCAAAGGTTTGGACACACCTACTCATTCAAGGGTTTTTCTTTATTTTGACAATTTTCTACATTGAAGAATAATAGTGAAGACATCAAAACTATGAAATAACACATATGGGAACATGTGGTAACCAAAAAAGTGTTAAACAAATATTATATTTGAGATTTTCAAAGTAGCCACCCTTCGTATTGACAGCTTTGCACACTCTTGGAATTCTCTCAACCAGCTTCATGAAGTAGTCACATGGAATGCATTTCAATTAACAGATGTGCCTTCTTAAAAGTTAATTTGTGGAATTTCTTTCCTTCTTAATGCGTTTCAGCCAATCAGTTGTGTTTTGACAAGGTAGGGTTGGTATACAGAATATAGCCCTATTTGGTAAAAGACCAAGTCCATATTATGGCAAGAAGAGATCAAATAAGCAAAGAGAAATGACAGTCCATTACTTTAAGACATGAAGGTCAGTCAATACGGAATATTTCTAAAACTTTGAAAGTTTCTTCAAATGCAGGTGCAAAAACCATCAAGCGCTATGATGAAACTGGCTCTCGTGAGGACTGACACAGGAAAGGAAGACCTAGAGTTACCTGCTGCAGAGGATAATTTCATTCGAGTTACCAGCCTCAGAAATTGCAACCCCCCCCATATTTATTTGTTTTTCAACAGGACAATGAACCAAAACACCTCCAGGCTGTGTAAGGGATATTTGACCAAGAAGGAGCGTGATAGAGTGCTGCATCCGATGGTGGAGGCAGGGTAGCCTAGTGGTTAGTGGTTAGAGCGTTGGACTAGTAACCGAAAGGTTGCAAGTTCGAATCCCCGAGCTGACAAGGTCCAAATCTGTCATTCTGCCCCTGAACAGGCAGTTAACCCACTGTTCCTAGGCCGTCATTGAAAATAAGAATTTGTTCTTAACTGACTTGCCTAGTAAAATAAAGGTTAAAATAAATAAAAATAAAATAAAAAAACCTCAACCCAATTGAGATGGTTTGGGATGAGTTGGACTGCAGAGTGAAGGAAAAGCAGCCAACAAGTGCTCAGCATATGTGGGAACTCCTTCAAGACTATTAAAAAAAAAGCATTCCCGGCGAAGCTGGTTGAGAGATTGCTAAGAGTGTGCAAAGCTGTCAAGGCAAAGGGTGGCAACTTTGAGGAATCTCAAATATAAAATATATTTGGATTTTTTTTAACCCTTTTTTGGTTTCTAGATGATTCCATATGTGTTATTTCATAGTTTTGATGTCTTCACTATTATTCTACAATGTAGAAAATAGCAAAAATAAAGAAAAACCCTGAAAATAGTAGGTGTGTCCAAACTTTTGACTGGTACTGTAAGTACAACAGGAATGCAAAATACTATTACGATTTCAGTTGGTTTACAGCCTTTCCATCGACATTCTGACAGTAAGCATGGTGACACCTTCGAAGATGCTCTGTCATTCACCTAAGCTCAAAACAACACTGCAAGAAGCCATAGTGGAAGGGCTTAGTGAAGGACAATGCACACAGAAGGTCCTAAACCAATCAGAATTGGACAAAACAACAACTCAGGATTTCCCAAAACAAGAGGAAAAAAGCACATGTGACATAACTTGGAGGTGTTGATTTGTACATTTCACCATGTTTAACACCAAGACCAACAGCCAAGCAGGAGCTGTGTTTACGTTCCATTTATGTCTCTTCTCTCACCCTAAATGTACTGTACTTGAACCCTTTTCAAATCAGAATACAAATACAATCCATCGCAGTGCTAGCTGTGCCACCAGAGACTCTGGGTTCGAGCCCAGGCTCTGTCGCAGCCGGCCGCGACCGAGAGGTCCACACTGACCAGGTCGCTAGGTGTACGGTGTTTCCTCCGACACATTGGTGCGGCTGGCTTCCGGGTTGGATGCGCGCTGTGTTAAGAAACAGTGCGGCTTGGTTGGGTTGTGTTTCGGAGGACGCATGGCTCTCGACCTTCGTCTCTCCCGAGTCCGTACGGAGGTTGTAGCAATGAGACAAGACAGTAACTACTAATAATTGAATACCACAAAATTGGGGAGAAAAGGGGGTAACAAAAACAAAAAGAATACAAATACAATCAAGGAAAGGGCGGGGGATGTTCTCAGCAATGAAAATTCCTGAGTTTACAGTTGCTTGTGAAAGTATTCACCCTCATTGGCATTTTTCCTATTTTGTTGCCTTACAACCTGGAATTAAAATGGATTTTTGGGGGGTTTGTATCATTTGATTTACACAAAATGCCTACCACTTTGAAGATGCAAAATATTTTTTGTGAAACAAACAAGAAATAAGACAAAAAATGGATAACTTGAGCGTGCATAACTATTCACCCCCCCCAAAGTCAATACTTTGTAGAACCCCCTTTTGCAGCAATTACAGCTGCAAGTCTCTTGGGGTATGTCTCTATAAGCTTGGTACATCTAGCCACTGGGATTTTTTCCCATTCTAAAAGGCAAAACTGCTCCAACTCCTTCAAGTTGGATGGATTCCGCTGGTGCACAGCAATCTTTTAGTCATACCACAGATTCTCAATTGGATTGAGGTCTGGGCTTTGACTAGGCCATTCCAAGACATTTAAATGTTTCCCCTTAAACCACTTGAGTGTTGTTTTAGCAGTATGCTTAGGGTCATTGTCCTCCTGGAAGGTGAACCTCCGTCCCAGTCTCAAATCTCTGGAAGACTGAAACAGGTTTCCCTCAAGGATTTCCCTGTATTTAGCGCCATCCATCATTCCTTCAATTCTGACCAGTTTCCCAGTCCCTGCTGTTTAAAAACATGGTGTTCTCGGGGGGATGAGAGGTGTTGGGTTTGCCCCAGACATAGCGTTTTCCTTGATGGCCAAAAAGCTCAATCTGACCAGAGTACCCTCTTCCATATGTTTGGGGAGTCTCCCACATGCCTTTTGGCGAACACCAAACGTGTTTGCTTATTTTATTCTTTAAACAATGGCTTTTTTTCTGGCCACTCTTCTGTAAAGCCCAGCTCTGTGGAGTGTGCAGCTTAAAGTGGTCCTATGGACAGATACTCCAATCTCTGCTGTGGTGCTTTTCAGCTCCTTCAGGGTTATCTTTGGTCTCTTTGTTGCCTCTGATTAATGCCCTCCTTGCATCGTCGGTTAGTTTTGGTGGGCGTCCCTCTCTTGGCAGGTTTGTTGTGGTGCCATATTCTTTCCATTTTTTAATAATGGATTTAATGGTGCTCTGTGGGATGTACAAAGTTTCAGATATATTTTATAACACAACCCTGACCTGTACTTCTCCACAACTTTCTCCCTGACCTGTTTGGAGAGGTCTTCATAGTGGTCTTCCTTGGTCTTCATAGTACCACTTGCTTGGTGGTGCCCCTTGCTCAGTGGTGTTGCAGACTCTGGGGCCTTTCAGAACAGGTGTATATATATATACTGAGATCATGTGACAGATCATGTGACACTTTAGATTGCACACAGGTGGACTTTATTTAACTAATTATGTGACTTCTGGAGGTAATTGGCTGCACCAGATCTTATTTAGGGGCTTCATAGCAAAGGGGATGAATACATATGTACGCACCACTTTTCCCTTTTTTATTATTTAGAATTTGAAACAAGTACTTTTTTTCATTTCACTTCACCAATTTGGACTATTTTGTGTATGTCCATTACATGAAATTCAAATAAAAATCAATTGAAATACCAGGTTGTAATGAAACACAATAGGAAAAACACCAAGGGGGTGAATACTTTTGCAAGACACTGTATTCCCATGCATGCTAACTATCATAATCACATATGCATCATCAATGGAGGCCACATAACAGCAGCACCTGCAGCCTATGGTGACATCTTATCCCAGCATCTAGATTCCTATTGTAGCTGTGGTCTCTCAGCCCGCCCCATCTCTGACGGTGAGCATAGTAGTAGCCTATACTGTAGTGAGCGCAATGGAAGGGGCTCCAGACCCAGACCACGACCAGACAAGGCCTCTGGGGGCTGGGTGAGGGGAACAATGTTGCTTTCACCTCCCCTTTCTGATTTCCAACCCTGTCTGTCTGTGTGGCTGCTGTGATGTGCTGTGCTCTATAGCTGGGGCTGTGGTTGGGGCTGGGGCTTAGGCTGGGGCAATGCCTGGGGTGGTCTCACCCAGACAGGGCTAGAGAGAGGGGTATTCAGCCCCCCATCCTCAATTGAAGCCCTGTGACAGCAAGGTCAGTCCCCTGCTTTCTCCCTTGTCTCTCTCACTGCAGAGTCAGACACAGACACATCTACAGCCTCCCACAGACCTCAATTTGCATACATCTGCATGTGGGCATAAATATGCATGTGTTGCAAATGCAGCCACTTGGGACAACTTCTGGGCTGCCAAACCCTACAGGGACACAATGGGCAGCCACTCGGCCTCTCTGTTTCATCTCCCCACCAGTCACCATGGGACAGTCTGACCACACATGGACATGTCACTCTCAGCTCCTTGATTTACATGCATGGGAATGTCTACGTGAGGGCATACCAGCGCTGTATTGGACAATGTGTGTTCTGAGTACCAGGATAATAGTTTTGGAAATAAGATTGGAAATAGCATTGAAGACTCCATCCATTTACCTCAATTCAGTTTTTTCACACATCTTTTGAGATAGTCCTTCATAGAAAACCAAACACACTTGCAAAAGGATTACTCAAATTCAAATGCAGTTACGAAACATAGCTTGGTTGTGGCTGAGTCCAGAGCCTGAATGGATGACCATCGGGGATAGCGACAATTACTGTGTCCCTCCCCTGGGTGTGGAGGAATGTGTGGAGTGCTTCACTGCCGAGAGGAGTCAGACCTGCCTTCAATCAGCCCGACTCATTCACAAGACTGTGTGAGTGTGTGTGTGTGTGTGTGTGTGTGTGTGTGTGTGTGTGTGTGTGTGTGTGTGTGTGTGTGTGTGTGTGTGTGTGTGTGCGTGCGCCACCCAGCAGCCTCAGGTCCCTCAGAGGGACCAGGCCAACATGAGGCAGGCAGGGACGCGTCAATCATGGCTCCCGTTGGACAGAGATGTCTCGCCAGGCAGAACAATACTGCCAGACCCGGCCGCGTGCACTCTCTAGCTCTCTGCCTTGCCTAGCAACCAGCCTCAAGTGAGAGAGAAGCGCCATCCCTAGCAACAGGAGCCGAGCAATGAAAAGGCCTTGCACCTTAGCAACGGCGCCCTGCAGTAGAGAGAGGGCCTTCTCTGTGACCGACTGAAAAGGCCTCTTTATTTATCCAGTGTGAAGTTCAACTGATGGTTCGGAGAGGAGACCCCTCCCTCTCTCCGTCACTTGTCACACAGAGAATGAAGAGAGGCAGAAACTTGGAGAGGAAGAAAAGAAAGGGGCAGATACTTGGAGGATAAGATCATGACTAATGGTTGTTCTTTGCGGTGGAGGTCTGACAGAGACTCTAAAACAACTGCAGTGAGCTGCAGGCCACTGGTACAGAATGATGATGACGGGCTGGGGGGTTGGAGCACAGGCTCTCCTTTGCATATGAAAGAAAAGAGCGGGAACGTAGAACGAGGAAGGAATAGGAATATGGGAAAAGTTACTCGAGAGCAACTTGCTTGAATGCTAAAGGAACAGATATGTGCTACCGGAGAGAGATTCATTTGAGAGCTCACCGATGTGACTGGCGTTTAGGCAAATAAACCAAAAGTTAATCCATTCTCAAAGTGTTGGCTTAAAAAACATCCTAACAACACCCCCAGATGGTGGAACAGAAGGGCCGTGGAAAGGTGTAGATGGTGGAACAGAAGGACCGTGGAGAGGTGTAGATGGTGGAACAGAAGGGCCGTGGAGAGGTGTAGATGGTGGAACAGAAGGGCCGTGTAGAGGTGTAGATGGTGGAACAGAAGGGCCGTGGAGAGGTGTAGATGGTGGAACAGAACGGCTAAGGAGAGGTGTAGATGGTGGAACAGAAGGGCCGTGGAGAGGTGTAGATGGTGGAACAGAAGGGCCGTGGAGAGGTGTAGATGGTGGAACAGAAGGGCCGTGGAGAGGTGTAGATGGTGGAACAGAAGGGCCGTGAAGAGGTGTAGATGGTGGAACAGAAGGGCCGTGGAGAGGTGTAGATGGTGGAACAGAAGGGCTAAGGAGAGGTGTAGATGGTGGAACAGAAGGGCCGTGGAGAGGTGTAGATGGTGGAACAGAAGGGCTATGGAGAGGTGTAGATGGTGGAACAGAAGGGCTAAGGAGAGGTGTAGATGGTGGAACAGAAGGGCCGTGGAGAGGTGTAGATGGTGGAACAGAAGGGCCGTGGAGAGGTGTAGATGGTGGAACAGAAGGGCCGTGGAGAGGTGTAGATGGTGGAACAGAAGGGCCGTGGAGAGGTGTAGATGGTGGAACAGAAGGGCTAAGGAGAGGTGTAGATGGTGGAACAGAAGGGCCGTGGAGAGGTGTCTATGGTGGAACAGAAGGGCCGTGGAGAGGTGTAGATGGTGGAACAAAAGGGCCGTGGAGAGGTGTAGATGGTGGAACAAAAGGGCCGTAGAGAGGTGTAGATGGTGGAACAAAAGGGCCGTGGAGAGGTGTAGATGGTGGAACAGAAGGGCCGTGAAGAGGTGTAGATGGTGGAACAGAAGGGCCGTGGAGAGGTGTAGATGGTGGAACAGAAGGGCTAAGGAGAGGTGTAGATGGTGGAACAGAAGGGCCGTGGAGAGGTGTAGATGGTGGAACAGAAGGGCTATGGAGAGGTGTCTATGGTGGAACAGAAGGGCCGTGGAGAGGTGTAGATGGTGGAACAAAAGGGCCGTAGAGAGGTGTAGATGGTGGAACAGAAGGGCCGTGGAGAGGTGTAGATGGTGGAACAAAAGGGCCGTGGAGAGGTGTAGATGGTGGAACAGAAGGGCCGTGAAGAGGTGTAGATGGTGGAACAGAAGGGCTATGGAGAGGTGTCTATGGTGGAACAGAAGGGCCGTGGAGAGGTGTAGATGGTGGAACAGAAGGGCCGTAGAGAGGTGTAGATGGTGGAACAGAAGGGCCGTGGAGAGGTGTAGATGGTGGAACAGAAGGGCTGTGGAGAGATGTAGATGGTGAAACAGAAGGGCTGTGGAGAGGTGTAGATGGTGGAACAAAAGGGCCGTAGAGAGGTGTAGTTGTCCTAAGTACTTTCTTGGTGCTTCCTTTTTTTGATGGTGGGTTAAATTTAGGGGTCTGTTGTATTTCCCTCTTTCTTTCTCTCTCTCTTTATCTTTTCCTTCACTGTCAGGTAGCCATCCTTTTTTCCCGGTGCCAGTGAAGGAGGATCAGTTAAGTTCTCTTGTCTGGTAACAGAGGGATTGATTAAAGGTCCAATGTAGCCATTTAATCTCAATATCAAATAATTTATGGGTAGCAATTAAGTACTTTACTGTGATTGTTTTCAATTAAAATCCTCAAAAAGAAACAAAAATAGCTTCTTGGCAAAGAGCAATTTTTCAAGCAAGAATTTTTCTAGAACTGTCTGTGAGAGGTCTGAGTAAGGGGCTTAATTGGATGAGCCTAATGGGAGGGATATTTAACCTGAAAACTATCTGTTATCGGCAGAGAGGTTTGAAACTCTCTTTGTTATTGGTCTATTAACTTATATCGCCTGGTGATTTCGCCTGACAGGCCAAAACTACATCCCATCAAAACAGGCTGAAATTTCATGTGGTCTTTTCAAACAGCTCTTACACTAAAAGGGCATTATAATAATTTTCACAATTTCACAGTATAATTCCAACCTCATAGTGTGTAAATATATATAAAACACAGGACAATAACGTTTTTGGCTGCACTGGGCCTTTATAGAATGCTGTCAATCAGTTTATTCTGATCCATTTGTCTCTATCATGGCTGGGGAAGGTCAGTAGGCCTGTATTCAGGGCCTAAACCCTGTCATTATCAGTAACTATATTCCTCCAGCAGCATCCTGACGCAAGAAAGGATATTGTCCCCACTCAGAGACCGCTCTGGGCGTGGGGATGAGCACCCAGGCTGCTCCAACAACTGCTTTACGGAAGCTTAATTTGCAGCTCTGTTTTAGAATACCATCTTGCAATCACTATCACATCTTAACTTATTCTCAGGACCAGAAATATAATAGCTTTATTTTACAGTCAATGGTCTGCCATTGATAAAGTATCTGTGTACTGTCTAACAATATTCAAAATAAAATTGTCTGTCTGTTTCACCCTTTGACATTATGTCCTCCAGCTATTTCTCCACCTACAATTCCAGGAAATGATTAGCAACTAAGAAAACTATATAAACAAAGGAATGTCTGTGATGTTCTACTTTTCAAAGAACCTTTAAGTTCTGAATAGTCACATTTCTAGTTTATGCTCCGAGGGCATTGGTGTGCAATAAAACAACTGAGTGACAGTAGAAAATACAGCCTAGCGGGGTGAGTCATCCTCCCGATTTGACAACATGTCAACTAACGAGTGAACCCAGCTACAAAACTTTGTTGACACCGTCTAGACCAGGGGTGTTCCTGGAGAGACAGGTACTGCAGGATTTTGTTCCAACTAGGCACCACACCAGACCAACAGAGCTAATTGATCAGTTCAGTGATTGACTAAATTCAACACACCTCGTCTTCCAGGTTGGTTAAATCAAAAACAGGACCAGGGTTGCCTACCCCCGGTCGAGACTTACAGTCCTGACTTGTAGTTAATTATCCAGCAGCATCGCCAAGGGAGGGATTTCAGATCCCAGAGATGATACCAGCAATAATCACAACATATAATATGCATTTCAACTTACTGTTGGGTTCATGATGAGCACCACAATGAGCATTGTAGCAGCTACACAGAACCTTCACTCACATTATACCCTTTCCATCTCCTATTCACTCTCTGATTCTACCTGCCAATCAAACCAAGCTATTGGTTTATAAAAGGCTAATGATCACCTCTCGATTAGACGGCACTATAAGAAGTTTCCCCACCAGCCTACTCCCACTCTAATTGGTGGCCTGATGCAGGTGGAGCAACTAATTGGATCCATTTAATCCAGCCCCGCTCACCACCCCTTTCACACCATCACTGATCCTGCTGCTTTTGTGTCCTGATCAGAGCCCAGTCCATCTATGAATTGATGTTTCTCTGGTTCTCCCTCCTCAGTGACTCCTCTACAGAGTCATTCCCTCCCAAGAACATCCCCTTTGACCCCAACAGATGGACTAATGTCAGATGGCAAAACAAATGTTTTACAAAGAACAGTGTTCTATCTGTGAATAGGTGACGATTGGGGATGGGAGAGGAGCGTGGAGCGTTTGTAGGGCAGTTCTCCATCGACATAAGCATCTACCTCTGTCATAAAAAACCTGGTCTCTAGAATCTACCTCTCTCACAGTCTCAGGTAGCAGTATCTTTTTCTCAGTGACCTAAAAGAGCTTGATAGATAAAATCAACACACATCCAGTTATGTCACCTGACATGAAAGAATGTGGGTCAGGAAAGAGTAGTGATATATGACTATATTTATTACCTGACACTCCCTCTCCCTCTCCAAGGCACTCCCTCTCCTTCTCCAAGGCACTCCCACTCCCTCTCCAAGGCACTCCCTCTCCAAGGTACTCCCTCTCCCTCTCCAAGGCACTCCCTCTCCCTCTCCAAGGCACTCCCTCTCCTTCTCCAAGACACTCCCTCGCCCTCTCCAAGGCACTCCCTCTCCCTCTCCAAGGCACTCCCTCTCCCTCTCCAAGGCACTCCCTTCCCTCTCCAAGGCACTCCCTCTCCCTCTCCAAGACACTCCCTCTCCCTCTCCAAGGCACTCCTTCTCCCTCTCCAAGGCACTCCCTCTCCCTCTCCAAGACACTCCCTCTCCCTCTCCAAGGCACTCCCTCTCCAAGGCACTCCCTCTCCCTCTCCAAGGCACTCCCTCTCCAAGGCACTCCCTCTCCCTCTCCAAGGCACTCCCTTTCCCTCTCCAAGGCACTCCCTTTCCCTCTCCAAGGCACTCCCTCTCCCTCTCCAAGGCACATCCCTCTCCCACTCCAAGGCACATCCCTCTCCCTCTCCAAGGCACTCCTTCTCCAGGTTCTCCTTCTCGTCTTTCTCTGTCTCAGAGTTGCGTAGAGCCCTGAAAGCAATTGATGTCAACAAATCCCCTGGACCTGTTGATCTAGACCCCCGCCTACTACAGTTAGCTGCAGACATCATTGCTCCTCCTTTAACATACAACTTTAACCTCACCCTAGAATGTAATGAAATCCACAAGATGTGGAAATCAGCATTTGTCCTACCTCTTTAGAAAGGAGGTGATCCTACTCTACTGAATAAGTGTTGGCCCATATCTAAATGGTCTGTTTCTGGCAAAGGTATTGGAATCCCTAGTCATTAAGCATTTTAAAGCCTGCCTCCAGGAAAACAATATTTTCAGTGGTACGCGATCAGGTTTCAGGTCTAGCCTCAGCACTGTCACAGCAACTTTGAAGGTTCTGATTGATGTTCACTGTGCCCTGGATAAGAAGCTGCATTGTGTATCTGTAATCATATACTATAGCAATTACTGTAGTGTTTTGTGGACTGTAGTATACTGTAGTATTTACTATAGTTTTTTAAATTAAAAAAAAACTTTGTGATAGAAGTGGGGGCTTTGTCCTTGAGGAAATCCATGGGACAAAATCCTCAAAGAGCAAATTTTCCATGATCTGTAGTGTTGGTTTGTTGGTTGGTCAGAGGTCTGAATAGATAGTTCATAGCTTCTCCTCTTTTCTTTAATTAAAACCTCTTAAGGATCTGCTCCTTTTTTTCAACATTTCACCTAAAATGACATATCCAAATCTAACTGCCTGTAGCTCAGGACCTGAAGCAAGGATATGCATATTATTGATACCATTTGAAAGGAAGGTTTGTGGAAATGTGAAATTAATGTAGGAGAATATAACACAATCGATCTGGTAAAAGATAATACCAATATTTTTTGTTGTTGTTGTTTTTTTGTATTTTATTTGTACCATCATCTTTGTAATGCAAGAGAAAGGCCAAAATGAATGATTTGAGCCTAGGCTCAATTTAGACTTTAGACAACAGTGCATGTGCAAAGTTTTAGACTGATCCAATGAACTATTGCATATATATTCAAAACGTTGTATCAAGACTGCCCAAATGTGCTTAATTGGTTTATAAATACATTTTCAAGTTCATAATTGTGCACTCTCCTCAAACAATAACATGGTATCTTTTCACTATAATAGCTACTGTAAATTGAACAGTGCTGTTAGATTAACAAAAATGTATGTTTTCTGCCCATATCAGATATGTCTATGTCCTGGGATTTTTTTTTGTTTCTTACAACCTCATGCTAATCACATTAGCCTATGTTAGCTCAACCATCCCGAGGTCAGGACATCGATCCTGTAGAGGATAACCTGTAGGGAACACAATATATGGTCTATACTTGGCATGTAGTTTTCTCACTTCTGGGTGGCGCAAATTGGGATATGGTAAGGGGAATGGGCAGGGTATGTGCAAACAATTAAATACTGTAGTATATACTATGGTAATTACTATTGTGTTTTTGCAGACTGTAGTGGTTTTGCAGACATTACTGTATAATTTAATATAGCGTTTTGTGGTCGGTTGTATAATGCAGTATTTACTATTATACTATTTATGCTACAGTTGTATTTTTATTCTCCCACCTTTATTTAACCAGGTCGTCCAGTTGAGAACTAGTTCCCATTTACAACTGTGACCTGGCCAGGATAAAGCAAAGCAGTGCGACAACAACAACACAGAGTTGCACATGGATAGAGAAATCTGTATACAGTGTGTGCAAATGAAGTAAGGAGGTAAGGCAATAAATAGGCCAATAGTGGCAAAGTAATTACAATTTAGCAAATTACACCGTAGTGATATATGTGCAGATGAGGATGTGCAAGTAGAAATACTGGTGTGCAAAAGAGCAGAAAAACAAAAACAAATATCGGGATGAGGTAGGTAGTTGGTTGGATGGGCTATTTACAGATGGGCTGTGTACAGCTGCAACGATCGGTAAGCTGCTCTGACAGCTGACGCTTAAAGTTAGTGAGGGAGATATAAGTCCCCAACTTCAGTGATTTTTGCAATTCGTTCCAGTCATTGGCTTCAGAGAACTGAAAGGAAAGGCGGCCAAAGGAGGTGTTGGCTTTGGGGACGACCAGTCAAATATACCTGCTGGAGCGTGTGCTACAGGTGGGTGTTGCTATGGTGACCAGTGAGCTGAGATAAGGCGGAGCTTTACCTGACCTGGAGACAGTGGGAAAACTCCAACATTCTATAGTAAGTATACACATGATTGAGGTATACTATATTGCGTAGTATAGTTTTCTACAGTATACTACAGAATTCTATAATAAGTACCGTAGTATTCTATAGTAAACCGTATTATTTTTTCATGTGGGGCCCTTCGTTTTGTCACCAATCAGAGACGTCTAACTCATCCATGTGCTCTCTACTGTGCTGTGGACATCACTAGCAACACTCAGGCTCAAACACTGGTACATTCTTATTTAGAAGGCCATTTTTGGGAAACTGACATTTTATCTATCCTCTCTTCTAGCTCGAAATGAAAACAAGCTCAAATCTCAATGTTGTTTTATGATAACAATCCTGAAAATTTAGAACCGAGCATGGAAAAAAGTCCTTTCATTACTCAGTCCCCTGGTCTTGGAATTCCCTCCAAGCCAATCTAAAGTGCCAGGATCTGGTAGGAGTTGTTTCTAATTGTCACCTGATGTCACTAGTTTGCGTTTCCTTACGTAAGGAAGCATGTTGTTTTACTTAACAAACACCACATCCACTGTTTGTTTGCCGGTGTATTTGTGCTGTTGCCAGCGTCTTCTGTCTGTGTTGTCCATTTTGTCTTACATCATTTTTCTTATCCCCCGTCCTCACAGGCGCCATTTTGCGTCTTGCCAGGCCGTTATTGTAAATAAGAATTTGTTTTTAATTGACTTACCTGGTTAAATAAAGGTTCAATTAAAAAAATATGGCAATAGGCCTAGTTCAGTGTGTGGAAACACGGAGATGAGAAGTTTCCTTTATGTATTATTCCACCCCTGATAATTCTCACTTTCCAGAATGTTTCAAGAGGGTGTCCTTTCCAACCAGAAACCTCTTTCACATTCATTCCTTCCACATCACATCCATTCAAGCACCTAAGCACAAAAGACCATCCACAGCCTCAGTGTTACAATGAAATGGTGCGACTAGTTGAAGTTCTTTCTCCATTAATGCTCCACCTGGGACCTGGAGGGAAGCAAAGAGAAGCCTATTGTCTGTCATTAGGGAGCTGTGGTGTTGTGTGATGGCTGACTGACAGGGACAGACCTCTCAGGAAGCCTGATGATGATGAGTCCTGTTAAGAGCAGAGGAGCCCCTGATAGTTCATTGAGTGGTGGGTTGGTGAGACCAGTGTGAGTCTGAGAATAGAGATCTATCAGCCCAGATGGACCCTGCAGCCTGCTCCAATCAGCTCACAAAAGTGATATAATTACCAGGGCGGGAGGGGAGAGGGCCGCCACCTTTTGAGTTCTCCCGGTCCCCCCTTTCCCACCCACCCATTCTACCACACTACAAGCTTACTGATTGTGCCACTCCTCCTGGCCCAGCCGTTATCCCCCCTCCAACAACAGGCCAATTTGTCCCTGCGGCCCAGTACCCCACACCCACCTGCTGCGTTATTTAGCCCCTCTCCTGCACTTCAATGGCAGGTATTGATTAGAGAGCGACCACCCCCCCTTCACGTTCCCCGAAAATCTGCCCCCCCCTCTTCCCAGCAACCTTTAATCTGATTACAGGCTTTCTGCAGCCTTTCACATGGTGCTGGCCCCAGGGGGACAATGGTGGGTAGAGTGGTTTCACACACACTCCCAGGGTCATGTGATCCAGGAGAGGAGCTCCCTCCACTCTCCTCCAGCACCCCGGGACTATAGGAGGGTCTGCCCACCTGCCTGTCCTCCTACACTCTTCAAACACAGGATTAACAGGGACATCTCTGTTACAGTCCCACTGCCTCCTCCTCCTCCTGCCTTCTGCATCCCGCCTCCATCCCCCTCTGTCGCCCCCCCAAACTCCCACAGCCTTGTTTGATTAGCCAGAAGAAGATATTTGAAGCCATTTCCCTCTCACTTTCTCCCCCCCAGTCTCATTCTTTTCCTCTTCTGTCTAGCATTCTCTCTCCCTCCGTTTGAAGCTCCAATCCCTCCTCCTCATGGGAAAGCTATGTGAATCAGGGAAATCGCTGCTCCACCCTCCCTGCTCTCCCCTGCTGTCCATCTAATTTATCCCATGTAATCCCCTAAACCTGGGCTGGAGTTGTTGCATACTGCCTTAGTGTCAGGGTTCCTCTGGTTGACTTTCCTCCCATCAGGATTAGAAGTGAGGAATTCCTCATAAAGTCACTTCAGGACTCAGGGGCCAAACCTAGGGACATGCGCTCACTGAACTTACTCCAGAGTAGATTCATTATGAGGAAGCTGTCCAATTCTCTCCAAATGCAGGTATATACAGTATATTTTGCCACTCATTCCTGTGGAAGACCATTTCCATTGTGAATAAATGGTCCCTGGGAAAATATTCAGCAAACTATTGTGTTCAAACTGATAGTTAAGATAAGTAACATCATAATTAAGCTTAAATATATAAATCAAAATGTATTGTGTTCTCTTCACTCATAAAACCAGCTGGTTTGCCAGGCAGGCACAAAGCTAGTGTCCACACAGAGTGTTTAGAGTTCATTAAACGCCATGGTGATGGATCAGGAAATGACCCTATTGACTAGTCTGTCCAGTGACCCGGGATCTCTGTTAGGCCTCATTACCATGAGAATCCTGGGATTGGAAAGGTTGCCCTTGAGGGTGACCAGTCTGGTATGACGAAAATGGACAGGCCACAGACCTCTATCAGGCCAGCTCATCCCCTCTCCTTAACCCACCACACCCACATATATGCTCAGCGAGCAATGATATGGTTTGCTTTCTGTCTGTGTTTATGGTCCTACTAATAACCTCCCTCTTTGACCTGATGCAGATACTCTTGAAATAGAAATGTGTATGGGTATATGAGAGTGAAAGTAAGAGTTATTCAGGGGTACTTGGTACAATGATGGTGATAATCATGTCTGTCAGACCTATAATGAACATACCATAGAGAGTCTCAGACAGAAGACACAGGACATATTCCACATCAGTGGCATATTTAACCTTTATTTTGACAGGGAGTCAATGCTGAGACCAAGGTCTCTTTTCCAGATGAGCCCTGTATAGCACAACAATACACATCAAAATACAATATACACACAAAACTACACATCCATATACACATTAAAATACACAACAATACATTAAAATAATACCTGTTCACAGAAAACACAGAGCGAGAGATGAGGGGAGGGACTTGGCTGAGAGTAACAGATGGTAGGGCCAACACCAGGCCTCTGACAGTTAGTCAGAGGGGTGCTCTTCACTTCACAGAGTGTGACAGAGATTGATCTAACCTTTAACCTCTAACATGTTGCCATATAAGGCTAAACAAGTGTCTCTGGTTATGTAATACAGCCCCTTGGGCCCCTGGATTGACCTCTCTAAGCCCTCCAACTCCCAACTTTGACCGGAGGAAGTGGCCAGGCTAGGTCACAATGACATTGGGGTGTGCCTCGTGAGTCAGGACAGAGAACCCTGCTACGTCCCTCTCAGACTGGCTGTGGCTCAAGGAGCAGGTTCTTTTTTTTTTACTAGCTCAGATTTGAACACAGGGTGAGGTCAAAGGTGCTGGTCTAAGATCTCACTTAGTGTAGACAGGACAGAGCACCCTACATACAATAGCATCACACAATAAAGGTCCAAAGCTGATTCCTGGTAGGTATGTTCAGAGTAATTAGACTAGAAAATAGTGATTTACAGCACTTCTATGAGGAAAACAGTTGAGCGCAACACACTTTTCAAACACACCTTTAAGTTACCACTGAAGCACTAGCCTAACCAAGAATATAGTGATAGCCCAAGAAAATTTTCAAAAAAAGGATTAATTCCTGTTAAACAAGTTGGAGCACTCAAAAAACAGGCAGCGATAGGCCTGCCTAAACTCTAACCAAGAATGTACTCAATACAAATAAATAGCTAAACTTTTGGGTTAGTGGCTTTAGACTAAAAAACTGTTTTATCAAAGTTAAAATACAGCTGCTGTATTAAGCCTC
The DNA here is from genome assembly GCF_034236695.1 of Oncorhynchus nerka. Taxonomy (NCBI): domain Eukaryota; kingdom Metazoa; phylum Chordata; class Actinopteri; order Salmoniformes; family Salmonidae; genus Oncorhynchus; species Oncorhynchus nerka. The sequence continues at coordinate 72,101,878 of NC_088422.1, read as the reverse complement.
TAGAAAATACATGAAAATGCCAGTTAGTCATATTTAAACTTGCAAATATACAGACATTAGATCAATTTCAGAGGCAACTTACATAATAAAACTCCTTTCAAACTCTCCTTGGTTGTAATCTGTCCCATCTTGTTACAACTACAGTCAATAACATTTACATGATTAATATATTCAAAACAATTCAAATAATATTACTGAACTGAAATAGAAGACTTACCATGACTTTCAAACAATCACCAAACAATTCATCATCCTCAAACAGACATGGTCACATGGTGCATGCCCCATAGTACTAGTCTCTCCAAAAAGGGGTACTTTTCACGGCACTTCCATAGAAAGTGATTTTTGTAGCAGGTTCGTTTTTGCTAGCTCTGACCCAAATCCTTTTTCTTAACCTTTAACCTCAGTCTCCTAACGTGTTACGTTCATGTTCCTAATCTGCTGTGAAAAAGTAATTTTGCGTGCAGTGAAAAGCGGTTCCCCTCTCCGTATTTGCTGACTGCAGTTGCCTTTTAAAAGGATAGAAGGTCATTGATTTTAGCCCTTCATTACCTCACCATAGTGGTGGACATTCAAAAGGCCCCACCTGTTACAGTTCATGTTGATCATGCTGGTCTGTATTTATATCTTGTGTACAGTATCTTCTCATTCACACTGAGCATGACATCAGATATACACATACTAACATTCATTTTGCATGACTGTGGAGCTATCAAGGAGAAGAGGCAAACAGTATATTTAACCTCACATTTGATTTATTAAGTTATATGAGTAGCAACATTTAAATAAACATGATTTTAACAGTACAGTAAAAACATAATTAAGAGGTGGAAGACATAGAGGGCATCTCAGAAGGCAGGGGATACATTGAATCATTAGAGATAGTGATGAAAATGTGTTGGCATGTACATAGCTTTAAAAGCTGTTTAAATACATCATGTCACCAAAAACGTTCAAGTAAAGTTTAAATGTACTTCTACACCTCAAAACTAACTCTTTGGTTAAATACTTTAAATCTTTATCCCAAACAAAGAAAACGATCATATTGGGGACTCAAAGGGTACTCCTGCATTGTGAAAATAGAGCACAATTACTTTTGGTTTTTCAGAGCACTAGAGACAAAATATTCACTTTGAACTAAAAGTAAACTACTGTCCTCTTTACATCTTTCATCTTTGCATCTCTTTACTCTTTGCACCAGCTATATTAACATACAATTTTCTCTGAAAAGAAAATGGGAAGAAAATGTACAACATACAAGGCCACAGAATGAGGATTGGTCAAAGTAATTTCATGAAAAATCCTTTCCTCATCCTCATTCAATTCAGTGGTTTTGATCAAAGATTTCACAGTGTGTGATTGTTATATATATATATATATATATATTACACAGTATACCAATGCTCAGGAAAAGCTCTATTGGCCATTTTCTGTGGTAGGTTATAGTTAGACACACATCATGTGGATTAAGTGCAGATCTTAGAGGTCCTTTCAATAGATCAGCATTCTACCAGAATTCAGGACACAATGTTCCGTGCCAGTGCATATCCATATAGGAAGTGTATGTGATCTAATGGAGTGGGTGGTGGCTGGTGGGGGGAGGGGTGAAGGCACGTACAGTATCTAATGGCTTCAAATTTAGGTAATGACCTTAACATAAGATGCAAGAAAGAATGTTTTAATGTGCCTTGTATAGGTGCCTTCATTTAGGGGGAGTGCGGTTGTCTGTTGGATTTCCGTGGTAATTCCATGGTCCAGCAGGACATGTTTGGGTGGTGGTGTCCTCACACCTCTGTATTTAGCTTTCACAGTGTTCCACAGAGAAGTTGGACTCAGATCTGTTAGGAGCAAAATATGACAGAAAGTGAAACAAACATTTTTTCCTACACTATTCTATCCTGTGGAATGATTAGTCATTACAATCAACAGAGAACATAATGGTTTGAAAAAAGATTGGATTATCTATAAACAAGTACTGTATTCAAAACGAATCCTTGATTATAACTTCAACAAATCACAAACTAGTTTTGTGATATGGTCAAACAGAGCATGCTGAATGGACTTACAGGTCTTGCTGCTTGTGGATCATGTGGTTGTTGTACTCCAGAATGGGAGGGATGCTCTCATGATGCTCCTCCTCTTCATCAGGGAGCTGTGAAGAAATCATAGGTGATTTAGGTTTTATTTTCATACTTGTGTGAAATGTCTTCAGTGTGGTCAATGTAATGCAATAGTTCTATTGTCTACTATAGTTTTTTTCCCTCCATTTAGTCATACAAATTCAGATGAAGATCTCAAAGGTGGTCTGTAGTTCATCACGTGAGACTAAATCAAAGACAATGGCACCACCCAGTGGTTGTATTGTGAACAGCAGGTGATGAGTGGCTGGTTCACTTACCTCCCAGTACACCTCATCATCGAAACAGTTCTCATCAGCAGGATCTCCCCAGATGGGTAACTTCAGGATGGAACCTGTGAACAGAGGAGATAGTGTCAACTTCAGTCCCTCTCCTTCAGGCACGTCACCCTCTATACGACCCATGTCACCTCTAGGTCACCCTATAAAATGCCCATGGCTGGCTAAACTCACCGACTATAGCTCCGCCTACAACCCCAAAGACGATGGACACACACATTCCAGCGGCCTGGTATCCACCCTGAGTTAACACGGTTCTGTCCTTAAAGTCTCCAGTGAAGTCAAACGTGTTGATCAACCTGGACGGAAAATAACAATGTACAGAATCAGATTGTGTCCCATATTTAGGCTTTATGTTGAGTCTTCTAATGACTGTATATTTCCAACTAACTGTCAGATTACAGGCTAAACTGTGACTGTGACATAATTTGTTTGGCGTAAAATGACATTAATCGTTTAAGATATGACCTGTGACATACAGTAACTGTGTGATATGATTGGTTGATGAGAGGTTGTGGGGGAATATGTGTTCTGATTGTCTGGTAACAAGGATGCATGTTCAGGTTCATGTGGTTTGGCTGTGTAGCCTTAGACCCTCGGGTCTCCTGACTCACCCCTGCTTTCCGTAGACTGACTCGCTGGCAGCTGCAGCAGTGATGGCTCCAACTATCCCGCCAATCACCCCAGGCATGGCGTGCAGGTTGTGTATTCCACACGTGTCCTGAATCTTCAGTGTCTTCTCCAAGAAGGGCTGGGAGGAGACGGGGAAAGGTTTAACAACATACCCGCAACACAGCCAAATAGTGTATTACCGTTTATGGCAAAGGAATCTGCCCAATAAAGATTAGGCAGCCATTTAGAGTGCTATACCTTTTTTTGTGTGTGGCTCAACATCATTCATAAGAAGAAAATAAGAGTTGTAAGAGTTGTCATGATTTTCTTTGGACAGATCCTACTAAGCCTACAAAACAAGCTGTGAGTGACCAGGGGTGAGACTCACAGAAATGAAGATGTAGCCCATGGTAGAGATGATGCCGCAGAAGAAGCCCACGATCAGAGCGCCGTAGGGAGAGATCATAAACTCAGCCGCTGTCCCCAAGGCAACACCCCCCGCCAGGGTGGAATTCTGGATATGCACCTGTTAAGCAAGAGAGAGCACCAGTCATGACACTCGTAAACTTGTCAGTCAACAAGATGAGCGCAGAGGAAGATTGTGCAGACTGAGAGGTTGTCAGTTAGTGTCACAAATACACAGTTACAGAGAATGTACGTCCAAACACACACACACGCACGCACACACACACACACACACACACACACACACACACACACACACGCACACACGCACGCACGCACACACGCACGCACGCACGCACGCACACACGCACACACGCACACACACACACACGGTTCCTTGCCATGTCGAGCTTGCCAGTCTTCTGGGAGAGGCTGGAGATGGCCACTGTGGTGAGGACAGTGGAGGCCAGACACAGGTAGGTGTTGATAACTGCCCTGTGCTGACCGTCTCCATGGTCAGTAATGGCCGAGTTGAAACTGGGCCAGAACATCCACAGGAACAGTGTGCCTGAGGAGAGAGAAGGGACAACACAGTTAAAACACACCGATCATTACACACACTTCAGAACAGGAACAGTGCCATGGCAGAAAACTTCTACAAACTAAAGATAGGTCACCATCACCAGAGGGAGTGAAACCCACACAGAGCAAATCAGAACCATTCATATGTTTATGCAATGGACAACTAACTCACCGATCATGGCGAAGATATCGGAGTGGTACACAGAGCCCTGCATACGCTTGCTCTGGTGTAAATTAGGTCGGTAAAGGACCCAGGAAATGGTCAGACCATAATAACCTCCAAAGGTGTGAATAACCATGGAGCCACCGGCATCCCTAGCCTGTGGGGACAGAAACAGTCATTTGTTACCAGGTGTACCAAACCATGTGATTACGTGGCTGCAGGCCATTGAGGTTAGATAAATAAGTTACTATATCAGGGTTAAATTAAATGAATTCAACCATGGCTAATACAGTGTGTTTAATTTAATAGTTGTACGCCCAGAAAGTGCTTGATGGGACTCACATGAAGTAAGTTCAGAATGATGTACTCTTCCACAGCGAACAGAGTGACACCAAACAGGGTCATAACCAACAGCTGGACCGGGCTGACTTTGCCCAGCACTGCCCCGTAGGCTATGAGACAGCCCGCCACACAGAAGTCAGCATTGATCAGACTGCAGATAGAAGACACAGGCGGGTCGGGTGGAGACAGATTATTACTGGAGAGTCATGCGAGAGAGTCAGTCATGTATACAGTAGTAAAACCTGAATGACTAGATCAGTAAGTAATCCTCCTTCAGGTAATCCTCCTTCAGGTCTTTCAGGGTAGCCTAGTGGTTAGAGCGTTGGACTAGTAACCGAAACGTTGCAATATCAAATCCCCAAGGTACAAATCTGTCATTCTGCTCATGAACAAGGCAGTTAACCCACTGTTCCTAGGCCATCATTAAAAATAATAATTTGTTCTTAACTGACTTGCCTAGTTAAATAAAGGTAAAATAACCATTCTGCCATTGTTTCAGTATGAGTAGCAAGTCACTGATTAAGCCTCCTCCCCTCTCCTATGTGTGTGCACACCTCATCAGTTCTCACTCTAATTACTGAACAAATTGCAGCCTCATAGATGCACATCAGTGCGGTTGCATACCTTTCAACACCGATTAAGATCTTTCCTGTCTGGGGGTCTAGAGAGTGGAACCAGCCTTGCATAAGCAGAGCCCACTGCAGGCCGAAGGAGGCAATGAGGAAGTTGAAGCCGACCGCACCGAAGCTGTACCTCTTCAAGAAAGTCATGAGGAACCCGAAACCCACAAAGATCATCACATGGACATCCTGGAAGCCTGGTTAGAAGGAGAATGAGAGAGAGAATTATTCAAAGTGTGAAATAAATCCTAATAGTTAATGCAACATGTTATTGCATCCAATGCAAGGGGGTCTCAGTTGCATAGTTTTTAAAATAAAAAATCAGTCCTGTACCATTTGGTCAAAGTTTTATAGCTGTTAAGTCGACATGTTCAACTGGAAATGTCATCATCAGATTAGCACGTTTATGATACACACCCTATCAGTTTACACGCCAGAGCTACAGGTAGGATATAATCCCTGACAAATCAAAACACATCATATTACAAGAGTAAACAGATGCCACATAACATCACAAGTAAACTTAACTTGTCACTCATTCAGCCTGGCTATCAGCAAAGATGCACCATCAGAAGCTGGCATAAACCAAGCTTGAATCAGACAAATTGGAAATAACCACTGACCTACATTTGGTAAAGAGGGTAGGTAGTTTTAACCCACGTTAGAGAGGCAAATTTGGACTGCCACTGCATCTGTCCACTAATGAATAGATGCTTTCAAAATAACTCAGACTGAGATCGTTGTCCAGGGGATTTCACAGGGGAAATTGTCAAACATCCTAGAGATCAAAGGTTGTCATCTGATCAAACAGCAAGCATGCTTCTTATTAACAACCTGATTCTTTATCATTTCAATGAAGATGAAACCATGAATTATACATTTACTGTATATTGTCAACCTAAAGGATGCACCAGGCAGACCTGTGATTATGAATGTACTTACTGGGGTATCTGAAGTAGAAGTCATTCTCTATGTCGCTGGTGATGTTGTGATGGGCCTTGGTCTCTACCCAGTGTGTGTCCGACTCCTCGTCGTAGCGGATGAAGACTCCGAAGAGGATGATCATGGCAATCTGCCAGACGAAGCAGACTACCGGCAGTGTAAGACGGATGTTGGTGTTCTTTTGCTGAGAGAAGTAGTCTTTGCATCCCTGGATGCAATTCCCCATGGTGGAGGCTGAGTAAGTACTGAGACAGTGAAGCTCTTTGACCTGCCCTGAGTGTGGCTGTGACCCTGAAACTACAGGCTGTATCAGCACAGGTATATATGGACCAAAGAGAGGTGTGTCCTCAGTGTGAGCCAGCTGTTGCCCTACCCAGCGCCAAACCCTCCCTCCCCCTTCCTGCCCTCTGGCACCTTGATAGATGACATCTGGCACGAGGCAGCAGATAGTCCTGTGCATTTGATTGTTTGTCCCAAACAACATGTTGCATAAGAGGGGTTAGAGGAAAACTTTTTTTATTTTGTTGCCATTTTTTGTTGTTAGAGGAGATCTCCTTTGTTGTTACTGGGCAACAAGCAACCTGGTCTCAGAGAAAGAAGTATAATACTATACATCCTCCAAGATGTATGATACGTTAAGTCATCCAATTTGTATGCTATTGTACTGTACAACCGGGTAAGACATACGATTGTACACAGTACCAGTCAAAAGTTTGGACACACCTACTCATTCCAGGGTTTTTCTTTATTTTTACTATTTTCTGCATTGTAGTATAATAGTGAAGACATCAAAACTATGAAATAACACATATGGTCTAGTAACCAAAAAAGTGTTAAACAAATCCAAATATATGTTATATTTGAGATTCTTCAAAGTAGCCACCATTTGCCTTGATGACAGCTTGCATACTCAACTGGAATGCATTTCAATTAACAGGTGTGCTTTGTTAAAATGTAATTTGTGGAGTTTTTTCGTTTTTGAACAAATCAGTTGTGTTGTGACAAGGTAGGGGTGGTAGAAGACCAAGTCCATATTATTGTGTTAGGTTCTCAATGAACCGAGTAAAACACACGGACGATTAGTAAAGCTTAAACCAAGTTTATTCACCCATTGGGTCATACAGCTGCATAAGACAAAAACATATGTCCACCAGTGGTAGTATATATACCCCAATTTGGGAGGAGTCTCCTCCTTCCCTCTAAATATTACACCTTTATTACTATTCAGGATGTTAAGTGATGTAGGCAATAAACTCTTCCTTCTCCCTTAATGTGACCTGACCTCAACCCCCTTCCTCACTAATCCACGGCTCTCCATTATCAGTGACCGCAATTATGTGATTGCCTCTCCTCTACTCAGCACCTCCCAAAGCCCCCTAGCTCCTCCTGACCCAACCATATACATTCCTCCAACAGATACCCATTAACTTCTGGTGTATAAACAAGACTAAGGCACTCCTCATGTCTCTAGTGTAAGTGATTATTAACAATATTTAAGTTTAGAAATCCGAACCCATCAATAGCAAGAACAGCTCAAATAGGCAAAGAGAAACGGCAGTCCTTCATTACTTTAAGACATGAAGGTCAGTCAATCCGGAAAATTTCTATAACTATAACTATGAAAATTGTGCAGTTGCAAAAACCATCAACAGCTATGATGAAACTGTCTCTCATGAGGACCGCCACAGGAAAGGAAGACCCAGAATTACCTCTGCTGCAGAGGATAAGTTCATTAGAGTTACCTGCCTCAGAAATTGCAGCCCAAATAAATGCTTCACAGAGTTCAAGTAACAGACACATCTCAAAGTCAACTGTTCAGAGGAGACTGTGTGAATCAGGCCTTCACGGTTGAATTGCTGCAAAGAAACCACTACTAAAGGACATCAATAAGAAGAAGAGACTTGCTTGGGCCAAGAAACACAAGCAAATGACATTCAACCGGTGGAAATCTGTCCATTGGTCTGATTGCAAATTTGTTGGTTCTAACCGCCATGTCTTTGTGAGATGCGGAGTAGGTGAACAAATGATCTTCGGAAGTGTGGTTCCCACCGTTAAGCATGGAGGGGGATGTGAAATGGTGTGGAGGTGCTTTGATGGTGACACTGTCAGTGATTTATTTAGAATTCAAGGCACACAACCAGCATGGCTACCACAGCATTCTACAGCGATACGCCATCCCATCTGGCTTGCGCTTAGTGGAACTATCATTTGTTTTTCAACAGGACAATGACCCAACACACCTCCAGGCTGTGCAAGGGTTATTTGACCAAGAAACAGAGTGATGCATCAGATCACCTAGCCTCCACAATCACCCAACCTCAACCCAATTGAGATGGTTTGGGATGAGTTGGACTGCAGAGTGAAGGAAAAGCAGCCAACAAGTCTTCAGCACATGTGGGAACTCCTTCAAGACTGTTGGAAAATCCAAGTGAAGATGGTCGAGAGAATGCCAAGAGGGTGCAAAGCTGTCATCAAGGCAATGGGTGGCTACTTTGAAGAATCTCAAATAAAAAATATATTTAGATTTGTTTAACACTTTGTTGTTACTACATGGTTCCATATGTGCAATTCCATCGTTTTGATGTCTTCACTATTATTCTACAATGTAGAAAATAGTAAAACTAAAGAAAACCCCTGAAATGAGTAGATGTGTCCAAAACGTTTGACTAGTACAGTACTTCCTATAATTTTTATTTCACCTTTATTAACTAGGTAGGCCAGTTGAGAACAAGTTCTCATTTACAACTGCGACCTGGCCAAGATAAAGCAAAGCAGTGCGACAAAAACATCAACACAGTTACACATGGGATAAACAAACGTAGAGTCAAACACACAATAGAAAAATATATGTACAGTTTGTGCAAATGTAGTAAGGTTAGGGAGGTAAAGGCAATAAATTGGCCATAGTGGCAAAATAATGACACTTTAGCATTCACACTGGAGTGATAGATGTGCAGATGATGATGTGCAAGTAGACATACTGGGGTGCAAAAGAGCAAAAAAACAAAAAACAATATGGGGATGAAGTAGTTGGGTGGGCTGTGTACAGATACGGTGATCGGTAAGCTGCTCTGACTGCTGATGCTTAAAGTTAGTGAAGGAGACATGTCTCCAGCTTCAGTAATTTTTGCAATTCGTTCCAGTCATTGGCAGCAGAGAACTGGAAGGAAAGGCGGCCAAAGGGGGTGTTGGCTTTGGGGATGACCAGTGCAATATACCTGCTGTCCCAAAACTTTTTGGAATTAGTGCCACAGGATGCAGATTTCTGTTTGAAAAATCTAGCTTTAGCTTTCCTAACTGACTGTGTATATTGGTTCCTGACTTCCCTGAAAAGTTGCATATCGCGGGGGCTATTCAATGCTAATGCAGTACGCCACAGGATGTTTTTGTGCTGGTCAAGGGCAGTCAAGTCTGGAGTGAACCAAGGGCCATATCTGTTCTTAGTTTTACATTTTTGAATGGGGCATGCTTGAGGAAAGCACTTTTAAAGAACAACCAGGCATCCTCGACTGACGGGATGAGGTCAATATCCTTCCAGGATACCCGGGACAGGTCGGTTAGAAAGTCCTGTTCGCTGAAGTGTTTTAGGGAACATTTGACAGTGATGAGGCGTGGTCGTTTGACCGCGGGCCCAATACGGACACATGCAATGAGGCAGTGATCGCTGAGATCCTGGTTGAAGACAGCAGAGGTGTATTTAGAGGGCAGGTTGGTCAGGATGATATCTATGAGGGTCCCCATGTTTACGGATTTAGGGTTGTACCTGGTATGTTCCTTGATAATTTGTGTGAGATTGAGGGCATCTAGCTTAGATTGTAGGATGGCCGGGGTGCTAAACATATGCCAGTTTAGGTCACGTAACAGTACGAACTCTGAAGATAGATGGGGGGGGCAATCAATTCACATATAGTGTCCAGGGTCTATAACAAACGGCAATAGTGAGAGACTTATTTCTGGAAAGGTGGATTTTTAAAAGTAGAAGCTTGAACTGTTTGGGCACAGACCTGGATAGTATGACAGAACTCTGCAGGCTATCTCTGCAGTAGATTGCAACTCCACCCCCTTTGGCGGTTCTAGCTTGATGGAAAACGTTGTCGTTGGGGAAGGAAATTTCAGGATTTTTGGTGGCCTTCCAAACCATGATTCAGACACGGTTAGGACAGTAGGGTTGGCAGAGTGTACTAAAGCAGTGAATAAAACAAACTTAGGGAGGAGGCTTCTGATGTTAACATGCATAAATCCAAGGCTTTTCCAGTTACAGAAGTCAACTAAATCTAAGCCTGGAGAGTAGGTGTGATGCTGGGGGCCACAGGGCCCGGGTTAACCTCTACATCACCAGAGGAACAGAGGAGGAGTAGGATAAGGGTACTGCTAAAGGCTATAAGAACTGGCCGTCTAGTGTGTTGGGAACAGAGAATAAAAGGGGCAGATTTCTGGGCGTGGTAGAATAGATTCAGGGCTTAATGTACAGACAAGGGTATGGTAGGATGTGAGTACAGTGGGGGAAACCTAGGCATTGGGTGATGATGAGAGGGCTTGCATCTCTGGAGACACCAGCTATGCCAGGTGAGGTCTCCCCATGTGTGGGGTGTGTGACAAAAGAGCTATTTAAGGCACGTTGAGCTGTACTAGGAGCTACAGTGAAATAAATGGCTAGCAGATGGGTCTTCCGTGACATCGCAACGGAAAAGCCTGTTGAAACCACAACATTGTTGTGTATGAAAAATAGACAGCAGTTTAGATGGTACGTGAGAGTAATTTAAGATATTCTTCAAAGAGGTAGGGTTTCAGAGGTTTTTGGAAGAGGGGCAAGGAACCCTGTCCTGACTGTAGGGGGAAGCTTGTTCCACCATTGGGGTGCCAGGACAGAGAAGAGCTTTGACTGGGCTGTGCGGGAGCTGCCCTCCCTTTGTGGTGGGCTAAGAGACCAGGGGTGGCTGAACGGAGTGCTTGGGTTGGGACGTAGGGTTTGAGCATAGCCTAAAGGAAAGGAGGGGCAGTTCCCCTTGCTGCTCCGTAGGCAAACACCAGGAGCGCCAAGCCATTGGAGTGTGGAGCATGATGACATGGGAGAACTTAGGAAGGTTGAACACCAGACATAAACAACACATTTGGTATGTTATCCCACAGCACTGTGTTGTATCCCCTTCTACCTGCAGTGTTTATTTAAGAAAGCAGCTGATGGATCAGCAACCTCAACTTTGGCTGCTTTGAGTTAACATGAACTGTATTTGCATCTTGGGGGGGATATTGCCCTATCCGCTGTCTGTTATGTATGAATTAACATGTATTTAACCCTTTCATGCGTGAGTTCCAAATATCTCTAACGGTCGCCCCAGCGTGAGTTTTTTTATGCACGTGATGTTAGAATGTTCTCTCCATTCCAGAATGTGATTGATACGTAACAGTACATTTTATCCGCGCTGCCCTCAAACTAAAGCACGCAGCCTGTTTATATTTATAAGTTGTTTTAACTTCAATTTAAAATGATTTTCAAACAAGTTTTTATTTTCTAAAAACAGTTTGAATTTAGGTGTGTTCCGCCTCCTCATTCATTCACATAAAAATAGTCATTTTTACTTTTGCGGATAATTACATTTTTGGGACATTTCTGACAGGGACAAAATTCTTCCCAATTGTTTGTGCAGTTCACGTCTGCAGACATTTGCTCATCTCCCGTCAGAACAGGATCTGCACACGTGTTCACATTTTCTATTCCACATTTCTATTGTAGCGTACTGTATGAATAATATATTTGTGTATATTCTTTATCACCGCGGAAACGTTTAGATGTTATAGTCAATCGTGCTATGTAGCCACATTCTTCTAAAAAAAACAATGCTAAATGCGTCAGAGAAGTATTATCTTGTGTTGCATTTTGGCTAGGACTCTCAAGTGGTGCAGCGGTCAAAGGCACAGCACATCAGTACTAGAGGTGTCACTACAGACTCCCTGGTTCAAATCCAGGCTGCGTTTCCATCAAAGTAAGTGCCTTATTACGTTATAATAGTTATAATAATAGTTTCCGTATGCCGTTTCTGTGTAGATCATAATATATTCCTTATAACTGCGGACACGTGAGGTAACGTTACACATTTTATAACCTTTATGGTGTTATTGTCAATCATGTTACCTAGCTACATTATTCTATTAGCTCTGTAAAACAATGCTAGTTGCGTCAGAAAACTATTAGCTTGTGTTGTATTTTGAAGCTACCCTGGCCTTATGACTCCCAAGTGGCGCAGCGGTCTATGGCACTACAGACACCCTGGTTCAAATCCAGGCTGTATCACACCTGGCTGATTGGGAGTCCCATAGGCAGCGCACAATGGCCCAGCGTTGTCCGAGTTTGGCCGGTGTAGGCCATCATTGTAAATAATAATTTGTTCTTACATTACTTGCCTAGTTAAATAAATAAAAAATATGACCATGGTTTGTTTATTTGGTCTATTCAGCATAAGCTCTGTTCTGCCCTGCCTTGCCCCCTTGTGGAGCTCAAAGAGTTTCTTACTGGTGATTTTGTCAATGCAATAAACTATTTTTTTATAGCAGTGTTTATTATGTTACTTCTTTGTAGTATTGTTTTATGCTATATCCTTATATTGTATTCTAATGAATAATTCCTCTTTATTCTGTACTTTCAGAAACATTATTTGCCAATATCATAACTGAAGCTGGACATCTTTGGAGCATAAGAATGAGGACAGCTTTTGGCTAACGTACACTCCTTAACAGTTGTACTGGATGAAAACACAGCAAGAAAACGCATGCCAATATGTAATATTCATCTATTTTATTGCAGTACTGGTAGTTATTTCAACAACTTGTTTTACTAGAGGACAAAAAACTGAATATGCGTAACCCATATTTAATATCCATGCAGTGACTGAACAACAACTGCATTTCCACCCCCATCTCTAAGGCATAGTATCATGGCTGGTCACCTGTCAAGTCACATGTCAGGTCAGTCAGTCACCTATTGCTGCAGATGTGCTCAATAATGCTTGAGTATGTGATGCATGGTGAAATACATAGAGGTGTATCACAAGCTAGACACATGTATTTTGTCATCTTCCTCTGCTTACTTCTCCTGGCGCCAGACAGGCAGACTTTGCAATGCCTCCGTGTGCGACTGAGAAGCAGTTTGAGGGACTTTGCAGGGAAAATGTCGTGCAGTGAGGCGTAGGGGATTGTCTGCAGGACGACCCCCAGTGGATGGGCGCCGAGGGTGTGGTGCTCCTCCAGCAGCTCTCTCATGAGGTTCTCTCTGTATTTTTGGTAGGTAATTACTTTACCTATGAGGGAGTGGGGAGGATGAGGAAAGTTAGAGGATGATGAGGCAGTGGGGAGGTGGGTGAGATATTGTCACTATAATTGCATAATGGATTTGTATGTGAACTGTACATCCAATTACAAAAATACCTTGTTCAGTAATCATCTCACCTGTTAGTTGGCGGTGAACTATGCTGCCGTTGAGGACAGCAGTGTCGATCAGATGGAAAAATATCTTCTTATACCACTTGTTCGTTTTCCGTGTGCATTCCACAAAGCTGTTTATCATGTCTGCCTTATCCACGGCCCCCATTTTGAGGTTATAATCAAGCACACAATCTGGTTTGATCTTTCTCTCTCCGGTCAGGTGGTCCACCTTCCCTGACATGGTTGCTGTATGGACAGTGGAGAGGACATGGACGTCTCGCTTGTCATGCCACTTTACTGCCAGCTGTTGACCGTTCTCTTGGAACTCCACCTCCCCTCTCTGCATCTTCCTGCATCCGAATGCCGGCATCCCCTTCCTGTTCGACCTGACTGTGCCACATGCCCCTGTGCTGTTGGAGAGCAGATGCTGGAAGAGTGTGGGACTGCTGTACCAATTGTCCACGTACAAAGTGTGTCCCTTGCCGAGATGAGGAGCCAGCATGGTCATCACCACGGACCCTGACACCCCAAGCCCATCATAATGTTTGATGTCAGTGGTGGACCCTGTGTAAACTATAATATCCTGGACAAATCCTGTCTTCACGTCGCACATGACAAAGAACTTGACTCCAAACCTGTGCCTTTTGGAGGGAATATATTGACGGAACGCCAGCCTACCTTTCCATAACATCAGGGACTCATCAATGCATAGGTCCTTGTATGGGACCCGACCAAATGCTGATGTCAGGCTGATAAGAACATTTCTTATTTTGTATAACGGGTCACTTAGGATGGCAGTAGCATTGTTGACAAAATGCAGGCATCGCAGAAGAACTAGGAGCGATCTTGGGAAAAGAGGGAGGCAAAGAAGGGAGTTGCAAACATAGGATCTGTGCTCCAGTATTCTCTTAGGGAGTTCTTCTTTACTATTCCCATGAGAAGGACTGTCACCAGGAAGGTATACATTTCACTAATTGTGGTTGTCACCCATTTAGCGGTTTCCCCCTCACTCCTGGCTCTCTCTTCTCCTGTAGCTCTAAGGCATATTGATTGGTCTCCTCAACTATCTCTCCCACCAGCTCCTCTGGAGAAACAACTGAAGCACTCTGCCTCAGTTGGAAATGGCAAGGGGAACGGAGTGTTGTTGCACTCCAGACTGGGACTCGTCAAAGCAGACAGCAGGGCCAGGTGGGGTGAAATGACTGGTGGCCTTCCAGCTACCACAGAACTCCTGTCTTCATCCACTGTCTGCCTCCATCACCACCAGCATCTTCAAAGGGACCTGGTACTTCCTCAGTTGACAAGGGAAATTTAGATTCAGGGTTCTCAATGGCTACAAGGTTGAGGGCAGCTCCTCACTGTCACTGTCAGAATCTGATTCTGACTTTCATACTCAGACTCATTGTCAGAATTTTAAAAAATCTTTTCCACATTTGTGAGTTGTCTCCTTTTGAAAGACATTGTTAAATGCTACAGTTTAGCTCACTAGCTACATACATAAACAACAACACTGAATGGCGCAGAGTGGGAGGTTACGGGTTGACTGATCAATAAATCACTATCAGAAAATGTTTTGTGTGGTAATTATTTGTGTATTTACGATTTTATTCACGTGTTTTCAATTCTATGACAACTATGCATTCATTCTTGCACAGATTGTAATGGGCACATTTACTTTTTTGAAGGTTGTACTGATTATGATGAGCTAAGCTAATTCCAGCTGTAGCCATGTTTGTTGACATACAATGCATTCTGGGATTCACGTCTGTTTGACCAAAGATGTTACAACAAAATGAGGTGAGTAAGAGTTCACAAATTTTTGAGGACTTCCGGAAGTTAATGGTGGGATGTGAACGACGGTAGATGACACACCCCTTCAACATGCATACTACAAACAGACCAAACTCATCTCGTCTTCTCTTATTATCTTCGGTTTCTGTGAGGAAAAAATGCATGGCTGCACGCTGAAACTAATCTGGATTACTTTCGATTTCTATGAAGTGTTTTACCTAGTTATTTCGATCAATGGTGAGCTCACCCGTGATGTGATTAATTATATATAGTAATTGCTATTAGCTCATTCATATTGTAGTTAACATGAACTGTATTTGCATCTTGGGGGATATTGCCGTCAGCCGAGAGTTAGAAAATATGACTGCTTGTGTTGGGTCAATCTTTCGTCAAATAGGACAAATGTTACATTTTTCGTTAGGATGATTGTTTTATGCTATATTTACTTCTGTGAATATCTGAACAATGCATCCAAAAATAAACTGCTGACATTCTGGACATAACTTTGTAAGGACTGTGTTTGTGTAAATAGTTTCTGAAAAAGTGTGGCCAGCTCAAACGCTGATTGTTGCGTCATTCGAAACTGTTCTAAAGGAACATTCTAAACGAGTGTTCTAAACACACGGGTGTGATCGTACGCTTCAGGGACCACTGTAGAACGATCACACCCGTGTGATGGTACGTGTGAAAGGGTTAAATATTTATGTTTGGACAAACAAATTATCCTTTTTGTTTAACATGTGAGGACCTATTTGACAATGTCTGTCTTCCTTAATCCATTTGAGCAGACATAATTCATGTAGCCTAATAATATTGAGATGAGTACCAAGGCTATGCAAATTACAGTACCAGATCTTCTACGCATAGCTTGCTGTTTAGTTGGTGCATTATTGATATCATTTAAGGTCAGTGCAATATAAAATATACTAATTTACAGCCTACATAGCAGCTTGGTTGTCCTGTTGATGGTGATGTTTGGGTTGATAGTGTACTACTTGGTGCCCTGACTTCTGTTGATGCTGATGTTTGAGTTGATAGTGTACTACTTGGTGCCCTGACTTCTGTTGATGGTGATGTTTGAGTTGATAGTGTACTGCTTGGTGCCCTGACTTCTGTTGATGGTGATGTTTGAGTTGATAGTGTACTGCTTGGTGCCCTGACTTCTGTTGATGGTGATGTTTGAGTTGATAGTGTACTGCTTGGTGCCCTGACTTCTGTTGATGGTGATGTTTGAGTTGATAGTGTACTGCTTGGTGCCCTGACTTCTATTGATGGTGATGTTTGAGTTGTTAGTGTACTGCTTGGTGCCCTGACTTCTGTTGATGGTGATGTTTGAGTTGATAGTGTACTGCTTGGTGCCCTGACTTCTGTTGATGGTGATGTTTGAGTTGATAGTGTACTACTTGGTGCCCTGACTTCTGTTGATGCTGATTTGTGGATTGATCTTAAATGAACACTGCAGGCAACAGGGGGAATTCTGGCAGACAACACAGGCCTGCAGGATAACATACCAAATGTTTTGTTTATGTCTGTATCAATTTAAATAGACACACATAGAGCAATATCTGTCCAGTCATCTGCCCAAAGTGGTAATGAGGTGTATCTGAGGCTATAAGGGCATCCGGTAACTCCATGTGCCACGCTGCCTTCACTGAACAGCAGGCCTGGGATATATGTGCATAGCCAGAGGTAACTGGAAGTATAATGTGGGATAACATAAGCTTACTACTAAATATGTATTCTTAACAAAGCATATTGAATGAAATGGCTTTTCAATTAAATGGAATCTGGAATCTTAATGTTTTGTTCAGGATAGGGAGAGAATAAGAGTGTGAGAATTAGAAATTCAAGTAATCTAATCCTGAAACAAATGTTCAGTAAAGAAAATGACTCTCACCTGGACCTTGATATGGATCAATGTTGATTTGATTACCTTGGAGACTCCCTGTTGTGGTTTTCAGTAGACCCCCAACTTTAGCTGTGATTTTGAGTTATAATTTGCCTTGACTGAGCCCCTACCAAACTCTACTTTCATTGATCAGTCATTGAAAAGACATACAAAATTAATTTCAATATCTTCTAATGGTACCGGTTGCTAACCACATAGGCCAACTACTATATATATGATGAAATACAGTATTATGGAATATTCCTCTTCTGAAACAACCCTTAGTGAACTCAGTATGCTGTATCAATAAAGGCCTGAGCACCTGTACTAGAAGAGAACATCCTCCTAAATGCATGTGTTTTCTAGGTATGAAGGCGACGCGTGCACATGGGGCCTGATAAGAACACACGTGACAGACGCAAACGCAGCATGATGTCGGTTGCTGTCTTAGTTGGTGTCTTGCTGACGACTCTTATCTTAACTATGATCAAGGCCCTGGAGCGTTCTTTTGCTATTCTAACATCTACTGTAGTTTTTGAGAGTTGATAATCAGAGGGAATTTATGGACAAACTCGTGGTATTGGTACTGTACAAGATCTTAGTGACATAAGCATAAAAAACTGTTAGGTAAAACCTAAATTGATGTTGTACTGTATGTAATCAACATGAAATACAATGATAAGAATGCTGTAATGATTGTCAATTGTGCTGTAATAGCTATTTTGCATTTTAGATTAGGTTTGAGGTGTCTCTTTACAATGTTATCTCCAGTGTTCAACTATGGTAGCCTGGTTCCATCTCTGTTCGTTGCCTTGCCAACAAAAAAATAAATAAATGTAACCTATAATTAACTAGGCAAGTCAGTTAAGAACAAATTATTATTTACAATGATAGCCTACCAGAGAACAGTGAGTTAACTGCCTTGTTCAGGGACAGAACAACAGATTTTTACCTTATCAGCTCAGGGATTCGATCCAGCAACCTTTGAATTGCCTACACAACGCTCTAACCACTATGCCACCTGCCACCCCTTAATTGCTGTCATTGTCAAGCCAACCATGACATTGGCATGATAATAAGTGATAGTGTAACTCAACTGGCATTGAGGCTTCAACTACGGGATAAAACTTGTATGTTTTATGAGTAGGCTTAATTTATGAGTAGGCCTAATTTGTCTGTAAAAAAAGAAGAAGAAATTGAACGAGGACAAAAGTGCCTTGCATATCTAATAGGTTGTCTAATAAGGAGTTCTCTGATGGTTGGGAATAATACAACAACCTTATTCAAAAAGTAATGTATGACTGGGTCTCACCTCCTCATTGTTATGAGCCCGAACAGCCTTCGAATAACTAACCATTAGAGACAAAACTAATCACTGAAAGAATGTGACCGAGGAATATGGAGGCACCCAGATCGTTATCTTCAAAGCTACATTCCTACAACGCTCTCTATCACATGGTGTGGTGTCCTCAACTGTCATTGTCGCAGCGCTGATACATTCCACTAGCGATGTAGCATAAGATATCATGAATCAATTGGCATGTGAGTCACAGAACAGCTTACCACAGATACTTCAGGCAATTTCTGAGTATTGCTTTCTTACCCCTCTCTGCCTAAAACAGTGAATGTGGTTTGCCTGCCAGTGCTGCAATACAATAACACTATTAACCATCTCTGACACCACTGAGGGTTGTAAAACCACTTGAGCTTTGAGGATAAGAGAAGATGTACAATGTAAAGCAACAGGGCCCTCTCTCCTTAAACTTAGCTGTGATTGCCTTGGTGCCAGTCTGTTTTTTTTCTCTCTTGCCAACTACTTATTGAATTATCATGTCTTTGACAAGGAGTTGGAATGATAGCACCAATCTGGGAACAGGATATGGCTGTGAAGGAGAGAGACAGTGAATATGAATGACACAACATCGGAGATGGGAAGGGAAAGGGGATACGTAGTCAGTTGTACAACTGAATGTATTCAACCGAAATGTGTCTTCTGCCTTTAACCCAACCCCTCTGAATCAGAGAGGTGCGGGGGGGGCTGCCTTAATTGACATCGACATCATCGGCATCCGGGAAGCAGATGTTGTTTGAGGTTAACTACCTTGCTCAAGGGTAGAACGGCAGATTTTTCCACCTTGCAGGCTTACAGAAAAATAAACTATGCGTTTTGCATCATGATGATGTGGCAAATGACACTTTGTCGAATATCTTGAAAACTTGAATGCTAATGTGCAAAACATTTGGGGATTGTATCAACAGTAGACTAATGAAACGTTTTGGAGTGGGTTTTTCCTTTAAGTCAGGGATTTACAACTCAAGACGATTTATAATCCACCCATTCTGCATAATAGCATTGCCATACCACAGTAATAGAAACCAAGCCAAAGAAAACAGGAACAACAGTAAAAGTTCCATTAAGGCCCAAGCCCAGTGATTGTTTACCTTTGTCTCAGAACGCTCCTTGTACGATCTCTACTGTGAAAACGAATCAAATGTGATTTATGTGATACATTTCCAGTTTGCTCCTTTGTTTGTGTACCTTGGTTGATGCTTATGGAGTTAGCAACTGTACATTTTTTTCCTCAGACTGTTACAGAGACATACAGTATGCATTCATGAGATAGGTGATAGCGTAGAGGAATGAGAGACAGACAACTCTCTCTGGGTGACACCGACCCACGCTCACTCATAGTAGAGAGCAGAGATCACTGATCTACAACAGAGATACACTTCATCATACCTCACTGACGTGAAACCCTTCACAATGGCTAATCATGTGATAACTCACTTTTAAGATGTCACAGACTGATTCAAAACCCCTGCCAGTGTCATAAGGTTTCCTGCATCGTGATGTGTGGACAAAAACATCCCAGGTAACGCTGAGGGATGGGGAGATAGGCTTCTGAGAAGTTTGGAGATTATTGGAGTTTTTGCACATAGAAGAAGCACGCTTTTATGAATTGGAATGTTTATGCAGCAGCATTTTGTGTTATTTTGACCCCTACCCTGGTCATCCTGTGACATTCAGGCCCTGAAGTCATTGTGGTTCAAAGCTCAACCAGTAGGGTAGTAAGTAAAGTGGACAGGCTCGTAGAGCGGAGGAGCCAACCAAAACTAGCTATAAATCAGGCCCTGACTCAATTAAATGTTAAAGTACCATTACAGCTAATGTTTAAAAATGGACTATTCCCAACACTTTGCTGTACTAGCTGCTTTTGCTGTACTAGCTTTGAAAATCTTTATTAGCAATGAAATGTCATCTGTACTAGATGTACTAGCTCTGTAACTGCAACTGTACAAACTACACTAGCTTTGAAATTGTATCTGTTCAAAGAACATGCAGTGATATAAAGCAAGGTATCCCCCCCCCCCCCCCCCCCCTGGATGCACGTTTGATTTTGTTTGCCCAAGCACTGCACAGCTGATTGAAATAATTGAAGCTTGATGATGAGTTGACTATTTGAATCAGCTTTCTAGTGCTTGGGCAAAACCCACAATGTGTGCCCAGGGGAGGCCCCAGGATCGAGTTTGGGAAACACGGGTGTAAAGCACTTATGTAAAAATACTTTAAAGTACGACTTAAGTAGTTTTTTGGGGTATCTGCACTTTACTTTAATATTTATATTTTTGACAACTTTTTTTACTTCACTACATTCCTAAAGAGAACAATGTACTTTTTACTGCATGTATTTTCCCTGACACCCAAAAGTACTCATTACATTTTGAACAGGAAAATGTCCAATGCACACACTTATCAAGACAACATTTCTGGTCATCCCTACTGCCTCTGATCTGGCGGACTCACTAAACACAAATGCTTGTAAATTATGTCTGGTGTTGGAGTGTGCCCCTGGCTATCCATAAATTAAAAAAAAAAAAAATGGTGCCCTCTGGTTTGCTTAATATAAGGAATTTTAAATGATTTATACTTTTACTTTTGATACTTAAGTATATTTCAGCAATTACATTTACTTTGATATTTAAGTATATTTAAAACCAAATACCTTTAGACTTTTACTCAAGTAGTATTTTACTGGTAGTTGATTCACGTTGCTTAACCCACACTGTGAATGGAAAGAGGGAGGAAGGCGTTTCTGTATTATTGATGTAAAATTAAGAATTTCTCCTGACCCATGTAAAGCTGGGATATATGAGATATGCGGTGCGAGCTTATGTACAAAAGCTTCAAAGTCATAAATGTTAAAAAGTTGGGCTACGTGTCAAGTGTTTGCAAACGAATATCATTGTTGAAGAGTGAGGATGCAAGGTGTTCCAATTGTGATGGGAAGAGTTCCCTGAGTGCCCTTTTAGGATGAAGGAGGTCAAAGTAGGAAGTATCAGGGCTGTCGAGAAGGTCTCCTATGCAGAGGCAGTGAAAATGGTCAAAGCAGCGAGTTGAAATGATGAAGCTATGACAGTGGATGCCCAACAGTCTGTGGACGTCAGTCAGTTGAGAGATCCTGAAACATTAACCGTGAAGAATGCTGATTTTGTTAATTGCGCAGTTCATTAATTGTACAGGACAAACTAACAAAAAATCTGTAAATCATTGTGAAAGCGGTTAAATAGGGTGACCAGACGTCCCCGTTCCCCGGGGACAGTCCCCGTTTTTGGTGGCCTGTCCCTGGCTGGAGCTGTCCCCGGAAATGTCCCCGTTTTTAACTGTGCGTTAATAACCTCTTAGAGCTCGGGACTATTTTTTCAACATTTTGTTAAAAATCGCGCAAAATTTCAAAGTCCTGCTACTCATGCCAGGAATATAGTATATGTATATGATTAGTATGTGTGGATAGAAAACACTCTGAAGTTTCTAAAACAGACTGCAAAGTGAAATAATATTATACGTGGCAAGAAAAATCGGGCAGCAGAGCCTACCGGTTGACGTCCCAATCGTGTTCTGCTTGTTTTGTCCAGCAGAGGGGGCTGGTCGCTATATCAGCTTCATTCACTCTTCTTCTAACTACTTGCTCGCGATAGTTTTAGAGAAAAAAAACTGCTGTGGAAAACTCGGCCAGAAGCTAGCAAGTGTCAAGTGAATCCACAACATCACCACAAACAAACACAGTTACACTTGTTTGAGATACTAGCTAATGTTGTTGATGTTATAATGTCACAATTTATTATATAGATAGATGCTCTGCTTTATAAGGTTTTAAATATGTTATGCTATCTAACATTAGCTATGTCGACTAAGTTATCTAGCTAGGTTAGCCAGCTACTGTCATGGTAGCTAGGTTAAAAAACGTTCACATGTAAACATGCAGTGGACGGGCTATTTTGAAAATATGATTATATTAAATGAATGCACAATTAATTATGAGAATATTTATTTGTAGATTACAATTTTAATATATTTTGACATTTTCATGGATAACATTAGCATAATGTTTTCTGTTAAGAGAGTGGAGAGGATGAAGACTGGATAGGAAGAGTGAAAGAGATAGAGGAGGGAAGGTAAATATATGATTACAGAGCCATAGATTTTTTTTTTTGATAAAATACAAAAATGAGGCAAGCAATGGGAATCTGTTAACCAAAGTATTTTATCTAATAGTGTACTATTTATTATTAAAGTTTGGAAAAGGAAAAATAAAGGGAGTAAAAAGTGTGAAGCGAGGAGAGTGTGGAAGAGTGAGGTGGAAAGGTAAAGAGAAGGAAAGGAAGAAAGAGCAGGAAGACAATTGAAGAAAAGAGGAGAAAGATTGGAGGAGAAGAAAAAGAGAGTAAGAAGAGTGACACAAGGAGAGTGAAGAAGAGCAGACAGAGGAGGTACAATGGCGCTTTCCAAGAAACGGAAATGCCATTTTAATGACAACATGATGAGAGAATTTCCATTTATACGCTCAGGTCAAGACGATAGAATGGTTAACTGCACCCTTTGTAATTCCTCTTTTTCAATTGGCAGAGGGAAGAACGGCAGTGGTAGAACATCAACAGACCAAAAAGCATAAAGCCTCTCTGATTGCCCATGTTGGTATGCCCTCTGTCACCACATTCTTCAAGAAGAATATGATTTGGGTGTGCAGGAGTGTGTCTTTGCATACCACACTATGAGACACAATCATAGTTACAGATCTATGGACTGCACAGCACAACTGACATGAAAGCTTTATGAGCCGAAGTTTACATGGGCTAGGACAAAATGTGAAGCCACGGTGAGTAACGTGTTACCACCATGGGCAACTACTTTGGTAACCCAGGACCTAGCCCAGGTTGAATTTGTGTCCCTGTCCATTGATGCGTCCAATCATGGACATGTAAAGCTGCTGCCAGTAGTAGTCAGATTTTGTAAGATATATGGTGGCAACACATCTGTGGAAACAAAACTGCTTGATTTTGTTCAATTGAAAGGAGAAACAGCAGAGGAAATTGCAGCTGAGGTCCTGGTGGTCATCCAAAAATGTAACCTACAAAACAAAGTCGTGGCATTCTCTGCCGACAACACAAATACCAACTTTGGAGGACTGAATAGGCTGGGGAGGGTTAATGTCCATACCAAAGTTAAAAATGCTCTGCAGCGGGAGGTGATTGTCTTAGGTTGTCCTGCCCACATCATTCATAACACGGCCAGAACAGCTTTGGATATGATTCCCCTTGATGTTGAGTACCTGCTCACAAAGATATTTGGATATTTTCACCGTCAGAATAGAAGACTGAAGAGCTTTTGTGAGTTTGTTGGCCAGGAGTACCATAACATTTTAGGACACAACTATGTTCGCTGGCTGTCCCTGCTCCCTGCTCTAGAAAGACTGAAGAGCTTTTGTGAGTTTGTTGGCCAGGAGTACCATAACATTTTAGGACACAGCAATGTTGGCTGGCTGTCCAGGCTCCCTGCTCTAGGAAGAGTGCTGAAAAGGTATGTGCCATTGAAATCCTTTTTTCATTCTGAAGATAAATGCCCTGTTGTCCTGCGAACAATGTTCGAAGATCCACTGACTGAACTTTGGCTGGCCTTTGTCCATGGAAACGTGACCATATTCAGTGACATGATCAAGATGCTTGAATGCCAGGACCGCTGTGCTGTGGAGTCAGCTGCAATTCTGAGAAACATTGAGTCAAAATTGACTGCAAGATGTGATGACAACTTCATTCCAGTTTTAGTCAGAGGACTTCTGAGAGAGCTAGAGGGAAATGGAGCAATGTCTATAGAGAGCTTTCTCAAAACATCCCAATCATTATTCACTACGGCTGTGAACTACTTGCAAACATGGGGAAAGCACACAGATAATCTAAAATATTTACATGGTCTCCTTTTAAAAAGGCAACCTCAGCGTGAAGAGATCCAGACGGCAGCAGGCACACTGCAGGAAAAATGCCCCAATGTGACCATCAATGAGGATGCATTGTTTGACGAGGTTACTGGCCTGCAAGAGTTCATAAAGGGGGGATCACTTGAAGAATGGAAAACATCTGAGACACTGCTTAGTCAGAGATGGAGCACGGTGGTTACCCACTTCAAAGAGAACGACATCCCACACACTAACCTGGCTAGATTAGCGTCTGTTGTCATGTGCTTACCTGGAAGTAATGCACCAGTCGAAAGAGTGTTCTCCCAAATGAATGATATATGGACAGCAGCAAGAAATAGGTTCACTGTTCCTACCATCAAGGCCGTGCTTATTGTGAAGACAAACTTCAACCTCCCCTGCCAGGAGTTCATGGAGAAGCTGGCCAATGACAGAGCAATCCTGAAGAAGATACATTCTTCTGAGAAATATACAGATTAGGTTGGTATAAGTATACAGTGTAGGTACCAATCTCATCATCATCTTATTTCTTTATTACGTTGTTAAGTATTTCACATATATTATTGTCTGTTTTTTTTTTCTTCAATTTTGCTCATGTTCTCTTCTGCACTTATTCTACCCAGACTACAGGACCACTGAATGGCTGTTCAGATCTGACTGTTCTGTCTTGTCTGTAGTGTTTCTGTAGCAGTTGTTTTCTCTATCACAGTGTGCCTGTTAGACTAAATACATGAAACCGGAATTGTCCCCCTTTTTTATTTCATAGATAATAACATTGGATATTTTAATTATATATTGACCGCCGAACTGGAAATGTCCCCGGTTTTAATTTCACCTTAGGCTAAAAGATACTTGGATTTCCACTATTTCAAGGCTGAAAACATTGCAGGGAATACTGTTTGAAGATGCTTCCACATGTCACGCCCTGGCCATAGAGAGGCTTTTATTCTCTATTTTGGTTAGGCCAGGGTGTGACTAGGCTGGGCATTCTAGTTTCTTTATTGCTATGTTTTCTATTTCTTTGTGTTTGGCCGGGTGTGGTTCTCAATCAGAGGCAGTTGTCTATTGTTGTCTCTGATTGAGAATCATACTTAGGTAGCCTTTTTTTCCCACCTGGGTTTGTGGGTAGTTGTTTTCTGTATAGTTTTAGTTACCTTACAGAACTGGTCGTTTCTCGCTTTGTTATGTTTGTTCTAGTGTTCAGATTTGAATAAATATCATGAACACGTGCTGCGCTTTGGTCCACTCCTTCATCAGACGAGCGTGACAGCACCTCTCAGGCCCCCAGAGCCTGTAGGGATCTGAGTACATTTGTGAAGTGAAGGAGAACATTGACTTTTGTTTAGTTTGTTTTTTGATAATAAAACCTAGTTAGTTTGTAGCTCATTCAAGTTTATTGTGTATTGTCTAGAATACGGCTGGTCATGTAAAGTTATCATTTGATAATGCTAGCGAGTCAGGTTAGCTAGCTATAGGCTAGTTAATGTTAGCTCGTTATCTAGCTAGCTAAAGTTGGCCTACAATTCGGGTTTGAAAGTTAGTTCGTAGTTCTTACAGGTGTGTTCTGTATTGTCTAGGGCAAAACGAAATAATGGATGCAGCTGTGGTGGTAGCTAACAAATGTCTGACTAATATAGTGAACTAGGACTGGAGCAACAAACCGTAACGGCGTTACAGGCCTGAATATAGTCCAATCTGGAGCTACGGCCATTATACATCTGTAAAGCATATAATTAGGATTTCCACAAGTTACTACAGCCACAAAGTTAAAATTGTCTCTATCGAAAAACTTGTAAAAAAATTAATCGAAAAGTTTGCCTTATGGTCTTAAATAAATTAAGGTTAGGGTTATGCATGAGGTTAGCAGAATGGTTAGGTTTAAAATCAAATTCTAAGAAGTGTAATTGTAGAAATAGGCAGTCTTTATAACTGTGCCTGTGGTAACTTGTGACGACCTAGAATGAACTTGACCCGAGTTACTGCCTTGGTGACAATAGACGGCTTCATCAACAATGGTAATGTGTGCTATATGAACATTTTTATTTAAAAAAACTGTAAATTAGTAGGTTAATTACTCAGCCAAGCATATACAAGGAGTAGTTATTTTGGTTGTGAAGTGCTTTATCAAAAAGCTTTGTCCTTTATAGCAAAATGCAATTTACCACTTGGGTATCTATGGAATAACAAAGTCACAGGCTCTCCCAGTCAACACCACCTCATAAGATGAGGAAGTACATTGTTTATGAGGATTGCCTGCTGCAGAGATGTAAAGTTTGAAGCCGAACATGCAACATAGAGAAGACTAGCATCATGCAGACATGCCCTTGCTGTGAGCATTCTTATAAATGGAACATTTATAGTCAAAGGTCAAAACAGTTTAGAGTTTTTCCCAATTCCCCTTCATAGCTTAGCCTGGTGTAACCAGCCTGATCACTGTGTTTACCATTGTATTTCACTTCACATATCTGAAGTGAAATAGAAAGGTGAATACAGCAGTCAGGTTGGTTTCACCATGCTAATCTTAACCACCATTGATAATGTAATCAGTGCTTTGTGTGTGTGTGTGTTTGTGTATGGCCCACCAGTATCTTTGATGAGGGGCCAGGAGCTGATCTACGCTGCCATGCCCGTCAATGGGGCGCTGACAAAATCCTTACCTCCAGCCTCACCTCTTGCCCTCTCACAAATGGTTGTCGATGGGGAGACCATAATTGGTAGGTTTAGTCTGACCTGTTCAAACTTTAACATAGTATAATGTACACTGTATCCTGTGGCCAGTTTACCTTGTTCACAAAAATGGACTGGGCAGTGGCTTGCTATATTTACATTTACATTATATATTATTATTATTATATTATATATACTATATAAAGCAGGCCGACTGGCATCGAGGCATTCAGTTACTGTTCGATTGAATGTTAGAATGGGCAAAACGAATGGCCTAAGCGACTTCAAGCATGGTATGATAGTTAGTTCCAGAAGTGCCAGATCCAGTATCTCAGAAACGGCCTCCCTCCTTGGCTTTTCACACACAACAGCGTCTAGGGTTTACTGAGAATGTTGTGACAAACAAAAAACATCCAGTCAACGGCAGTCCTGTGGGCGGCCGAAGGTGATTGGCAAGAGAGGTCAAAGGAGAATGGCTTGCAATCTTCTAAAAGAATCTTGCAATCTAACCGGCGGGCCACAAACAGACAAATAACGGCGTAGTACAACAGTGGTGTGCAGAGTGGCATCTTGGAACACACAACTCGTCAATCCTTGTTACAGATGGGCTATTGCAGCAGAGGACCACACAGGGTTCCACTCCTATCTTCTAAAAATAAGAAGAAGCGACTACGGTGGGCACGCAATCACCAACACTGGACAATTGAGGAGTGGGAACACATTGCCTGGAACATGACAGTGTGTTCAGTTTACTTGAGTGTCCTGCGCAGTCCCCAGACCTTAATCCAATAGAGCATATTTGGGATGAGATGGAACGGGCTGTTCGCAGTATGAACGTACCCCCATCCAATCTGCAGAAACTGTGTGATGCCATCGCGTTAGTATGGACCAACATCCCTTTGGAATATTTCCGACACCTTGTAGAATTTCCCGAAGAATTCAGGCCGTTCTGGAGTCAAAGAGGGGTCCGAACCTAATAAATTATCAGATACCAAGAGGATCTATGGACCCAGCACTTGGAGACTTGCAAGATGATGTGATAGAGTCCTGACCAACACAGGCTTGATACTGACGTCGTTGAATGGATGGAGACCTGGCACTCAGCATTAACATTTTTCTAGACAACTTTTACTTGTATTGTCTTTTTGTATTATTTCATTGAATGGTATGAGTCATTATGGGGTGGGAGAACTTGTGTGTATTCGACACCAGGATCAGGAAATTCCTGTTGTGTACGGGACACAACACAGGAAGTTATGACCGCTCTGACATGTTTGCCAAAGTAGCCCCATTACCACCAGACTTAATCCCTGAGAAAGACAATGAAAGGTGCACATTGTTATATTAGCAGAACACTGCTTCTATGGTATTATGTAAACGGTTGTTTATTGTACATTACATTTGAAAGTTATCAAAACACTTAGTTTCAAATATCTACGTAAATTCAGCAATTGCATTCGTCTCATATTACACTGTAGGCTACTGACCTATTCAACACTTCATCCGGCATCTCACCATACATCTATCTGCCTGTAGTTATTGAACTCAACCTGCAGGCGGTTTGTTTGTTGTGATTGAGTGGGGGACACAGCTGCAGGCAAGGTGTTACGGATACAGGTATTCTGTGTGCGTATCCTGTTTGTGTGTGTATTTATTTTCTCTCCTTCTCCCCTCCTCACAGGTGGCAATCATCATTCCCCAATCAGTCAACATGCAGTCATCAATAAGGAGACACACCTCCTTTTCCCTTACCCTATCACATTTCCTTTCCCATGGTTTAAAAACCCAATCAGTTGTTTTTTCAGGAGCTCAATCTCTCTGTCATACAATCTCTCGGTAGTTATCTTGTTGCATTTGCATTTGGCTTCTGTCATGTCCTCCAGCATTTCTTGAGGAGCAAGCCAAAAAACAAGGCCAAATCAGCAGGTGCAGTTCCCCTTTAACTATAACAATGAATATAATTAAACACAAAGCTAATTTCAATCAAAGATGTTGCAACTGAAGCTTCCTATTTTATGTTCACTCTTTGTTTTATGTGAGAAATTGGTGTTGATTCCTGGAACAGAACGCATTTGGTCCTACATTCAAAAGAAGTCCCATTCCTTATTTTGCTTATATCAAATAGTGAATTTGTCCCTACTTTTATATACATAAATGGGAAGCTGCAGTTGCAACATCTTTGACTCAAACTAACTTTTCATTCATGCATTTTCATTTTGTAGTTAATATTCAACTACTAAAGACCTAGAGACACACCACTGAGTGTTTGAACACTGCAATAATACATAATTACAACTTTAAGTTACATGTTTAGTAGTTAGATTTTAACTACAAAAATGAACATGCATAAACACTGAGTCATATGTTGCAACTGCAGCAATCCATTTCATGTCTACAAAATTCGGGCCAAATTAAGATCGGTATTCAATCCCATCACGAGTTATAGGCATTGCGGCTTTTAAAGGCAATGTTCCAAATTCACTGTTACAGGAATCGAGGCAAGCTCCTGGAACAGAGTGAATTTGGTCCTACTTTTCAAACCAGCCCATTCCTTACATCTCACTTAGAACAAAGAGTGAATTCTGCCCAACTTTTGTACACGTTAAATGGGTAGTTGCAACATATTTGACTCAAACTAACTCAGTTTGTTTTTGCATATACATTTTTGTGGTTAATGACTGCCTGTGACTACCTGCTATTGATCACATACGTGTTTGAGGAAAAATGGGTGCTATAATTGAAAAGAGAAAGGCCGTTGCCATACTTTACTTTCATCCACTGGAGTCAATAAGATAAATATCAGATGGGTTCGCTTTGTTTGTTGATCTCTATAGAGACCGAACACACATCATGGACAACTACCTAGGTGTCTGGTTAGACTGTAAACTCTCCTTCCAGACTCATATTAAACATCTCCAATCCAAAATTAAATCTAGAATCGGCTTCCTATTTTGAAACAAAGCATCCTACACTCATGCTACCAAACATACCCTCATAAAACTGACCATCCTACCGATCCTCGACTTCAGCGATGTCGTTTACAAAATAGCTTCCAACACTCTACTCAACAAATTGGATGCAGTCTATCACAGTGCCATCTGTTTTGTCACCAAAGCCCCATATGCTACCCACCACTGCGACCTGTATGCTCTCGTTGGCTGGCCCTCGCTTCATACTCGTCACCAAACCCACTGGCTCCAGGTCATCTACAAGTCTCTCCTTTCCTCAGCTCACTGGTCACCATAGCCGCACCCACCCGTAGCACACGCTCCAGTAGGTATATCTCACTGGTCACCCCCAAAGCCAATTCTTCCTTTGGCTGCCTCTCCTTCCAGTTCTCTGCTGTCAATGACTGGAACAAACTGCAAACATTTCTGAAGCTGGAGACTCTTACCTCCCTCACCACCTGTCAGAGCAGCTCACAGATCACTGCACCTGTACATAGCTAATCTGTAAATAGCCCATCCAATCTACCTCATCCCCATACTGTATTTATTTATCTTGCTCCTTTACCCCAGTATCAAACATACAATGTTGCACAATCATCTTCTGCACACCCTACCATTCCAGTGTTTAATTGCTATATTGTAATTACTTTGCCACCATGGCCTATTTATTGCCTTACCTCTCTTATCCTACCTCATTTGCACATGCTGTATATAGATTTTTATACTGTATTATTGATTGTATGTTTATTTATTCCATGTGTAACTCTGTATGTGTCGAACTGCTTTGCTTTATCTTGGCCAGGTCGCAGTTGCAAATGAGAACTTGTTCTCAACTAGCCTACCTGGTTAAATAAAAATCATGAAACAATCAGGTGATGCAGAAAGTGACCGAACATGCTTAACTTGCGAGGTGCTTTTCACATCAGGCTTGTTGCACAATCGCAGAGAATGTGACATTTTTATCACCTGGCTGTCTGCCTGTCATGCTATTTGCTGAAGATGGGGGAAGAGTGAATTTGCTGCCACTCCAGGACTGTGTATGTATTGCTCCTGTTAGCCATTCATCCCCTGCTGATCTATTAAGCACTGCCATATTACACATCTGCATTCTTCTACAACAGACAGGATCCAAATCACTTGGGCTACTCTCCTGTAGGTTCATCTGTCTTTTCCCTGGATCGGTTGGTGGATGGGCTAACCACTGCTTACCAAGATTAAAAGCCTGTTTTTGTGTTCTCTTCATGCATTTGATCTTATACACACACATGTAAAATAAACCCAATACAAATGGCCCATTTCCACAGATTTGGTTACTGATATAGTACATTCTAACTCATGCTTACAGGTAGAATAATGTGACATATTTGGCCAACAATGACATTCCACATGGTCTCATTCTAAGTAATGCATAGTAGCAGTGCTTGTGTGATTCCACAGAAGGGGTTAGCATGTCCTCAAAGTTTCTCTGGTGTCACTCCTGTATAATAAGTGGTTGATCCTGAGAAAGTTGCGCACAAGTCACTTAACTTGATTGTCATGCTATTTGCTGACCTTTCGCAATCGAGCTTTAGTGATGAGTCACTGTTGTCTTTTAGCTCCTTTTTAGACCTCTGTTTTGCTAGGCTGATCTCAGATCTATGTTCTTTAGCCAACCCTTCTATCGTGTCAGTTGGCTAATGTACAAACAGATCTAGGAACAAGCTACTCTTTCCCTCTTGTCATTTAGTATTGTTGTGAAAGGTTTTGACATGAAAGATCTGAATAAAAACACATTGCTGCCCGTAGACGTCACTACAGTCCCTGGTTCGAATACAGGCTGTATCACATCTGTCCATGATTGGGAGTCCCATCAGGGGGTGCACAATTGGCCCAGCATCGTCCAGGTTTGGCTGGGGTAGGCCGTCATTGGAAATAAGAATTTGTTCTTTATTTAACTAGGCAAGTCAGTTAAGGTTAAATACATATTTATTTAAAGATAATGGCCAGTCTAAGAATCTGGAATTAAATGAGCAGCACAATGAACTAGAAATAAAGTTCCAGAATATGAGTGCCAGTATCAATGTTTAGGTCACGTGCAGAGGGTGTGTCACATTCCATACAGTACAGTAGTTATCTACATGTGAGCTGTCTCTTCACTAGCCTCACTGTAGGTGAATCACCCTTTCACACACACAGCACTGCTCTCTCGTGGCTACATTTTAAAACGTAGTAGAAAACACAGGCATGATCAGAGGATTTGAATTCATTTAAATACACTGAACAAAAATATAAAAGCAACATTTTCAAAGATTTTACTGAGTTACAGTTCATATAAGGAAATCAGTCAATTTAAATGAATTAGGCCCTAATCTATGGATTTCATATGACTGGGAATACAGAACCATCTGTTGGTCACGGATACCTTAAAAAAAGGTAGGGGTCGTGGATCAGAAAACCAGTCAGTATCTGGTGTGAACATTATTTGCCTCATACAGCGCGACACAACTCCTTCGTATTGAGTTGGTCAGGCTGTCGATTGTGGCCTGTGGAATGTTGTCACACTCCTCTTCAATGGCTGTCAGAAGTTGCTGGATATTGGCTGGAACTGGAACACGCTGCCGTACACTTTGCTCCAGAGTATCCCAAACATGATCAATGGGTGACATGTCTGGTAAGTATGCAGGCCAGGGAAGAACTGGGACATTTTCAGCTTCCAGGAATTGTGTACAGATCCTTGCATTATCATGCTGACACATGAGGGCCTCAGGGTCTTGTCACGGTATTACTGTGCATTCAAATTTCCATCGATAAAATGCAATTGTGTTCGTTGTCCATAGCTTATGCCTGCCCATACCATAAACCCACCACCACCACCATAGGGCAGTGTTCAGAACATTGACATCAGAAAATTGCCTCATCTTCCATCTGCCCAGTACAGTTGAAACCGGGATTCATCTGTGAAGAGCACACTTCTCCAGGGTGTCAGTGGCTATCGAAGGTGAGCATTTGCCCACTGAAGTGAGTTACAACATCAAACTGCAGTAGGTCAATACACTGGTGAGGATGACAAGCATGCAGATGAGCTTCCCTGTGATAGTTTCTGGCAGTTTGCGCAGCAATTCTTCAGTGCAAACCCAGTTTCATCAGCTGTCTGGGTGGCTGGTCTCATACGATCCTGCAGGTAAAGACAGACTTGGAGGTCCTGGGCTGGCGCTGTTACACGGTCTGCAGTTGTGAGGCCGGTTGGACATACTGCCAAATTCTCGAAAACGACATTGGAGACAGCTTATTGTAGAGAAATGGCAACAGCTCTGGTCCATTCATGCAGTCAGCATGCCAATTGCACACTCCCTCAAAACTTGAGACATCTGTGGCTTTGTGTTGTGTGAACAAAACTGCACATTTTAGTGGTCTTTTATTGTTCCCAGCACAAGGTGCACCTGTGCAATTATCATGCTGTTTATTCAGCTTCATGATATGCCACACCTGTCAGGTGGATGGATTATCTTGGCAAAGGAGAAAGGCTCACTAACAGGGATGTAAACTAATTTGTGCACATTTGAGAGAAATACGTTTTTTTTGCATATGGACCGATTCTGGGATCTTTTATTTCAGCTCATGAAAAATGGGACCAACACTTTACATATTGTGTTCAAATTTTTGTTCAGTGTATATTAAAAAAGATAAGAAAGAAAAAGATCCCATCAACT
This sequence comes from Oncorhynchus nerka, assembly GCF_034236695.1. Classification (NCBI taxonomy): domain Eukaryota; kingdom Metazoa; phylum Chordata; class Actinopteri; order Salmoniformes; family Salmonidae; genus Oncorhynchus; species Oncorhynchus nerka. The sequence goes on along the minus strand of NC_088422.1, from coordinate 72,068,147 downwards.
CTTTAAAGCTGATATAATAGAAACATTCAATTTGTACATTTACAGTAACGTAATACAGTAAACAATAGCAACATTCAACAGATATAGAATATTCTACTTTGTAGAATATGGTACCAATGTTTTCAATACACACATGTCATGTGTACTTATATTACCTGTGGTCTCACAGCCTGGCACATTATCACTACTTAAATATGGTAAAATCAAGATCACATAGCAACTGGTTCTCTATAGTCAATGTATATTAAATAAAGGCAACATCTGCTCCATATAAAAAGGTAAAAGAGAATCAAACAAGTCACTTGAGTAAGGACACTTTGTGGTATAAAGCACTGAGTTCGGTCCTGAGTTTGCTGAAGGACGGCCGGTTTCTGGTGTCGTACTGCCAGCAGCGACACATAATGGCATACACATCTGGAGGACAGGAGTTTGGGGTTAGCATCCGGTATCCTAGGAGACGGGACAGGAGAGCATGATTGGACATCAGGTTGTCTTCACCTGGGGTTAATCCAGGGGGGTGTAATGTTTTGGACTCCTGTATAGAGCTGACCTAACATCCATATTCTACCCAGAGTCATGTCTGTTCTATACACTTCCATAATGTTGCATCTCCACTCCTAAACTAGTTACACGGACTGTCTGAGTTAACCTTGTATCCTTATTGACCTTTTTATTTTTGCACTGTCTATGCACACTCACAGAGTCCTACACACTCACTGCTCACTCACACATAATATGCACATACATGTATACTGACTCTACACACACGTACACCCACTCACATACAAGCTGCTGCTACTCTGTTTATCATATATCCTGATGCCTTGTCACCTTACCTTTAGCACTCCAGCAGCCCTGCACATTGTAAATATGGTACTGGAACTGACCCTGTATATAATATGCTTACTTACTTATTGTGTTCTTCATATTTCTTTTTTTTCTCTTTCTAGTCAGGTTTTGAGTTTGCAAGAAAGGCATTTCACTGCACTTGTGCATGTGACATTAAAACTTGACACTCCTACAGAGCATGAACTACAGTCAACTCCAAATTCTGACTAATGTGTTAGAAATCTCATTGACTCGCTGTACCTTTCTCCACCTCATCCCTTGTCTGCTGGTTGGACATGCTGGTGTAGGGGGTGACTCCCCTGGAGAATATCTCCCATAGGAGAACTCCAAAACTCCACACGTCACTCTCCGTGGTGTACCTCCCTGAAACACAGGCAGGGGGCAGTATTGAGACAGCTATTACATTCGACAGTGATCCTGTAGAGATGCCATACCCATTCAACTGTACACTATTCCACAATCACAGCGTGAGAAAAGTAGTGATAGAGTTTTGAAATTAAGCTTCCTCTAAGCCCCAAAAGGTATGTTCTGACTTTTATTCTGACAGAACTCTTCTATGTTTCGCCAGCACTCCAACCCCAGAGAGCACAGTTCAGAATGTGTCTGTTAGAGATGACATTTCAGAGAAATACAAAAGCAGTACACTAATCACAGGGTGAGGAATGATGGCTGGGTTGACAGGTTGTTGCCATGTTTAGTGGGTTCTCTCTAGCCTTGGGATATGCAGAGATTGATGAATAAAGAGAGGAGGGGGGAGAGGGACGGTTGTGAGTGTTGTGGCCGCGGGGCAGAGCCAGATGGGACGTACCATAGTTGAGGGCTTCGGGGGCCGTCCATTTGACAGGGATCTGTTTGAGGCCCCCCGCGGCAGAGTAGACCCCGTCCTGCTGCTCGCGAGACATCCCAAAGTCACTGATCTTCACCCTGCTCTGTTCTCCCACCAGACAGTTACGGGCTGCCAGGTCCCTGCACACACAGAGCGACAGAGACACAGAGAGAGAGGGGGGGGGGGGTAAGGAAAGGAGGCGCAAGACAGAGGGGTTGAGGGAAAAAATTAGAAGGCAATATAATCGAAGTCAAAAAAACAGGTAGAAGATGAGCCAGAGTGGGAGAGTGAGAAAGAGAGAGAGCGAGAAAGAGAGAGGGCAAGCGAGCGAGAAAGAGTGGGAAAGTGAGTGAGAACGAGACAGTGAGAAAGAGCACCAGAGAGCGAGAGCCAGAGAAGGAAGCAAATGACAGCCGATAAATAAGTGAGAGAAAATCAGCCCCTCTTGTCATCTGTGGGCTCCATGATGCAGGGTGTAGTAGTGAGCAGAGGCAGTTTGACATGCAGTGTTAGGAGGAGTGTTAGAGGGTAACGGAGGCTGGAGCATCCAGCCTGGACGTGTTCCTGCTTGGTTAATTATCCAGCACTCCTATGATGAGCCAGGAGCCAGGGCTCTGAGCCCTATGTCCTCTGCAACCTCCTCAGAGACACGGCAGCTTAACACTCCTAGGGTCATTCCTACGCTACAGGCTCCAGTAACCCCTACACACTGGGTTAACTTCACTGTCCCAAAAACCTCAATCTGTTTCATCATCTAGAATAAATTGTGCAATCAAAGGCAATGTAATCTTGTCACATTGTATGGCAGCCTTCATTCAGCTCAATGTCTGAGAAGACTAGATCCATCTCCCTAGCCTCTCACCGGTGGATGCATTTCTTGCTCTCCAAATACTCCATGCCAGATGCCACATTCTCTGCCATTTTCACCAGCATATTTGACTTCAGGTTGTGACCTTCACAGCGCAGGAAGGACAGGAAGTCTCCCCCTGGCAGAACACACACAGTCACACACACACTTTATTAGTCAATTGTAATGATAGAATGTACTGTAGCTGTGGTTAGTGTAAAGACCCACGACAGATTGGCTCACCTTGTACCAGCTCCATAATGATATAGATGGGTTGTTTTTGTGTGCAGACACCAATCAGCTTCACTATGTTAGGATGGTCATACTGCTTTAGGATCCTGCACAGCAGAGAGAGAGACAGCAAGGTAAATGTGAACGAGAGAGACTGAGAAATAGAACGAGAGAGAAAGAAAGACTGACCTGGCCTCCATAAGGAACCTGTTCTTGTGTTCTGGGGCCAGGTTCTCTCTGCAGGCTTTCACAGCTACAGGGGTGTTATCAGAAAGCAGACGACCACTGTACACCTCCCCAAAGTTACCCTGGACAACAGACACACATCAAGCTTAATTCTGGATCTTGGCTGAAACAAAAACAGAAGGCCAACCTGACAATCAGAGCTTCTCATAACTCCAAACAGACATTCCACAGGTGGTGAGCTCACCTGGCCAATGCTCTGCCCCAGGATGACATCATCGTGTTCCAGAACCCACTTGTCCTGGAGGGAGAGAGATAGAGAGGAACCAATCAGAGATACCAGTGCTGCTGTTCCTTCTGAATGGGTAGACTGACTTTGCAGCCTGGTAGAAGCATTTCGGACCAACTTCTAAAACTGCGTTGTACGAGTGTAAAATAGTGTTTGTGTACAGTATGTGTGTGTGTAGAATGGAGACCTTGTAGTGTGTGCCAAACACTGGAGCACATTTGATGGGCAGCATAGTGGTAGTACAGTATGCATGCAGCTCTAGAGAACATGTGAGTGTGTTATGTATAGCACTCTGCAGGAGGGTGGAGAGCAAGTATGAGTATGTGGATCTTGGGAGCTAATTAAAATCTGATGGATCCTAACGCTGAGACAGCTGCTACGCAGAGCTGGTGTGTTCCAAGCCCATTCACTCCCAACATGCTCAGGAGAGGTGTAATAGAAGCTTGCGCGCATGCAGGCACACACACAGTGTTTTGCACACACTATAAGGTCGCTATTCCACACACACACAAAACATAGACCTACATATATACAAGAGCACCCCCTGACTCACACATCTCCCTCCTCCCACATACATACAGTTAAACCCACAGGTCCACCCAACACCAGCACACAGGACCAGGGACACGGGGCCCATTAACTACACTTTGCTAGGCCCCAGACTTAATTGATGGCCGCCTCATTATTCTTAACCTGTTAGAAGCATTAACCAACAGCCACTTGTCCCACAGCACAGAATGAGAAAGGCAGCTGAGGGTTTTTACTGTAATCCTGCCAAGGACAGATTTAGAACACCATCTGAGCTAAAAAATGTTTTATGTAATTGGTCTCAGTATAAGTCCCAGATAAATTAAAGGTAAAATTGTCATTACAGAACTACTGGAGAAAGATAACTTAACATGTGGGAATGTAATTTAATCCTTATTTAGGTAAGTTAAACTAATAACATTAATATTTAAGAAATACTTAGACAAATAAAGCATTGAGGAACCTTGAATTAAACACGATAAAACAAAACAAGGGACTTTTCAACAAAGGTAAAACAGGATCTACAATATATTACAGTTGACCAGTGAGTGAGTGAGTGAGTGAGTGAGTGAGAGAGAGAGCGTAACCTTTAGGACAGGTCTCTTCAGGACAATGTCGGATCTCTTGGTGACATGTTGGTGTGACGAGACCAGGTGGTTCATCAGCATGGGAACGGTGTGGAATCCCTCTCCATCCAGGCGGTACATATTCTAAACACACACACTTTATAACTATAGAAACTGTACAGACATGATCATATTGTAAATACACACTCACTCACTCACTCACTCACTCACGTCTGTGCTCTGGATAAGGAAGTGCCTGCAAGAGCCAGCCCAGTGGACAGAGAGGACATACTCCTGTTTGCCCTGACTCTGTCTGACCAGGAAGTCTCCATCACACCTCAGCAGCTCCTGGACTTCCAGCCTGGGGATGACTCCGTGGTACCAGTTCTGCTGCTCCAGGGGGCGCTCTACCTCTGGGACTGGGGACAGGGCAGGGGGCACCTGGAGGGGGTTCACACAGCAAGGTCAATGAGGGGCCAGGTAAGGAGGGACCTGGGCTTGGAGCGCCCACTGTGAGACTCATTCATAAGCCATAAATTGATTTCAATGGGAGATTAGTGCGGTTTGAGATGCACGAGTCTCACACGTGTATCTCTAGATGAGATTCAGCACAGGGGAACACACACATACACCCAGTGGTGTAGTGGAGGGTAAACAAGTCAACACAGTTTACATATTTTTTTGCCCAACAGTTTACACACCTTTTGCAGAAAAATGCAGAAATGAAAGAATAGGAAGGGTTACTTTTTTCACCACAAACGCGATCAGAGTTTACCCACCAACTTTGTTACCACTACATCACAGAAGAATACATAGACAGGTTTACAATACACTGTCAATGAGACTAGATACATGGAAGATACAGCTACAAACTACATTGATCAGGAGATACAAAATACACTGCTCAAAAACAATACAATATATCTCTACAGACCACACACATGGATACTAGTGATGTAACGGACCGTAGTTGATCCGTGATCCGGATCACCCCCACGGTTCGGCACGCATGTGAACCGCAGATTAATTCCAACGTTTAACCATCATAGTGTGAAATACAGTTTTACTGCCGCTGTTACTTTTTAAAGTCATAATTCCCTAAATATCGATGCAGAGTTGCAGTGAAAAGATAAAGACAAGACAGATGTATTTTACTCTAAAGCCTGAAGGTAGATTTTTTTTTAAAGCAGTTGTGTGTACTGTTCACGTGAAATGTTGAATCCCAACGAATCAATCTTGGATGATCGCGTTACAAAAAGCAAAGAAGAACAATGAGCAGTGACAGCCATGGCTAGTGGAGGAGCTGAAGAACTGGAAAAGCCTCCCGCTTCATTTAAGTCTCATGTATGGGAGCATTTTTGTTTCCCTGTGAAGGGTGGTGGACAACACCATTACGGTGTGTAGGCATTGTGCCACAAGAAATCCGTATGATCATGGAAATACATCGGGCATGGCCACACATTTAAAGCGTCATCACCCTGGTGTGTCAGTGACGGGAGCCAACATTTAAGCAGCCCTTTACTGCAGAATCAGACCGGGCTAAAGCCTACACCAAATCTATTGGGATGTTTATCGCTTTAGACCTGAGGCCATACTCAGTTGTGGAAAACAAAGGGTTTCAGAATATTGTAATGGAGCAGGTCGCTAACTCTCAACCTTCAAGCCCGAAGTCCAGCGAGCTATCGACTGTGCCCCAAAAGCATGCTCGAGCGGCAGAGTCGATATCCGCGCTTATAAACCCAGGGTCGTTACAATATGGTGAATGTGCTTGAGCCAAGGTACGAAATCCCCTCGCGCACCCACTTCAGTAGGAAGATCGTGCCATATCTTTATGAACAGGAAAATAACAAAATTGTCGATGAATTGTCCAAGGCATCCCCTGTTGCCTTCACCACAGACGGGTGGACCTCCTGGGCAACGGAAAGCTACGTGACTGACTGCTCACTACACCACAGACGGGTGGAAGACGCAAAGTCTGGTGCTACAGACACGCCCCCTCTGCGAGAATCACACAGGCACAAATCTGGCGCAGGTACTGCTAGGAGCAGTAGCAAAGTGGAAGCTAGAGAGGCCCAATAGCAATATCCCAACCACCACAGATAATGCCAAGAACCAAATAAATGCAGTGATAGAAGCTGGAATGGGGCCACAGATAGCTTGCTTTGCACATGTGATCAATTTAGCATCCCAAAGGGGAATCTCAGTGAACCAGATGGACCGCCTCCTTGGGAGGATCAGGAAGGTGGTTTCCTTTTTCCAGACGCTCATGTGCTTAAGACCAAGCAACAAATGCTACAGCTACCGACCCACAAGCTCATACACGATGTCACAACAAGATGGAATTCCACTTATGACATGTTGGGAGCGTTATCTTGAGCAGCAGGCAGCTGTATACTCTGCACTGACGGACAAGACCCTGAAAAAAAATAAAGACATCGTCACCTTATCTGATGACCTGAAAGTGGCCGTCTGTGTCCATGATCCTACCTCTGAAAACAAGGATTCTACAATCCATGGCCCCAAGTGAGGAAGACAGCACCATCACTAGAGATGTCAAGGCTGCCATTAGAGAGGACCTGAACCCCAGATACCCCCCTAATGTACAGGACTACCTTCATAGATCTACTGCACTGGATCCAAGGTTCAAGTCCCTGTCTCACCTAGACCCTAACCCTACACCGGAGGACATACAGTGATCTCACCACTGAGATTGTGGCCACTGAAGAGGTAACAAAAAAGAAGAGTGAATTACTTCAATAATAAATATACTGCAGTCAAATCAAAAATTTGGAATTGGAATCATCCAGTTTTTATTTGGAATAATAATGACTTTTATTAAATGTTATTGCCACAATTATAGTTCTAGAGCTGACAGGAGCAGACTCAGAGGCATCTCCTCCACAAAATCATTTGGCCATGAAGGAGCTTTTCGGGGAGACCTTTGTGAGCAAGGACAACACCATCAACAGGAGGCGGCATCCTACAGGGCAGCAAGTGGCGTTCCAGTGGATGGTGATCCACTACCATGGTGGAAAAACAATGAGTGTAAATACCCTCACATTGCCATGATGACAAGATGCTACCTGGCTGTGCCTGGCACTTCAGTTCCCAGCGAGAGGGTGTTCTCCACAGCAGGGGACATAGAGACTGCAAAGGAGGTCTATCCTCTCCCCAGACAATGTTGACAACCTCATCTTTTTTTTAATAATTTGAAGTTATAAGCTCAGGTCTGCTTTGCTTTCTTTTCTTTACTTTTTTTGATGATGAGGACACAGGCTAGTTTTTCATTCACTATTGTTCAAAGGAAGACAGTATCATGCCTCATATTGCACTTTTTGTGCAATATTTTATTTTAAGATTTTATTTAAACATTGAAAAGTTCTTTGCTTTAAGTGTTCTTTAAGTAATAAATGGAAAGCAAAGTTATATTTGCCCCCCCCCCCCCCCTTTTTTTTTTTTTTGCTGATCCGGAAAATGATCAGAGCCGTGACTCAAAACCGTGATCCGGACCGAACCATGAGTTTTGTGATCCGTTGCACCACTAATGGATACCTAGTCTTCTTTTTTTTTACTACAGACAACATGGCGCCAATTCAAAAAGACCCTACTGTTCAGATGACAAGATAAGGCATACTACAACATTGTAAACAAACATCTCTAGAGAGAAGATAGATAAAAAAAAAGAGGAAAGCCAGATGCGAGGCGTTTCACAACCGGAGTCCTACTCTGAACAGTTAGGCTTATTACAGTGAAAACACGGCCATTTGCTGTTTGACAAGGGAACTGTTTGACTGTCTGACTTGAGTTGTTTGAATAGACAGAGACAGATAAATCAAAAGGCAGCAGGTGGGTGAAAACAGAACAGGTCCATCTGTGACAGGGGTGATCACAATGATGCCTCACAGACAATGAATGACAATAGTTGACCGTGTATGAAAATAACAGATTGTCTATTGTCATAGCTGAATCAGAATTAGTTAGGTAACATAGATAAATAAGATGTTTTATTTATTTTATACTTGTCATTAGAATGTCTTCTTTTGGACTATACTGTTGGCAGTTGCATTTTCCTCTCTCTTCTCTAGGGAAAAGTCACTTGGGGCCCAGAGAGGGCAGAGGTCAGGCTTGTCTTTTACATGTCTGGTAATAGGCAGAATATCAGAAAGGGAGAAGTCAGGTTTGAACATTGTCTTCATAATGAATATATCTGTGAAACCATGTGAAGGGCTCCACTATGTCTGTACTCCAGTCACTCCCTCCTTTCCCCATTGGGGGGAGGAGTATGGCAGTGTCTGGAACCATTGTATGTCCCCTCTGATGTTGAAACTTGTCTTTCATAGTATATGACCTAGAGGCTCACTCCTCTCAGGGAGCTTGTCCAGGGGTAGGTTGTATTTGAGATGGGAGTATCTATAATTGACATTTGATATATGCCATTGGATGAGGTAATGTTTTGGTAATAGGAAGTACCAAGAATGAGAAGTAGAACCTTGTCTTAGAGAGCAAATTGAACGATAATTTATAGCTAATGCTGTCTGGCTATGGGATACTCTTCTCTCAAGTAAAAGTCTTTCTTTGTGAACAGTTCCTAAGATCTGTGGTTTGTCATGTCGACTAGGGGGTGAATCTTTGCGATAAAAGATCTCAGCTGCCATTATGTTGACACTCTCAGAGAATTCATTTATAGACACTGAATTGATCTGAGACTCACAGGGCTATGGTGAAGCTCATATATTATTAAAATATGAAGTTTAAAATATAACTCTGACTTGTGTGTGGTTTGTAAACTCTCCTTTCACTTAGTAATACAGGAAATTACCACGACACTATGCTGCATCACTGGTATGACCATAACTGTGTACTATGTATGACCATAGCTGACTATTTCTGAACACTGACTGTGTATGTTACATCACTGACCGTGTATTTGGGTTTGAACAGGCCGCTAAAATGGCTTATGATGCCGTCCACACTGAGGTTTCTGAGGCCGTCCCTCTCCTGAAACAACACAGAGCACAACCATCATCAACCTCTCTTAGGAATGCTCATCACCACCAGTACCTGTGTTTATAATAACAACATGTAACAGCACTCAGAAACACATAATCCACAGATGAGAGAATATCACAAAAAATTACAAAATGAGTAGAGAATGTCAAGGAAGAAAATACTTGTTTGCTTTAGGGTGGATCTGGATAAAACAGCGCTATGAAAATGGGTGAAGGAATGCACCTGAGTCAACACCATGACAGACAGCAACGTATGCAAAGCACCAAGATCCTCAATCATGCCTCTGTTTCAATAGAGATGGTTGTGTCTGAACGAGACAAGAGTATAGGTTGTCCTCAGAACAGACTGGTTGAGTCCGTCTGTAGTTCAGATGCCTTCTAGTTGAACTGTAAGGTAACATAAGGGCAATTCCAAGGTAGCAGAATGATGCTGAGATTTTTTACTTTAAAAGTATGCCAAACAAAAACCACTGATTGCAAAGTTAAACAAGTCATACAACTCTATGCACAAGCAGTACTTTTAAACATTTACACAGAATTTTACAAAAACACATTTACTCGAAGAACAGTACAGATGTAAAGTTTAACAGAATGATGGTAAAATCTCCTTCAGTTTTTTTATGTGACCACGTTTTCCGAAAACTCTTAAATATCTACTCCGAATTGAGATTCAAAGAAGTTTGCAGAAAGATTGGGGTGTCAGCTATAACATGATACATTGAGTTTGATTTTTTAAATATTAAAAAATATATATTTTGGATATTGAACCACAGTAAGTGAAGTGGATTACCACCCGGTAAGAGTGATGGTAACATAATGCCTGAACTGTAATATACAGAAATGCATAATCCTGAATGGCATTCTCTTCATGGTGATGTATCCTGAATAGGTACAAAAAGGTAGAAACATTTTATATCCTCCTTTGCATGTTTGGGTTATATTCTACATACTTGCTATTCTAATGAGCGCCGCCCCAAAACAAGATGAAATTTGGTTGGTCAGGACCGCACCAAATCTGTACCAATCATAGAGGTCTATGTTTCACAAGTTTGTACATCACAGTTTAGCACAGAGTACAGTACAGCAGAGTAGAGTTCAGTGCAGTATAGTACTATACAGTAAATTATACTGTGCTCTACTGTACTGTACTAAACTCTACTGTACAGTACAGTACTGACCTATACTCTACTTTCCTTTACTCAATCAAACCAACTTGTATTTGTCACGTGTAGACTTTACCGTGAAACTATCTCAGGAGCTCTTCCCAACAATGCACAGTTAAAAATGAGAAAATAAGAAAAATACAAATACTACCATGTCACTGAGCAGGGGTACAAGGTATTTGAGGTAGATATGTACATGAAGGCAGGGTAAAGTGAATAGGCATCAGAATAGATAATAATAAGAGTAAAATTAAAAACAGTAGCAGCATATGATGATTGTGAAATGATGTGTGTATGCCGTCAGGGTGTGTGTGTGCGTATGTATGTAGTGTATGTGAATGTGTGTGGGTTTGAGTGAGACTGTCAGTGTGATGTTTGTGGGTGAGTCTATACATAGTGTATATACAGTTGAAGTCGGAAGTTTACATACACTTTAGCCAAATATATTTCAACTGTTTTCCACAATTCCTGACATTTAATCCTAGTAAAAATTCCCTGTCTTAGGTCAGTTAATAAGATCAGCACTTTATTTTAAGAATGTGAAATGTCAGAATAATAGTAGAGAGAATGATTTATTTCAGCTTTTATTTCTTTCATCACATTCCCAGTGGGTCAGAAGAATACATACACTCAATTAGTATTTGGTAGCATTGCCTTTAAATGGTTTAACTTGGGTCAAACGTGTTGGGTAGCCTTCCACAAGCTTCCCACAATAAGTTGGGTGGATTTTGGCCCATTCGTCCTGACAGAGCTGGTGTAATTGAGTCAGGTTTGTAGGCCTCCTTGCTCGCACATGCTTTTTCAGTTCTGCCCACACATTTTCTATAGGATTGAGGTCAGGGCTTTGTTATGGTCACTCCAGTACCTTGACTTTGTTGTCCTTAAGCCATTTTGACACAACTTTGGAAGTATGCTTGGGGTCATTGTCCATTTAGAAGACACATTTGCGACCAAGCTTTACTTCCTGACTGATGTCTTGAGATGTTGCTTCAATATATCCACATACTTTTCTTTCCTCGAGTAAGTTCATGGATTCTCATTTGCATCAAATCAGTATCATGAAAGTGTATACATTCAATACAAAAATTCATATTTACAATGACTGCCTAGGAACAGTGGGTTAACTGCCTTGTTCAGGGGCAGAACAACAAATGTTTACCTTGTCAGCTCGGATGATCTAGCAACCTTTCGGTTACTGGCCCAACGGTCTAACCACTAGGCTACCTGCTGCCCCCATGGTTACAGGTAACACACCTGATTTAGCAAATCGGATCTTTTCTCATAGATATCATCCTGACCAACCTGCCCTCTAAATACACCTGCTCTCTTCAACCAGGATCTCAGCGATCACCGCCTCATTGCTATTTCTGCAGTGAAGTCACCCTAAAACACTTCAGCAAGCAGGCCTTTCTAATCGAGTCCTGGCTATCCTGGAAGGATATTGACCTCATTCCGTCAGTAGAGGATGCCTGGTTATTCTTAAAGTGTTTTCTGACCATCTTGAATAAGCATACCCCGTTTAAAAAATGGTTTCACTCCAGACCTGACTGCCCTTGACCAGCACAAAAACATCCTGTTTAGCATCAAGCCCCTGCGATATGCAACTTTCTTTTAGGGAAGTTAGGAACCGATATACACAGGCAGTTAGGAAAGCAAAGGCTGGCTTTTTTCAAACAGAATTTGCATCCTGTAGCAGGTTCTGGGACACTGTAAAGTCCATGGAGAATAAGAACACCTTTTGCCTACTGCACTGAGGCTATGAAACACTGTCACCACCGATTTAAATTTTTTTTTTTTAAATCCACGATAATTCAGAATTTCAATAAGCATTTTTCTGGCTGGCCAGACTTTCCACCTGGCTACCCCTATCCCGGTCAACAGCCCTGCACCCCCCACAGCAACTTGCCAAGTCCCCACATTTCTGCTTCACCCAAATCCAGATAGCTGATGTTCTGAAAGAGTTGCAAAATCTGGACCCCTACAAATCAGCTGGGCTAGACAATCTGGACCCTCTCTTTCTAAAATTATCCGCCGCAATTGTTGCAACCCCTATTACTAGCCTAGGTCCTAATCCAGGCACTTGTCATCTCCCGTCTGGATTACTGCAACTCACTGTTGGCTGGGCTCCCTGCCTGTGCCATTAAACCCCTACAGCTCATCCAGAACGCCGCAGCCCGTCTGGTGTTCAACCTTTTCTCTCACGTCACCCCACTCCTCCGCTCTCTCCACTGGCTTCCAGTTGTCGATCCGCTAAAGACCATTTTGCCTACTGTGGGGATCAGTACCTCCAGGCTCTGATCAGGCCCTACACCCAAACAAGGGCACTGCGTTCATCCACCTCTGGCCTGCTCGCCTCCCTACCACTGAGGAAGTACAGTTCCGCTCAGCCCAGTCAAAACTGTTGTTCTGGCCCCCCAATGGTGGAACAAACTCCCCTCACGCCAGGACAGCGGAGTCAATCACCACCTTCCGGAGACACCTGAAACCCTACCTCTTTAAGGAATACCTAGGATAGGATAAAGTAATCCTTCTCACCCCCCCCCTCACTATTGTAAAGTGGCAGTTCCACTGGATGTCATAAGGTGAACGCACCAATTTGTAAGTCGCTCTGGATAAGAGCGTCTGCTAAATGACTTAAATGTAATGTAAATGTGATGCCATCTATTTTGTGAAGTGCACCAGTCCCTCTTGCAGCAAAGCACCCCCACAACATGATGCTGCCACCTCCGTGCTTCATGGTTGGGATGGTGTTCTTTGGCTTGCAAGCCTCCTCCTTTTTCCTCCAAACATAACGATGGTCATTATGGCCAAACAGTTCTATTTTTGTTTCATCAGATCAGAGGACATTTCTCCAAAAAGTACAATCTTTGTCCCCATGTGCAGTCTGGCTTTTTAATGGCGGTTTTGGAGCAGTGATTTTTCCTTGCCGAGCGGCCTTTCAGGATATGTCGATATAAGACTCATTTTACTGTGGATATAGATACTTTTGTGCCTGTTTCCTCCAGAATCTTCACACGGTCAATTGCTGTTGTTCTGAGATTGATATGCACTATTTGCACCAAAGTACGTTCGCGTCTCCTTCCTGAGCGGTATGACGGCTGCGTGGTCCCACGGTGTTTATACTTGCGTACTATTGTTTGTACAGATGAACGTGGTACCTTCAGGCCTTTGGAAATTGCTCCCAAGGATAAACCAGACTTGTGGAGGTCCACCATTTTTTTCTGAGGTCTTGGCTTATTTCTTTTGATTTTCACATGATGTCAAGCAAAGAGGCACTGAGTTGGAAGGTAGGCCTTGAAATATATCCACAGGTACACCTCCAATTGATTCAAAGTATGTCAATTAGCCTATCAGAAGCTTCTAAAGCCATGACATCATTTTCTGGAATTTTCCAAATTGTTTAAATGCACAGTCAACTTAGTGTATGGGAACTTGTGACCCACTGGAATTGTGATACAGTGAATTATAAGTGAAATAATCTGTCTGTAAACAATTGTTGGAAAAATTACTTGTCTCATGCACAAAGTAGATGTCCTAAACGACTTGCCAAAACTATAGTTTGTTAACAAGAAATTTGTGGAGTGATTGAAAAATGAGTTTTAATGACTCCAACCTAAGTGTATGTAAACTTCCGACTTCAACTGTATATAGTGTTGTGAGTGTGCATAGAGTCAGTGCAAGATAGGGCCAATGCAGATAGTCTAGGTAACCATTTAGCAGTATTATGGCTATTTAGTCATCTTTAGCAGCCTTTGCTTATTCCTAATATTTAGGATGGAAAATGGTTAAACACGTTATACATGCCTTTGTAAAAATAGACTCAGCTTTCATTTGACAGCAAATTTGATGCGCTCCAATGAGTCACATTTTAGTGCTCGTGTGACTTTTTACATGGTGGCATTTTACAAATGCCCATAACACCAGGGTTTCAACACAACCTGCATGGGAACATTGATGCAATTCACTTTAGTCATCTGGTACTACTGTGTGAGTAGAGTGGACAACAAACCAATTAACCTTTTGTTTAATTTCTTTCATTTTCAAAACAATGGTATTTCAAAAGCTTTTATATATAGCTCAGTGATTTTCATAAGCCCACAGTACATTAGTGTTTAAGTGATGATGTATTTGTAGAACTTATAAAGCAGCAAACTACCAAACTAACAAACGAAAGTACACAACAATCACATATGATAAGGAATGAGAAGAACCTGAACTCAGAACACACAATGGAGAACTAGAAACAAACAAGAGTCAATAACAACATGTTTTACAACATCTTACACAATGAGTGCAATCACAGGTCAGGTTCCTATACGAAACAAGACAATGAAACAGACGCAAGGGACAGAGATCATCTCAACCACAGGAAGCATGGTATCTCTTTCAGATGAGTGGCAGGGATCAGATATGCAGAGGGTGTGTGTGTTTGAGAGAGAGAGGGAGAGAGGAGACCTACACTAGAGGTGATAGAGGAGAGGGAGATACGATCCTCTTCCAGCCCCAGGGCAGGTGGGGGTTCACTGGATCCCAGCCATTCCAGCTTCCCCTTCAACAGCAACCTCTGTGCCTCCAGCCTGGTTCTAGCTCCCAGGGACAGCATCACCTGCTGTCGGCTCTCCTCCAGCGCATGCCTCTTACTGAACTGGTAAACCCTGCAGAGAGAGGAGCAGCCTGTCAGCTCATCAATTAAAGCATTGTGATGATACTGTGGAACAATGTGTTTCCATTTCAACATATAGCAACAATTCCATTGACTTTTGCCTCACGGTCAATATATTTAAAGCATAACTGACATGCCCGATGGCTTTACACAAGAATACTGGTCAACTGGCCCATCTCCTACACCTTAGCCATATTGCTTCCGCAGGGCACTCACCAACAGTATAGTTGAAATTAGATATTCTATACGGGAGAAGTACGGTTAAAATGCAGTAAGTCATGTCAGAATGTAGCAGATGTATTACTTAACAACAGCTGCAAATTCCAATAAAACTACATCACGTTTTAAAGCTCACTTTCCTTGCTGTCTAACAACACTATCATGAATCTAGTGAAGAGGTTTTCTGGGTCAGAGTGCATATTTATTTAGTTCATTGCACAAATGTTTGTTAGCACGTTTCTCACACTGGCTTTAGCCATGGCGGAAACAGACCAGCCCAGGCAAGTGCAGGGACATTGCCATGCAACACGTGCCTTACAGGGAGACGTCTTCATAGTGTGACAAATTCCCATGAATTGTGAATCTGTTCAAACCGAACAGCTAGCGCGACAGCTAAAATGGCTTTGTAAAAATATATATTTCAGCTAATAGGGAGTACCTAACAAAATAACTACATTATGGCATTCGCTAATCATAATCTTTTTACATATAATAGAAATGTCGGTATATTTGTGGACAAAATTTTTCCTTACTTACTTTTCAAATATTGCACTGCTACATTAACTAACATCACCACTTGGGTAAAAGAGTTCTTTACTAATCAAGAAAGCATTCAGTCGCTCCCGTCTGTCTCTGTTGATTTCCAAAGTGTTTCATCAAACCCATGACTCCTTAAGGAGAGGCATGTTTCCCTCGGCACCAGTGAACATTAGGCTAGTGTCAGTCAACACAGCTGCTCCATCTATGCACTAAGAGCTTATTAGTAACGTCTAATAACAGCGGACAGGCATCTAAACCAAGACAAATGAGAGAAGCTTGAAAAGTCTCCTCATATCACCATGTTATATTCATAAGGCATAGTGAGTCTGTCCCCCAGAGAGCAGCCAGCTTAGCCAGCCATAGCAGAGAGGAGAGCAGCCTAAACTACTCTGATAGGAGACTGCATGCACCACCATTGAGAGGAGATACACCAACACACCTCAAAAATATGACGCAGATCAATGGCAAAATGCATTACTCTTTTTTTTCCAGTCAGTGTTGGTGAAGACGGTGGTTTGGTACTGCCAGAGCCAACTTTATCCTGGTTCAGACCATAAAAATGTAATTCTATTCTGTTTACCCAGGATAAATGACCATATTATCAGGTATAACAGCTGTACTATACTAAGTGATTACCAAGTATGCTTGCCCATGTAAAGTTGGACCTTCCAGTACATGTGGATATCGCCTCACCTCTGACCCCGTTTGATGCACTCTTCCTCTGCCTCTAGCTCCAACTCCAGCTGGTTGACTGAGGCCTGTTGGGAAACCACATTACCAGCTAGAGACAGCAGTTCCTCTTCCACTGCAGTCAACCTGGTAGAGGGGTAGAGACATGGGGAGAGAAGGGGGACCAAGGGGTGAAATGTGTTGTTGGTGTTGAGATTGTGTGTGCGTGCCTTTTAAAATGATAAACTTGGATTAGCTAACACAACGTGGCATTGGAACACAGGAGTGATGGTTGCTGATAAATAGGTCTCTGTATGCCTATACAGATATTCCATAAAAATCTGCCATTAAAGGTCTTACATTTTTTTTTTTTAATAATAGTGAAGAAATCAAAACTAGGAAATAACACATATGGAATCATGTAGTAACCAAAAAAAAGTGTTAAACAAATCAAAATATATTTTATATTTGAGATTCTTCAAAGTAGCCACCCATTTCCTTGATGACAGCATTGCACACTCTTGCCATTATCTCAACCACCTTCATGAGGTAATCACCTGGAATGCATTTTAGTTAACAGGTGTCTCTACTTCCGGCGCCGACAGCGATGGCCGCCTCGCTTCGCGTTCCTAGGAAACTATGCAGTTTTTTTTTTTTTTTGTGTTATTTCTTACATTAGTACCCCAGGTCATCTTAGGTTTCATTACATCCGTTCGAGAAGAACTACTGAATATAAGATCAGCGTCAACTCACCATCAGTACGACCAAGAATATGATTTTCGCGACGCGGATCCTGTGTTCTGCCTTTCAACCAGGACAACTGAATGGATCCCATGCGGCGACCCAAAAAAACGACTCCGTAAAAGAGGGAAACGAGGCGGTCTTCTGGTCAGACTCCGGAGACGGGCACATCGTGCACTACTCCCTAGTATTCTTCTCGCCAATGTCCAGTCTCTTGACAACAAGGTTGATGAAATCCGAGCAAGGGTAGCATTCCAGAGGGACATCAGAGACTGTAACGTTCTTTGCTTCACGGAAACATGGCTCACTGGAGAGACGCTATCGGAGGCGGTGCAGCCAGCGGGTTTCTCCACGCATCGCGCCGACAGAAACAAACATCTTTCTGGTAAGAAGAGGGGCGGGGGCGTATGCCTTATGGCTAACGAGACATGGTGTGATGAAAGAAACATACAGGAACTCAAATCCTTCTGTTCACCTGATTTAGAATTCCTCACAATCAAATGTCGACCACATTATCTACCAAGAGAATTCTCTTCGATTATAATCACAGCCTTATATATATCCCCACCAAGCAGACACATCGATGGCTCTGAACAAACTTTATTTGACTCTTTGCAAACTGGAATCCATTTATCCGGAGGCTGCATTCATTGTAGCTGGGGATTTTAACAAGGCTAATCTGAAAACAAGACTCCCTAAATTTTATCAGCATATCGATTGCGCAACCAGGGGTGGAAAAACCTTGGATCATTGTTACTCTAACTTCCGCGACGCATATAAGGCCCTGCCCCGCCCTCCTTCCGGAAAAGCTGACCACGACTCCATTTTGTTGATCCCTGCCTACAGACAGAAACTAAAAAAAAGAAGCTCCCACGCTGAGGTCTGTCCAACGCTGGTCCGACCAAGCTGACTCCACACTCCAAGACTGCTTCCATCACGTGGACTGGGATATGTTTCGTATTGCGTCAGATAACAACATTGACGAATACGCTGATTCGGTGTGCGAGTTCATTAGAACGTGCGTTGAAGATGTCGTTCCCATAGCAACGATTAAAACATTCCCTAACCAGAAACCGTGGATTGATGGCAGCATTCGCGTGAAACTGAAAGCGCGAACCACTGCTTTTAATCAGGGCAAGGTGACTGGTAACATGACCGAATGAAAACAGTGCAGCTATTCCCTCCGCAAGGCTATCAAACAAGCTAAGCGTCAGTATAGAGACAAAGTAGAATTTCAATTCAACGGTTCAGACACAAGAGGTATGTGGCAGGGTCTACAGTCAATCACGGACTACAAGAAGAAAACCAGCCCAGTCACGGACCAGGATGTCTTGCTCCCAGGCAGACTAAATAACTTTTTTGCCCGCTTTGAGGACAATACAGTGCCACTGACACGGCCTGCAACGAAAACATGCGGACTCTCCTTCACTGCAGCCGAGGTGAGTAAGACATTTAAACGTGTTAACCCTCGCAAGGCTGCAGGCCCAGACGGCATCCCCAGCCGTGCCCTCAGAGCATGCGCAGACCAGCTGGCCGGTGTGTTTACGGACATATTCAATCAATCCCTATACCAGTCTGCTCTTCCCACATGCTTCAAGAGGGCTACCATTGTTCCTGTTCCCAAGAAAGCTAAGGTAACTGAGCTAAACGACTACCGCCCCGTAGCACTCACTTCCGTCAACATGAAGTGCTTTGAGAGACTAGCCAAGGACCATATCACCTCCACCCTACCTGACACCCTAGACCCACTCCAATTTGCTTACCGCCCAAATAGGTCCACAGACGATGCAATCTCAACCACACTGCACACTGCCCTAACCCATCTGGACAAGAGGAATACCTATGTGAGAATGCTGTTCATCGACTACAGCTCGGCATTTAACACCATAGTGCCCTCCAAGCTCGTCATCAAGCTCGAGAGCATCCTGTCGGGCTGTATCACCGCCTGGTACGGCAACTGCTCCGCCCACAACCGTAAGGCTCTCCAGAGGGTAGTGAGGTCTGCACAACGCATCACCGGGGGCAAACTACCTGCCCTCCAGGACACCTACACCACCCGATGTTACAGGAAGGCCATAAAGATCATCAAGGACAACAACCACCCGAGCCACTGCCTGTTCACCCCGCTATCATCCAGAAGGCGAGGTCAGTACAGGTGCATCAAAGCTGGGACCGAGAGACTGAAAAACAGCTTCTATCTCAAGGCCATCAGACTGTTAAACAGCCACCACTAACATTGAGTGGCTGCTGCCAACACACTGACACTGACACTGACTCAACTCCAGCCACTTTAATAATGGGAATTGATGGGAAATGATGTAAAATATATCACTAGCCACTTTAAACAATGCTACCTAATATAATGTTACATACCCTACATTATTCATCTCATATGCATACGTATATACTGTACTCTATATCATCTACTGCATCCTTATGTAATACATGTAGCCACTTTAACTATGCCACTTTGTTTACATACTCATCTTATATGTATATACTGTACTCGATACCATCTACTGTATCTTGCCTATGCTGCTCTGTACCATCACTCATTCATATATCTTTATGTACATATTCTTTATCCCCTTACACTGTGTATAAGACAGTAGTTTTGGAATTGTTAGTTAGATTACTTGTTGGTTATTACTGCATTGTCGGAACTAGAAGCACAAGCATTTCGCTACACTCGCATTAACATCTGCTAACCATGTGTATGTGACAAATAACATTTGATTTGATTTGTTAAAAGTTAATTTGTGGAATTTCTTTCCTTATTGCATTTGAGCCAAGAAGGTGTTCCTTCTTAAAAGTTCATTTGTGTTGAATGTATTTCCTTCTTAATGCATTTGAGCTAACCAGTTGTGTTATGACAAGGTATGTGGTATTCTGTATAAGGCCTTCGTGGTCGAATTGCTGAAAAGAAACCACTACGAAAGGACACCAATAAGAAGAGAATTTCTTGGAGATTTCTGGTTCCTACCACTGTGTGGGTGAACGGATGATCTCCGCATGTGTGGTTCCCACAGTGAAGCATGGAGGAGGAGGTGTTATGGTGTGGGGATGCTTTGCTGGTGACACTGTCTGTGATTTATTTAGAATTCAAGGCTCACTTAACCAGCATGACTACCACAGCATTCTGCAGAGATACGACATCCCATCTGGTTTAGGCTTAGTGGGACTATCATTTGTTTTTCAACAGGTCATTGACCCAACACACCTCCAGGTTGTGTAAGGGCTATTTGACCAAGAAGGAGTGATGGCGTGCTGCCACAGATGACCTGGCCTCCACAATCCCCCGACTTCAACCCAAATGAGATGGTTTGGGATAAGTTGGGCCGCAGAGTGAAGGAAATGCAACCAACAAGTGCTCAGCATATGTGGGAACTCCTTCAAGACTGTTGGCAAGACTGTTGGAAAAGCATTCCAGTTGAACCTGGTTGAGACAATGTCAAGAGTGTGCAAAGCTGTCATCAAGGCATTAAGGTGATTATTTGAAGAATCTCAAAAACAACATATATTTTGATTTGTTTAACACTTTTACGGTCACTACATGATTTCATATGTGTTATTTCATAGTTTTGATGTTTCACTATCATTCTTAAATATAGAAAATAGTTTTTTTTTTAAATATAAAAAAAACACCTGAATAAGAAGGTGTTCTAAAACCTTTGAGTGAGAATGTGTGTGTATATATATACAGTGGGGAGAACAGGTATTTGATACACTGCCGATTTTGCAGGTTTTCCTACTTACAAAGCATGTAGAGGTCTGTAATTTTTATCATAGGTACACTTCAACTGTGAGAGAAAATCACATTGTATGATTTTTAAGTAATTAATTAGCATTTTATTGCATGACATAAGTATTTGATACATCAGAAAAGCATAACTGAATATTTGGCACAGAAATATTTGTTTGCAATTAAAGGGATCATACGTTTCCTGTAGTTCTTGACCAGGTTTGCACACACTGCAGCAGGGATTTTGGCCCACTCCTCCATACAGACCTCCTCCAGATCCTTCAGGTTTCAGGGCTGTCGCTGGGCAATAGGGACTTTCAGCTCCCTCTAAAGATTTTCTATTGGGTTCAGGTCTGGACCTCCAGGACCTTGAGATGCTTCTTACGGAGCCACTCCTTAGTTGCCCTGGCTGTGTGTTTTGGGTCGTTGTCATGCTGGAAGACCCAGCCACGACCAATCTTCAATGCTCTTACTGAGGGAAGGAGGTTGTTGGCCAAGATCTCGCGATACATGGCCCCATCCATCCTCCCCTCAATACGGTGCAGTCGTGCTGTCCCCTTTGCAGAAAAGCATCCCCAAAGAATGATGTTTCCACCTCCATGCTTCACGGTTGGGATGGTGTTCTTGGGGTTGTACTCATTCTTCTTCTTCCTACAAACACGGCGAGTGGAGTTCAGACCAAAAAGCTCTATTTTTGTCTCATCAGACCAAATTACCTTCTCCCATTCCTCCTCTGGATCATCCAGATGGTCATTGGCAAACTTCAGACGGGCCTGGACATGCGCTGGCTTGAGCAGGGGGACCTTGCGTGCGCTGCAGGATTTTAATCCATGACGGCGTAGTGTGTTACTAATGGTTTTCTTTGAGACTGTGGTCCAAGCACTTCAGGTCATTGACCAGGTCCTGCCGTGTAGTTCTGGGCTGATCCCTCACCTTCCTCATGGTCATTGATGCCCCATGAGGTGAGATCTTGCATGGAGCCCCAGACAGAAGGCGATTGACCGTCATCTTGAACTTCTTCCATTTTCTAATAATTGCGCCAACAGTTGTTGCCTTCTCACCAAGCTGCTTGCCTATTGTCCTGTAGCCCATCCCAGCCTTGTGCAGGTGTACAATTTTATCCCTGATGTCCTTACACAGCTGTATTTTATACAGGTAACGAGTTCAAACAGGTGCAGTTAATACAGGTAATGAGTGGAGAACAGGAGGGCTTCTTAAAGAAAAACTAACAGGTCTGTGAGAGCCATAATTCTTACTGGTTGGTAGGTGATCAAATACTTATGTCATGCAATAAAATGCAAATTAATTACTTAAAAATCATACAATATGATTTTCTGGATTTTTGTTTTAGATTCCGTCTCTCACAGTTGAAGTGTACCTATGATAAAAATGACAGACCTCTACATGCTTTGTAAGTAGGAAAACCTGCAAAATCGGCAGTGTATCAAATACTTGTTCTCCCCACTGTATTTACACACACACAGTGGAAGTCGGAAGTTTACATACACTTTGGAATCATTAAAACTAGTTTTTCAACCCCTCCACAAATTTCTTGTTAACAAACTATAGCTTTGGCAAGTTGGTTAGGACATCTACTTTGTGCATGATACAAGACATTTTTCCAACAATTGTTTACAGACAGATTATTTCACTTATAATTCCCTGTATCACACTTCCAGTGGGTCAGAAGTTTACATACACTAAGTTGACTGTGCATTTAAACAGTTTGGAAAATTCCAGAAAATGATGGCATGGCTTTAGAAGCTTCTGATGGGCTAATTGACATCATTTGAATCAATTGGAGGTGTACCTGTGGACGTATTTCAAGGCCTATCTTCCAACTCAGTGCCTCTTTGCTTGACATCATGGGAAAATCAAAAGAAATCAAAAGTATCTATATCCACAGTAAAACAAGTCCTATATCGACATAACCTGAAAGGCCGCTCAGCAAGAAAGAAGCCACTGCTCCAAAACCGCCATAAAAAAGCCAGACTACGGTTTGCAACTGCACATGGAGACAAAAATAGTACTTTTTGGAGAAATGTCCTCTGGTATGATGAAACAAAAATAGAACTGTTTGGCCATAATGACCATCGTTATGTTTGAAGGAAAAAGGGGGAGGCTTGTTTTTATTGTTACGTTACAGACTTAAAATATATCCTCATCAATCTACACAAATTACCCCATAATGACAAAGCAAAAACAGTTTTATTTTTTTGCTATTTTTTAAATTTTTAAATAACGTAAATATCACATTTACTTAAGTATTCAGACCCTTAATCAGTACTCTGTTGAGGCACCTTTGGCAGCAATGACAGCCAAGTCTTTTTGGGTATGACGCTACAAGCTTGGCACACCTGTATTTGGGGAGTTTCTCCCATTCTTCTCTGCAGATCCTCTCAAGCTCTGTCAGGTTGGATGGGGAGTGTCGCTGCACAGCTATTTTCAGGTCTCTCCACAGGTGTTCGATCAGGTTCAAGTCCGGGCTCTGGCTGGGCCACTCAAAGACATTCAGAGAGACTAGTCCCAAAGCCACTGCTGCGTTGTCTTGGCTGTGTGCTTAGGGTAGTTGTCCTGTTGGAAGGTGAACCTTCGCCTCAGTCAGAGGTCCTGAGCACTCTGGAGCAGGTTTTCATCAAGGACCTCTCTGTACTTTGCTCCGTTCATCTTTCCCTCCATCCTAACTAGTTGTCGATCGATTATGATTCTTCAACAGCGATACCAATTATTGGAGGACCAAATAAGCCGATACCGATTCAAATCGGCCGATATATACATACTACTATTATAGGAATTATGACGCGTCAACTATTTCTCTCTATACCATTTGTATTTCATATACCTTTGACTATTGGATGCTCTAATAGGTACTTTAGTATTGCCAGCCTAATTTCAGGAGTTGATAGGCTTGAAGTCAAACAGTTCTGTGGTCAAGCATTGCTTAGAGCCTCTGGCAAACGGAGTAAAGTTTGAATGAGTCCTTACGAGCCTGCTGCTGCCTACCACCGCTCAGCCAGACTGCTCTATCAAATCATAGACTTAATTATAATATAATAAACGCAGAAATACGAGCATTCGGTCATTAATATGGTCAAATCCGTAAACTATCATTTCGAAAACAAAACTTTTATTCTTTCAGTGAAATACGGAACCGTTCCGTATTTTATCGAACGGGTGGCAACCCTAAGTCTAAATATTGCTGTTACATTGCACAACCTTCAATGTTATGTCATAATTATGTAACATTCTGGCAAATTAGTTCGCAATGAGCCAGGCAGCCCAAACTGCTGACTCGGTGTGCAATGAACGTAAGAGAAGTGACACAATTTCCCTAGTTAACATGAATTTCTTTGAACTAAATATGCAGGTTTAAAAAAAAAAAAAAAAAAACTTCTGTGTATTGATTTTAAGAAAGGCATTGATGTTTGTGGTTAGGTACATTCGTGCAACGATTGTGCTTTTGTTAAATCACTCGTTTGGCGAAAGTAGTCTGTAATTCAATAATAAATTAACAGGCACCGCATTGATTATATGCAACACAGCTAGTTAACCTACTAATATCATCAACCATGTGTAGTTAACTAGTGATTATGTTTAGATTGATTGTTTTTTAAAAGATACATTTAATTCTAGCTTGCAACTTACCTTGGCTCCTCGCTGCACTCAGGTAACAGGTGGTCAAGCCTGCCACGCAGTTACCTCGTGGAATGCAATGTAATCGGCCATAATCGGCATCCAAAAATGCTGATTACCGATTGTTATGAAAACCTGAAATCGGC
Source organism: Oncorhynchus nerka (assembly GCF_034236695.1). NCBI lineage: Eukaryota > Metazoa > Chordata > Actinopteri > Salmoniformes > Salmonidae > Oncorhynchus > Oncorhynchus nerka. The sequence continues at coordinate 72,043,303 of NC_088422.1, read as the reverse complement.
CCTAATTAATCGGACGACCTCTTATCCTAACTAGTCTCTTAGTCCCTGCCGCTGAAAAACATCCCACAGCTTGATGCTGCCACCACGCTTCACCGTAGGGATGGTGACAGATTTAGTCCAGACGTGACGCTTAGCATTCAGGCCAAAGTGTTCAATCTTGGTTTCATCAGACCAGAGAATCTTGTTTATCATGATCTGAGAGTCTTTAGGTGCCTTTTGGCAAACTCCAAGTGGGCTGTCATGTGCCTTTTACTGGAGAGTGGCTTCCGGCTGGCCACTCTACCATAAAGGCCTGATTGGCGGAGTGCTGCAGAGATGGTTGTCCTTCTGAAAGTTTCTTCAATCTCCACAGAGGAACTCTAGAGCTCTGTCAGAGTGACCATCGGGTTCTTAGTCAACTCCCTGACCAAGGCCCTTCTCCCCCAATTGCTCAGTTTGGCCAGGCGGGCAGTTCTAGGTTGTCTTGGCGGTTCCGAACTTCTTCCATTTAAGAATGATGGAGGCAACTGTTCTTGGGGACCTTCATTGCTGCAGAAATGTTTTGGTACCCTTCCCCAGATCTGTGCCTCGACACAATCCTGTCTCAGAGCTCTACGGACAATTCCTTCGACCTCATGACTTTGTTTTTCTCTGAGATGCACTGTCAACTGTGGGAACCTTACTGTATAGACAGACGTGTGCCTTTCCAAATCATGTCCAATCAATTGAATTTACCACAGGTGGAATCCAATCAAGTTGTAGAAACATCTCAAGGATGATCAATGGAAACAGGATGCACCTGATTTCAATTTCAAGTCTCATTGCAAAGGGTCTGAATACTTAAGTAAATAAGGTATCTGTTTTTTGTTTTTATAAATGTGAAAAAAAATATAAAAACCTGTTTTTGCTGTGTCATTATGTGGTATTGTATGTAGATTGATGAGGAAAAAAACATTTAGTACATTTTAGAATTTTTGGGGGGAAAAGTCAAGCGGTCTGAATACTTTTTGATTGCGCTGTGTCTGTGTGTGCGTATAAACTAACCTGTGCTGGATCCCCTCCACTGTAAGCTCATTTAGTTCCAGCTCTCCAGTCTTTAGTCGATCTGTGTTCTCCAAAAGACCAGAGTCAAACTCCACACACACCGGAACCTCCCCTATAGACCTGAACACACATGGTGAAACTTTTCAGCCTCTTGACTGCACTAAGATCTGAATATTTACATTTGAGTAATTTAGCAGATTCTCTTATCCAGAGTGACTTGCAGCTGAATACCTGTTCTGTTGGATGAAGCTCTCGTACTCTCTGTGTGGCTCTATGGCCATCAAAGCAGCAGACATCTCCTCGTGGACAGATACGACCTCATGTTGGAGCATACTGGACATGTCATAGTACTCCTGCAGGATCTCCTTCCTGGGTTACAGGGCAAAAGTCAGAGGTCAGGACAGTATTATTCAATCCTGGTCTGGGGACCCACTGGGTGTGCAGGCTTTTTTCTAGGCCAGCACTAATGCACCATCTAATCAAAGGCTTGATGATCAGTTATTAAATAGGTACAGTGACTTCGGAAAGTATTCAGACCCCTTAACTTTTTCCACATTTTGTTAGGTTATAGCCTTATTCTAAAATTAAATCTACACACAATACCCCATAATGACAAAGCAAAAACTGTTTAGAAATGTTTGCTGATTCATAAAAAATAAACAGAACTATGACATTTACATAAGTATTCAGACCCTCTACTCACTACTTTGTTGAAGCACCGTTGGCAGCGATTACAGCCTCGATTCATCTTGAGTATGACGCTACAAGCTTGGCACACCTGTACTTGGGTAGTTTCTCCCATTCTTCTCAGCAGATCTTCTCAAGCTCTGTCAGGCTGAATGGGGAGGGTTGCTGCACAGCTATTTTCAGGTCTCTCCAGAGATGTTTGATTGAGTTCAAGTCCGGGCTCTGGCTGAGCCACTCAAGGACATGCATGCTCTTCTACTGATTGCTGCCCGCACCCGCCCGCCCGACTAGCATCACTAACTCTGGAAGGTTCTGACGTAGAATATGTGGACAACTACAAATACCTAGGTGTCTGGTTAGACTGTAAACTCCCCTTCCAGACTCACATTAAGCATCTCCAATTCAAAATTAAATCTAGAATCGGCTTCCTATTTTGCAACAAAGCCTCCTTCACTCATGCTGCCAAACATACTGGAGGTCGACTGATTAATCGGAATGGCCGATTAACAATCGGTAATCTGCATTTTTGGACACCGATTATGGCCATTACATTGCACTCAACGAGGAGCAGTCTCTGTTATGCGAGTGCATCACGGAGCCAAGGTAAGGTGCTAGCTAGCATTAAATTTATCTTATAAAAAAAAAATCCTAACATAATCCCTAGTAAACTACACATGGTTGATGATATTACTAGTTTATCTAGCTTGTCCTCCGTTGTATATAATCGATGCGGTGGCTGTTAATTTATCATTGAATCACAGCCTACTTCACCAAACGGGTAATTTAACAAGCGCATACGCAAAAAGCACTGTCATTGCACCAATGTGTACCTAACCATAAACATCAACTCCTTTCTTAAAATCAATACACAAGTATATATTTTTAAACCTGCATATTTAGTAAACATTGCCTGCTAACATGAATGTATTTTAACTAGGCAACTTGTGTTAATTCTCTTGCGTTCTGTGCAACACAGTCAGGGTATATGCATCAGTTTGGGCCGCCTGGTTTGTTGCGAACTGTGTGAAGACTATTTCTTCCTAACAAAGACAGCCAACTGCGCCAAACGGGGGATGATTTAACAAAAGCGCATTTTCGAAAAAATCTCAATCGTTGCACGAATGTACCTAACCATAAATATCAATGCCTTTCTTAAAATCAATACACAAGTATATATTTTTTAAACCTGCATATTTAGTTAAAAGAAATTAATGTTAGCAGGCAATATTATCTAGGGACATTGTGTCACGTCTCTTGCGTTCATTGCACGCAGAGTCAGGGTATATGCAACAGTTTGGGCCGCCTGGCTCATTGAGAACTAATTTGCCAGAATTGTACATAATAATGACATAACATTGAAGGTTGTGAATTGTAACAGCAAAATGTAGGTTTATGGATGCCACCCGTTAGATAAAATACGGAACGGTTCCGATTTCACTGAAAGAATAAACGTTTTGTTTTCGAAATTATAGTTTTACGGATTTGACCATATTAATGACCCAAGGCTCGTAATTTCTGCGTGTTATTATATTATAATTAAGTCTATGATTTGATAGAGCAGTCTGACTGAGCGATGGTAGGCACCAGCAGGCTCATAAGCATTCATTCAAACAGCACTTTCCTGCATTTTCCAGCACCTCTTAGCAATGCTTCAAGCATTGCACTGTTTATGACTTCAAGCCCAAGATTAGGCTGGCAATACTAAAGTACCTATTAGAACAATAGTCAAAGGTATATGAAATACAAAATGGTAGAGAGAGAAATAGTCCTATAATAACTACAACCTAAAACTTCTTACCTGGGAATACTGAAGACTCATGTTAAAAGGAACCACCAGCTTTCATATGTTCTCATGTTCTGGGCAATGAACTTTTTTACATGGCACATATTGCACTTTCTTCTCCAACACTTTGTTTTTGCATTATTTAAACCAAATTGAACATGTTTCATAATTTATTTGAGACTAAATTGATTTTATTGATGTATTATATTAAGTTAAAATAAAAGTGTTCATTGTTCATTCAGAATTGTTGAAATTGTCATTATTACAAATATATGTATATATATATATATAACTTTTTTTTTTTTTTTTACATTTAAAAATGAATAAAAAAAATTAAAAAAATCGGCTGACTAATCAGTATCGGCTTTTTTTAGTCCTCCAATAATCGGTATCGGAGTTGAAAAATCATAGTCGGTCGACCTCTAAAACATACCCTCGTAAAACTGACTATTCTATCCTTGACTTCGGCGATGTCATTTACAAAATAGCTTCCAACACTCTACCCAGCAAATTGGATGTAGTCTATCACAGTGCCATCCGTTTTGTCACCAAAGCCCATATACTACCCACCACTGCGACCTGTATGCTCTTTTTGGCTGGCCCTCGCTACATATTCGTCACCAAACCCACTGGCTCCAGGTCAATTATTACGTCTTTGCTACGTAAAGCCCCGCCTTATCTCAGCTCACTAGTCACCATAGCAACACGCGCTCCAGCAGGTATATTTCACTGGTCATCCCCAAAGCCAACACCTCATTTGGCCGCCTTTCCTTACAGTTCTCTGCTGCCAATGACTGGAACAAATTGCAAAAATCACTGAAGCTGGAGACATATCTCCCTCACTAACTTTAAGCATTAACAATCAGAGCAGCTTACCAACCACTCTACCTGTACACAACTACTCTACCTGTACACAGCTAATCTGTAGATAGCACACCCACCCCATATTGTTATTTTTTGTTTTGTTTCTCTTTTACACCCCAGTATCTCTACTTGCACATCATCATCTGCACATCTATCACTCCAGTGTTAATGCTAAATTGTCATTATTTCGCCACCATGGCCTATTTATTGCCTTAACTCCCTAATCTTACTACATTTGCACACACTGTACATGGACTTTTTCTATTGTGTTATTGACTGTATGTTTTGTTTAACCTATGTGTAACTCTGTGTTGTTGTTTTTGGTCGCACTGCTTTGCTTTATCTTGGCCAGGTCACAAGTTGAAAATGAGATCTTGTTCTCAATGGGCCTACCTGGTTGAATAAAGTTGAAATTATTATTATTATTTTAATTCAGAGACTTGTCCCGAAGCCACTCCTGTGTTGTCTTGGCTGTGTGCTTAGGGTCGTTGTCCTGTTGGATGGTGAACCTTCACCCCAGTCTGAGGTCATGAGAGGTCTAGAGCAGGTTATCATCAAGGATCTCTCTGTACTTTGCTCCGTTCATCTTTGCCTCAATCCTGACTTTTCTCCCTGCCACTGAAAAACATCCCCACAGCATGATGCTGCCACCACTCTTCACCGTAGGGATGGGGCCAGGTTTCTTCCAGACGCGACGCTTGGCATTCAGGCCAAAGAGTTCAATCTTGGTTTCATCAGACCAGAGAATATTGTTTCTCATGATCTGAGAGTCTTCAGGTGCCTTTTGGCAAACTCCAAGTGGGTTGTCATGTGCCTTTTACTGAAGAGTGGTCTCCGGCTGGCCACTCTACCATAAAGGCCTGATTGGCGGAGTGCTGCAGAGATGGTTGTCCTTCTGGAAGGTTCTCCAATTTCCACAGAGGAACTCTAGAGCTCTGTCAGAGTGACCATCGGGTTCTTGATCAACTCCCTGACCAAGGCTCTTCTCCCCCGATTGCTCAGTTTGGCCGGGCGGCGAGTTCTAGGTTGTCTTGGCGGTTCCGAACTTCTTCCAATTAATACTGATGGAGGCCACTGTGTTCTTGGGAACCTTCAATGCGGCAGAAATGTTTTGGTACCCTTCCCCAGATCTGTGCCTCGACACAATCTTGTCTCGGAGCTCTACGGACAATTCTTTCGACCTCATGGCTTGGTTTTTGCTCTGACATGTACTGTCAACTGTGGGACCTTATATAGACAGGTGTGTGCCTTTCCAATTTTTTATTTTAATTTTTTTAATTTCACCTTTATTTAACCAGGTAGGCAAGTTGAGAACAAGTTCTCATTTACAATTGCGACCTGGCCAAGATAAAGCAAAGCAGTTCGACACATACAACGACAGAGTTACACATGGAGTAAAACAAACATACAGTCAATAATACAAATCATAATGTCCAATCAATTGAATTTACCACAGGGAGATTCCAATCAAGTTGTAGAAACATCTCAAGGATGATCAATGGAAACAGGATGCACCTGAGCTCAATTTCAAGTCTCATAGCAAAGGGTCTGAATATTTATCTAAATAAGGTATTTCAGTTTTTTATGTGCAAAATGTATAAAAAACAGTTTTCGCTTTGTCATTATGGGGTATTGTATGTAGATTGCTGAGGAAATTGTTTTATTTAAACAATTTTAGAATAAGGCTGTACCGCGCTGTACACACACAATATGATCATCACTGACTGGGAATTCACTGACAGAGTTGTGCTTTCCCCACACACACACACACACACACACTTACAGTACGAGTACCATCTCCTGCTGTAGGCTCTGTAGTGCCATGAGCAGGGCAGGTTGGGCCTGGCTGTAGTGGTGCTGATGGTACACCTGGGCTGCTCTGACTGACAGAACATACTCATTATGAAGCTCATGGAGCCTCAGAGTAGCCTTCACATAGCGCTCCCTCGCACGCTCACGTTCTTTATCTAAACAAACACAAGATATATGTATATATATATGTATATATATCAGTAGAACACACACAAATGTAGCATAGAAGTGGAAAAACAATACACACGACAAATAGTCACTACTAATATGATCAACTGTGTTAATTTGGTGAATCATTAGGACACCAGTTGTCTAAACAGAACTATCAGGAGGTAATGATCTGTTTTCCAGAATGTAATCCTTTCAGTCAGTCAAAGTGAGAGTGGGTCTGTGCTGTTCGGAGAAATGAGACGGAGCCAGACAGAGTGAGCTTCCCCACCTTTACTGGCCTCCTGGTACTTCCTCTTTGCCTGCCCTGCATCCCTCACCAGCTGTCTATAGCTGGCCTTCAGCCTCTCCAGCTCTGTCTGGGTCACCTGACAAATGGAAAGGGTATATTAGTGTTACCTCATCCAAACAAGGTGCATAAATTGAAGAACAAATGGGACGAGTAGAGAGCTATTCAGCCACTCTCTAAGAACAATGAGAGTCCTCAAATACATTTCTACTATCTAACCACACAGCACCGTCATCAGTGGGAAAGGAGGGGATCATATATGTACTTAAAAAGGAGTGGAGGTGACACTGTACAAACAAGTGATACGGGTGTGGTTTGTTAAAAGCAGGAGTGCCTTCACAATGCAGGCTTTTGTTTGACCCCAGCTTTGCCACGTCTGAGACAACACAGACAGACGAGAGAGAGTAGAAAGACCAGACAGGAAAGACCGGGACCCAGACCCTACAGGTCTGTATCCCAACACCTCTCAACTCAGAGGTAGAGGCACACAGGAAGTGGTCGGTGACATCAGAGGGCCCTGGTAACAGAAACTGGTTTGACTGCAATTCTTTACCCTTAACATTTCCATTAAGCCACCATCTAAGGCAGTGGTCACCAACCTATCTGAGTCATGATCACTTTCTGAGTCAAAATGCCTATGTAACATTAACCAATTAAAAACCGTTCTGTAGCAATGATGTTTGTGCAGTAGGCTATAGGCCAAATACATTATCACTGTATATTGGCTATGCTTTAATTGCCCTGCCAATTATGTTCTTCTCAGACAATTTTGAAATTATATTTAAAAAATGTAGGTATATGATCACACTGGGAATAGATCATTTGTTGTAGTACTTGTGAGGCAGAGCTGAGTGAGCATAGTATTATTATTATTATTTTACTGGACTGATGGCCTGCATCTGATGTTCAGTCTGAGGGGAGGCAGGGAGCAGCGGTCCCTCCGCTGAGAAAAGAGAACAGTCTTCTAGCTGATGGCAAAACTCAAGTCACACTGCATTGTTTCTGCCTCATGTACCAATTCATGTTGTTATTCCTATGATCAGAGAAAGAGAAATATTCCTCGATATTAAAAAAGACAAGCCACTAATAATAACAACAACAATGCAAGCTTATCAAAAATTTGATACAATCATTCATTGCAGCTGCAGTGCTGGTTGTAGCATGAGTGGAAGTAGTGAGAACGTGTATTTTATGGCTTATAAAAGTGTTGAACAAGGTGCTGACAGTGTTGAACAACAACTTAAACATGAACTTACTCATAAAAACAGTAGCTCTTTGCTGTATTAGTTTTAAAATTTCACAGTATCAACTTTGCTATGACAATGACGGTGCACTTGATTTGTTCTCTAGGTTCGCCGGGTAGGCGGAGTTCTACCTTCTGACACATGAAATGGTTAAAAATGAGAACACTTTGCCTTCCCGGGACTGGGGCTGCTGAATGAAGTGCACCTACCGCCAACAGCATGAAACAAAAAAACAAAACAAAATAAAAAATAGGAACAAGGCTTTATCGTAGTTTTATTTACAGAAATGTTTGGTGATCGACTAGGAATGCCTTGAGATCGACCAGTCGACCGGTTGGTGACCACTGATCTAAGGTTAAAAATAACTATTTTTTAGGGGGTATGTCAGATTTATTATTTATTGTGGCTTCCATCAACGTAATTGTCTGCATCATTTCCAATCCCCCATTTGTATATATACAGTTGAAGTCGGAAGTTTACATACACTTAGGTTGGAGTCATTAAAACTCGCTTTTCAACCACTCCACAAATTTCTTGTTAACAAACTATAGTTTTGGCAAGTCGTTTAGGACATCTACTTGTGCATGACACAAGTAACTTTTCCAACAATTGTTTACAGACAGATTATTTCACTGTATCACAATTCCAGTGGGTCAGAAGTTTACAGACACTAAGTTGACTGTGCCTTTTAACAGCTTGGAAAATTCCAGAAAATAATATCATGGCTTTAGAAGCTTCTGATAGGCTAATTGACATAATTTGAGTCAATTGGAGGTGTACCTGTGCATGTATTTCAAAGCCTACCTTCAAACTCTGTGCCTCTTTGCTTGACATCATGGGAAAATCAAAAGAAATAAGCCAAGACCTCAGAAAATAAATTGTAGACCTCTACAAGTCTGGTTCATACTTGGGAACAACTTCCAAAGGCCTGAAGGTACCACGTTCATCTGTACTAACAATAGTATGCAAGTATAAACACCATGGGACCACACAGCTGTCATACTGCTCAGGAATGAGACACCTTCTGGTTCCTAGAGTTGAACGTACTTTGGTGCGAAAAGTGCAAAGCAATCCCAGAACAGCAGCAAAGGACCTTGTGAAGATGCTGGAGGAAACAGGTACAAAATAATCTATATCCACAGTAAAACAGTTCCTATATTGACATAACCTGAAAGGCTGCCCAGCAAGGAAGAAGCCACTGCTCCAAAACCGACATTAAAAAGACAGACTACGGTTTGCAACTGCACATGGGAACAAAGATCGTACTTATTGGAGGAATGTCCTCTGGTCTGATGAAACAAAAATAGAACTGTTTGGCCATTATTACCATCGATATGTTCGGAGGAAAAAGGGGGAGGCTTGCAAGCCAAAGAACACCACCCCCAACCGTGAAGCACAGGGGTGGCAGCATCATGTTGTGGGGGTGCTTTGCTGCAGGAGGGCCTGTTGCACTTCACAAAATAGATAGTATCATGAGGGAGGAAAATTATGTGGATATATTGAAGCAACATCTCAAGACATCAGTCAGGAAATTAATGTGTCTTCCAAATGGACAATGACTCCAAGCATACTTCCAAAGTTCTGTCAAAATGGCTTAAGGACAACAAAGTCAAGGTATTGGAGTGGCCATCACAAAGCCCTGATCTCAATCACATAGAACATTTGTGGGCAGAACTGAAAAAGTGTGTGCGAGCAAGGAGGCCTAAAAGTTACACCAGCTCTGTCAGGAGGAATGGGCCAAAAGTCACCCAACTTATTGTGGGAAGCTTGTGGAAGGCTACCTGAAACATTTGATGCAAGTTAAACAATTTAAAGGCAATGCTACCAAATACTAATTGAGTGTATGTAAACTTCTGACCCACTGGGAATGTGATGAAAAAATTAAAACTGAAATAAATCATTCTCTCTACTATTATTCTGACATTTCACATTCTTAAAATAAAGTGGTGATCCTAACTGACCTAAAACAGGGAATTTTTACTGGATTAAATGTCAGGAATGATGAAAAACTGAGTTTAAATGTATTTGGCTATGGTGTACAGTGGGGCAAAAAAGTATTTAGTCAGCCACCAATTGTGCAAGTTCTCCCACTTAAAAAGATGGGAGAGGCCTGTAATTTTCATCATAGGTACACTTCAACTATGACAGACAAAATTAGATAAAAAATCAAGAAAATCACATTGTAGGAATTTTACTGAATTTATTAGCAAATTAAGGTGGAAAATAAGTGTTTGGTCAATAACAAAAGTTTATCTCAATACTTTGTTATATACCCTTTGTTGGCAATGACAGAGCTCAAACGTTTTCTGTAAGTCTTCACAAGGTTTTCACACACTGTTGCTGGTATTTTGGCCCATTCCTCCATGCAGATCTCCTCTAGAGCAGTGATGTTTTGGGGCTGTTGCTGGGCAACACAGACTTTCAACTCCCTCCAAAGATTTTCTATGGGGTTGAGATCTGGAGACTGGCTAGGCCACTCCAGGACCTTGAAATGCTTCTTACAAAGCCACTCCTTCGTTGCCCGGGTGGTGTGTTTGGGATCATTGTCATGCTGAAAGACCCAGCCACGTTTCATCTTCAATGCCCTTGCTGATGGAAGGAGGTTTTCACTCAAAATCTCACGATACATGGTCCCATTCATTCTTTCCTTTACACGGATCAGTCATCCTGGTCCCTTTGCAGGAAAACAGCCCCAAAGCATGATGTTTCCACCCCCATGCTTCACAGTAGGTATGGTGTTCGTTGGATGCAACTCAGCATTCTTTGTCCTCCAAACACGACGAGTTGAGTTTTTACCAAAAAGTTCTATTTTGGTTTCATCTGACCATATGACATTCTCCCAATCTTCTTCTGGATCATCCAAATGCTCTCTAGCAAACTTCAGACGGGCCTGGACATGTACTGGCTTAAGCAGGGGGACACGTCTGGCACTGCAGGATTTGAGTCCCTGGCGGCGTAGTGTGTTACTGATGGTAGGCTTTGTTACTTTGGTCCCAGCTCTCTGCAGGTCATTCACTAGGTCCCCCCGTGTGGTTCTGGGATTTTTGCTCACCGTTCTTGTGATCATTTTGAGCCCACGGGGTGAGATCTTGCGTGGAGCCCCAGATCGAGGGAGATTATCAGTGGTCTTGTATGTCTTCCATTTCCTAATAATTGCTCCCACAGTTGATTTTTTCAAACCAAGCTGCTTACCTATTGCAGATTCAGTCTTCCCAGCCTGGTGCAGGTCTACAATTTTGTTTCTGGTGTCCTTTGGCAGCTCTTTGGTCTTGGCCATAGTGGAGTTTGGAGTGTGACTGTTTGAGGTTGTGGACAGGTGTCTTTTATAGTGATAACAAGTTCAAACAGGTGCCATTAATACAGGTAACGAGTGGAGGACAGAGGAGCCTCTTAAAGAAGAAGTTACAGGTCTGTGAGAGCCAGAAATCTTGTTTGTTTGTAGGAGACCAAATACTTATTTTCCACCATAATTTGCAAATAAATTCATAAAAAATCCTACAATGTGATTTTCTGGATTTTTTTTCTCATTTTGTCTGTCATAGTTGAAGTGTACCTATGATGAAAATTACAGGCCTCATCTTTTTAAGTGGGAGAACTTGCACAATTGGTGGCTGTCTAAATACTTTTTTGCCCACTGTATGTAAACTTCCGACTTCAACTGTATATATACACACACACACACACACACATCCCCCCCCCCATATCTTTTCCTTTATTATTTCCCCTAACCCTACCATCCCTCCCCTAATTGGAGTAAAATAATTAACAACACTTAGCCTTCTACATACTACCCCTCCTGTCTCAGCCTCCAGTAATTATGCTGCAATAGTTTATGAGTCTGGGGTTAGGGTCAGTCTGTTATATCTGGAGTATTTCTCCTGTCTTATCCGGTGTCCTGTGTGAATTGAAGTATTCTCCCAACCCCCCCACACTTGCTGTCTAACTCTGAACAACAGACTATGAAAAGCCAACTGACATTTACTCCTGAGGTGTTGACCTGTTGCACCCACTGTGATTATTATTATTACTTGATCCTGCTGGTCATCTATGAACGTTTGAACATCTTGGCCACGTACTGTTATAATCTCCACCCGGCACAACCAGAAGAGAACTGGCCACCCCTCAGAGCCTGGTTCCTCTCTAAGTTTCTTCCTAGATTCCTGACTTTCTAGGGAGTTTTTCCTAGCCACCGTGCTTCTACATCTGCATTGCTTGCTGTTTAGGATTTTAGGCTGGGTTTCTGTATAACACTTTGTGACATAGGCTGATGTAAAAAGGGCTTTATAAATACATTTGATTGATTGATTGATTTACAGACACAGCATATTTTACAATAGTAATCTTTTGTTTGTTTTTAATCCCATCCTTCAACCACTCAACCCCTCCCATCTATCTCTGAAAACCATCCAGTTTTAATTTATATTTGCCATATATTTTTCAACTGTGCTGTGGTGTTTCACAAAAGTTCACAAAAGGTTAATTATACATGTCTGCATGACGCCTGTGACTTGTTTGTAGTGTACTGTACAGGGGTACTAAGGCAAAACCTGACCCAGGCAATGTACAAACTGCAACCCATAAACCTAACAATTCATTAAAGATTAACACATCATTTGCTCGCCGTAATAGGGTAATGATAGAAACCATGGAAAGGGCAAAAACTATTGTCATATTAAAGTCCCCGATGGCTTTTGCTCATCAAAATGCATTTGCTATGCAAGAGCAGTTCTCAATTAGACAACAATGGCCAAACTCAGTTACAGCCCATTGGCTTTCATTTCAACTGAGTGCTGTCTGTTAATGAAGTTGCAATAACTGTGCAGCTCTGCATCTCAATGAGGAGCGCCTGCTGCATATCCACACTGGTGAAAAGGGAATGCATTATATTCACACATTTGTGCTTCTTTTAACTATTTCAAGCCCAAAGTTTAAAACAGCTTTCTTTGCAACCTACGCCACGATCTTCAAATGAAGAACATCAGAAAACAGATATTAGTACACGGTGACCGTCTGTTTTGACTGTTTGTTTCAGGTGATAACAGTATTCCTATGAAAGGTATGTAGGCGCAATAAGCCTTAATAATAGTCATATTAATAGTCTTACAGTAATAGCCCTTTGTGAAACAGGATTTTTGATAATTATTATTTGTACATTTCCTTTTTTTATTTCACCTTTGTTTAACCAGGTAGGCCAGTTGAGAACAAGTTCTCATTTACAACTGCGACCTGGCCAGGATAAAGCAAAGCAGTGCGACAAAAACAACAACACAGAGTTACACATAAACAAACGTACAGTCAATAACACAATATAAAAATATATGTACAGTGTATACAAATGTAGAAGAGTAGGGAGGTAGGCAATAAATAGGCCATGGAGGCAAAATAATAACAATTTAGCATTAACACTGGAGTGATAGATGTGCAGATGCTGATGTGCAAGTAGAGATACTGGGGTGCAAAAGAGCAAGAGGATAAATAAAAATATGGGGATGAGGTAGTTGGGTGTGCTATTTACAGATTGGCTGTGTACAGGTACAGTGATCGGTAAGCTGCTCTGACAGCTGATAATTAAAGAAAGAGAGGGAGATATTAGACTCCAGCTTCAGTGATTTTTGCAATACGTTCTAGTCCATGGCAGCAGAGAACTGAAAGGAAATGCAGCCAAAGGAGGTGTTGGATTTGGGGATGACCAGTGAAATATACCTGCTGGAGCCAGAGATACGGGTGGGTGTTGCTATGGTGACCAGTGAGCTGAGATAAGGCGGGGCTTTACCTAGCAATGACTTATAGATGACCTGGAGCCAGTGGGTTTGGCGACGAATATGTAGTGTGGGCCAGCCAACAAGAGCATACAAAATGGATGGCACTGTGATAGACTACATCCAGTTTGCTGAGTAGAGCGTTGGAGGCTATTTTGTAAATGACATCGCTGAAGTCAAGGATCGGTAGGATAGTCAGTTTTACGAGGGTATGTTTGGCAGCATGAGTAAAGGAGGCTTTGTTGCGTAATAGAAAGCTAATTCTAGATTTCATTTTGGATTGGAGATGCTTAATGTGAGTCTGGAAGGAGAGTTTACAGTCTAACCAGACACCTAGGTATTTGTAGTTGTCCACATATTCTAAGTCAGAACCATCCAGAGTAGTGATGCTAGTCGGGCGGGCGGGTGTGGGCAACGATCGGTTGAAGAGCATGCATTTAGTTTTACTAGCATTTAAAAGTAGTTTGAGGACACGGAAGGAGTGTTGTATGGCATTGATGCTAATTTGGAGGTTTGTTAACACAGTGTCCAAAGAAGGGCCAGAAGTATACAGAATGGTGTCGTCTGCATAGAGGTGGATCAGAGAATCACCAGCAGCAAGAGCGACATCATTGATATATAAAGAGAAAAGAGTTGGTCCGAGAATTTAACCCTGTGGCACCCCCATAGAGACTGCAATAGGTCCGGACAACATGCCCTCCGATTTGACACACTGAACTCTATCTGAGAAGTAGTTGGTGAACCAGGCGAGGCAGTCATTTGAGAAACCAAGGCTATTGAGTCTGCCGATAAGAATGCAGTGATTGACAAAGTCGAAAGCCTTGGCCAGGTCGATGAAGACTGCTGCACAGTACTGTCTTTTATCGATGTCAGTTATGATATCGTTTAGGATCTTGAGCATGGCTGAGGTGCACCCATGACCAGCTCAGAAACCAGATTGCATAGTGGAGAAGGTACAGTGGGATTCAAAATGGTCGGTGATCTGTTTGTTAACTTGGCTTTCGGAGATTTTAGAAAGGCAGGGCAGGATGGATATAGGTCTGAACAATTTGGGTGTAGAGTGTCTCCCCTTTGAAGAGGGGGATGACCACGGCAGCTTTCCAATCTTTGGGGATCTCAGACGATACGAAAGAGAGGTTGAACAGGTTAGTGATAGGGGTTGCAACAATTTCTGCTGATCATTTTAGAAAGAGAGGGACCAGATTGTCTAGGCCAGCTGATTGGTAAAGATCCAGATTTTGCAACTCTTTCAGAACATCAGCTGTCTGGATTTGAGTGAAGGAGAAGCGGGGGGGTTGGGCAAGTTGCTGCAGGGGGTGCAGAGCTGTTGGCCGGGGTAGCCAGGTGGAAAGTATGGCCAGCCGTAGAAAAATGCTTTTTGAAATTCTCGATTATCATAGATTTAATCGGAGGTGACAGTATTTCCTAGCCTCAGTGCAGTGGGCAGCTCGGAGGAAGTGCTCTTATTCTCCATGGACTTTACGGTGTCCCAAACCTTTTTGGAATTTGTGCTACAGGAAGCAAATTTCTGTTTGAAAAAGCTAGCCTTAGCTTTCCTAACTGACTGAGTATATTGGTTCCTGACTTCCTGAAGTTTTTTATCTCGCGGGAGCTATTCAATGCTAATGCAGAACGCCACAGGATGTTTTTGTGCTGGTCAAGGGCAGTCAAGTCTGGGGTGAACCAAGGGCTATATCTGTTCTTATTTCTACATTCTTTTGAATGGGGCAAGCACTTTTGAAGAGCAACCAGGCATCCTCTACTGACGGGATGAGGTCAATATCCTTCCAGGATACCCGGGCCAGGTCGATTAGAAAGGCCTGCTCGCTGAAGTGTTTTTTGCCACTGACATGATCAGTGACAAAAGGCTCTACATAGAGATGTATACTGTCTATAAAATAGAGTGGTAACCAAAGAAACTATCAGAACTCATAAGTGATATGTTCATCTCTGTGTGTGTGTGTGTGTGTGTGTGTGTGTGTGTGTGTGTGTGTGTGTGTGTGTGTCTGACCCTGCTGAGCTCCTGGCTGAGCTGGCTCCACTGCTCTGTGTAGGTTTTCCTGAGCTGCTGCTTGTCTCTGATTAGCAGGGTCAGTTTGCTGAGAGGCCCAATCTGCAGGTCTTCAGACTGCCGCCGCATCACACGACTCAAACTCTCCGTCTGAGCCACCAGCACACCCCACGACTGAAAGAGGAAGGAGGCCAGAGAGAGAAAAAGAGACAGGGAGAGACAGAATTAATAAAGTGAATGCTCTGCATATCGCCATCTACTGATCAAACATAATGCTCAATCATTGATAATGTTTGAAAGGTCAAGTCCACTTTGCAGCTGGATGTGGTCTCATGTCTAAACCAGTGAGCTTGCTAAAACCCACTGATATAGTGTAAGGGTCATTCCACTTGATTTCAATCACTTTTTGACCGCACCCCTTTTGATTTGAATGAAACGCCCCATTCATATTTGCCCATGGTTGAAGTAAGTGGTCAGAAAGGGACTTAATGGACTGGAATGCAAAAACATTTAGGAGTTAGAGGTGCTCAAAGTTGACCCATTTTGCCTACCCCACCATGAGACATACTGTACATGTCTTAATCATTGGAAAAGATAAATGGTTGAGTTTGACATAATTTTAAAACTTTAACAGGGTTGTCAAACAAAAAATAATGTCATTTTTTATCCTTTAACGTCAATTACCTACAAATGAGTAAAGTACATTTTTTTTGTTTCGCCTTATGTTGTAGCTTAGACCCTATTTTACATAATCTGAGATGTTTATATTGTTCCTTCCATCGGTTGAGACGCAGTATACTTTTGAAAAGAGGGTGGGTGTCATGAAAATATATGGACATATCCCAGACCACTGCAATTTAGCTGGTACATCATTGAAATGTAAAATACATTTTTACCTCCAATTACTACCACAAAGATGGCAACTGACCCACCCACCGTCGAATGTCAACTTAAATAGGAATGGCTAGAGGCGTCACTGCAGTCCCTGGTTCGAATAATAAATAATTCAATAAGTTTTCTATGGAAGATTGATAGTATAATTTCAAACAACTGTCACCCACCCTGTACTCAAGAGCATGATGTGTATCAACTGATGGCAGGCACTACACAAACACATCGGATGATGTAAAATAGGGTCTAAGCTACAACATGAGAAAATTGTCAAATAAATTCACGTGTTAAATAATTGATATTAAAGGTCAATATTAAAGTTTTATTATTATAGTTTTTTTTTCAATAAATAATAAAATAATGACAACCCTGTTTGTAAGCTTTTAAATTATATCAAACCCAACCGTTTATCTTTTCCAGTGACGAAGACATGGATGTCTCATTGCGGGGTATGCAAAATGGTTCAACATTGAGCACTATCTTCTAAATGTTTTGGCATTCAGGTCCAAAAAGTTACTTTCTGACCACTTCTATGATGGGCAAATATGTATTGAAAGTTTCATTCAAATCAAAAGAGGTGCGGTCAACAAGAAAAAATGTCAATCAAATAGACCCAGAGAGTACCTGATTGAGCTGGCTGATGTAGTCCGGTCCTCCCCCAGGCTGGGGCCCCTCCAGTTTCTCAACCATAGCAGCCATCTGGTGCAGCTGAACAGAGAACTCCCGGTCGCTCTTGGACCGCTGGCTCATCCACTTCTTCATCACCTCCATCAGACGCAGCTCCGAGTCCTGCAGCCGCATCAGGGCCGCGTGGGCCTGGGGACACCACAGGTCCTCCCCAAACCCCATCAGATCTGCACCCAGAGGAGTGGTAACCCAGTCAAACTGTAGACAGTAAACACTGGAGTGGATGTGAGAATAAACCACACACACATGACCTGGCTAATAAGGTGCAGAAAGATTCAAATAAAAACTGAATGAGAATGCATGGGATTTATCCTCAGTCTAGACTCTGAACTTTGGGTGTACTTTACTGGACTGTAGAGTCAGGTGAATTAGTTAAACTTGTGAGTTAAGGTGTATAAATAATACCAAGACTACACAACTGATTATTTATTTAAACAAGTTGTGGCATGTGGAGGGTTTCACTTCTGGGTTACTTATTTTCAAGGGAGAAAACAGTTAGGAGGCACTTCCTCTTGAAATACAGAACTGATCAGAAGGGTGACACGACTCTAAACTGTTTATTGGTTTTAGTATAATTTTACTAAGTGAGTTATTATACTAGTACAGAGTAGAATGGTAAAGTAAGTTGAATTTGAGGCTTAATATAATGCAGCCTACTGTGGAACTCTGGCATCATCCATAACCACTCTCCTTTGCCAAGATGATCCATCCACCTGACAGGTGTGGTATATCAAGGAAGCTGATAAAAGCGCATGATGTTTACACACATGCACTTTGTGCCAGGGACAAAAAAGGGCACTCTTAAATGTGCCGTTTTCTCACACAACCCAATGCCACAGATCTCTTAAATTGAGAGAGCGTGCAACTGGCATGCTGACTGCAGGAATGTCCAGCAGAGCTGTAGCCAGAGAACTGAATGTTAATTTATCTACCATAAGCCGCTTCCAGCTTAATTTTAGAGAATTTGACAGTAAGTCCGACTGGCCTCTCAACCGCAGACCACGTGTATGGCGTCGTGTGGGTGAGCAATTTGCTGATGTCAACGTTGTTTACAGAGTGCCCCGTGGTTGCGGTGGGGTTATGGTATGGGCAGGCATAAGCTATGAACAACAAACATAAATGCATTTTATCAATGGCAAATTTGAATGCACAGAGGTACCGTGACAGGATCCTGAGGCCCATTGTCATGGAATTCATCCCCTACCATCACCTCATGTTTCAGCATGATAATGTACGTCACCATGTCACAAGGATCTGTACGCAATTACTGGAAGCTGAAAATATCCCAGTTCTTCCATGGCCTGCATACTCACCAGACATGTCACCGAAATGAGCATGTTTGGGATGCTCTGGAGTGACGTATATGACAGCGTGTTCCAGTTCCACCCAATATCCAGCAACTTCGAACAGCCATTGAAGAGGAGTGGGACAACATTCCACAGGCCACAATCAACAGCCTGATCAACTCTATGAGAATGAGATGTATCCCAATGCATGAAGCAAATTATGGTCATACCAGATACTGACTGGTTTTCTGATCCACGCCCCTTTTTTTAAGGTATCTGTGACCAAGAGATGCATGTCATGTGAAATCCATAGATTAGTGCCTAATTTATTTATTTCAGTTGACTGATTTCCTTATATAAACTGTAACTCAGTAAAATCTTTGAAATTGTTGCATTTATATATTTGTTCTGTGTACATAAAGCAGGGATGAGTAATGTGTTGACGAAACCTTCAACTGAACATGTAAACACGCCCTGCTGAGTTTCCCTTGATCGAAATTCGATCACATAAAATCCTTTATCTAACTTCATAGGGAGATGTGCATGTGCTGTTGAATCCGATACAAATGGTATCATTATCAATAGCCCATGTCGGCTATCATTAAGAGTTAAATAATAGTATACTGTAGTGTAGTTTACGTCGACAAAAAAATATTCTCACCTCAGGTTATTGCAAGCAGTTCACTCCGACGTTTCAAATATTTATAGAATATGTAGGCTATGACGATTCTTATCGATGAGGCATTAATTGTGCCGACAGAAACTGTTACAGTGAGGTAGTATTGATATCACTGGTCTGGCACCGCGACCATACTCGCATCAGAAACATAAAAAGCAGGAAGCCAGCGCTGTCCTATCAAAGCGGGACTGACTGGGGAGGTGAGTGACTGCGTCCTCTTCGGGACGGAAGGCTTGGTACAGCCCTGGTTTTAATGTCCTATGTATACAGCACGGTTCAAGAACATAACAGCTCATTAACTGCGTGGATTAACGGGGACGGGGACAATAATTACGCTAAACAGGTGACTAAATTGGAACACAACATTAGCTTGAGCAGCGGTTGGCCTAGAGTACTTGCCCGAGTGACATTCATGATCCAAAATGATACTTTCTGAAAATGCTGTAGAACACCTGCCACATACATAACATCAACCTACAGCACAATGAAATGTACATGCATAGGAATGCACCATCACAGTATGAGTCATAATACCCATAAAACCTAGCGGGCAAACAGGGAAATTGTTCCAATCGTTTTCCTACATACATTTTCCCCATCGGAAATATTAGAAACACAAAAAAATAAGGGCTGTGGCTCGTGTAGGCTTACCCTGGCGTGACGTTTTGATAACAGTGTAAATCGCTCTAGGAAAAGGTGACTTCTTTGTTGCATTTCAGGCGAAGAGACATTGCTAACAGGCCAGAGCCCATATTCACAAAGAGTACTGATTTTAGGATAAGTTTACATTGACAAGGGGGAGGTTATCCTAGATCACTGTGAAAATTGTGGCCTTCAATTGTATTGGAAGCAAGGGCCTTATATGGGAGTACAGCAACATTCTCTCTCCCTCTCCATTCTGTTAACATGTATTCTATGTAAATTCATACACACTGCTATGGATGCAATCACTGACTTCTATTCACTTTGTCTACTTGTCCCATTCTTCAATCTTTTCTGGGATATACTGTATATTATTTAGTTGACACCTGTGTGATGTATATGATATACATTAATACAAATGTATTCAGCCTGGAAATGAGACTTGCATTTACTTTAGAACTGATGTCTCTGTTAAGTTTACCACATAAGTTAGAAGTGAGTGTGAAGACCAACTTGACAAACATGCTATGAAAAACTTATTTAGTAATCTAACAAAATAAACATTTGTTTATACAAAACTTTATTGCATTTGGTCATTCGAAAGATGTGGCCTTTTGAAAGCCTTGATAGTTGCATCCTTGCACAGGGAACTTTATGCAGATAGCTGACAACAGGGTGGCAGGTTTTTTGATGTGCTGCTCTAGAGTTCCATAGCCCAGCAGACTCACCTGGGGATAGGGGGATGGATACATGTTAGCTTTGATAAATGTCTGGGAGACTTTTACAGGGAGGAGAGCGAATGAGCTTTGGCATGGGTACAGTAAATCCAATCAGTGGCCTTGGGATAATATGCTATGTCACACAGGCAGACTGCCATAGTGAAGTAGGTTGACATAGTGCATCAGTTATACTATTATGAGTATAGGTTACTTCTCTGTGCTCTGGAGAGGTCACAGGTAGTTACTTGGTCAGAAGGCTCTGGAGTCTCTCTCTCTTCTCTCTCTACATGAGAACATATGAAAACTGGTGGTTCCTTTTAACATGAGTCTTCAATATTCCCAGGTAAGAAGTTTTAGGTTGTAGGAATTATAGGACTATTTCTCTCTATAACATTTGTATTTCATATACCTTTGACTATTGGATGTTCTTATAGGCACTTTAGTATTGCCAGTGTAACAGTATAGCTTCCGTCCCTCTCCTCGCTCCTCCCTGGGCTCGAACCCGGAACACATCGACAACAGCCACCCTCAAAGCAGCATTACCCATGCAGAACAAGGGGAACAACCACTCCAAGTCTCAGAGCAAGTGACGTTTGAAACGCTATTAGCGTGCACCCCGCTAACCAGCTAGCCATTTCACATCGGTTACACCAGCCTAATCTTGGGAGTTCATAGGCTTGAAGTCATAAACAGCGCAATGCTTGAAGCACAACGAAGAGCTGCTGGCAAAACGCACGAAAGTGCTGTTTGAATGAATTCTTATGAGCCTTCTGGTGCCTACCATCGCTCAGTCAGACTGCACTATCAAATCATAGACTTAGTTATAACATAATAACACACAGAAATACGAGCCTTAGGTTATTAATATGGTCGAATCCGGAAACGATCACTTTGAAAACAAGACGTTTATTCTTTCAGTGAAATACAGAACCGTTCCGTATTTTATCTAACGGGTGGCATCCATAAGTCTAAATATTCCTGTTACATTGCACAACCTTCAATGTTATGTCATCATTACGTAAAATTCTGGCAAATTAGGTGGCCCAAACTGTCGCATATACACTGACTGAGTGCAATGAACGCAAGAGAAGTGACACAATTTCACCTGGTTAATATTGCCTGCTAACCTGGATTTCTTTGCGCTAAATATGCAGGTTTAAGAAGATATACTTCTGTGTATTGATTTTAAGAAAGGCATTGATGTTTATGGTTAGGTACACATTGGAGCAACGATACGCACTGCATCGATTATATGCAACGCAGGACATGCTAGATAAACTAGTAATATCAACCATGTGTAGTTAACTAGTGATTATGATTGATTGATTGTTATTTATAAGATAAGTTTAATGCTAGCTAGCAACTTACCTTGGCTTACTGCATTCGCGTAACAGGCAGGCTCCTTGTTGAGTGCAATGTAATCAGGTGGTTAGAGCGTTGGACTAGTTAACTGTAAGGTTGTAAGATTTAATCCCCCGAGCTGACAAGGTAAAAATCTGTCGTTCTGTCCCTGAACGAGGAAATTAACCCACTGTTCCTAGGCCGTCATTGAAAATAAGAATGTGTTCTTAACTGACTTGCCTAGTTAAATAAAGATTAAATAAAAGGTGATTGTTACAAAAACTTGAAATTGGCCCTAATTAAATCGGCCATTCTGATTAATCGGCCGACCTCTAGTCCAGAGTTAGTGGTGCTGGACGGACGGGCAGCGATCGGTTGAAGAGCATGCATTTAGTTTTGCTTGCATTTAAGGACAGTTGGAGGCCACGGAAGGAGAGTTGTATGGCATTGAAGCTCGTCTGCAGGTTAGTTAACACAGTGTCCAAAGAAGGGCCAGAAGTATACAGAATGGTGTCGTCTGCGTAGAGGTGGATCAGAGAATCACCAGCAGCAAGAGCGACATCATTGATGTATACAGAGAAAAGAGTTGGCCCGAGAATTGAACCCTGTGGCACCCCCATAGAGACTGCCATAGGTCCGGACAACAGGCCCTCCGATTTGACAAACTTAAGTCTGAGAAGTAGTTGGTGAACCAGCCGAGGCAGTCATTTGAGAAACCAAGGCTGTTGAGTCTGCCGATAATTATGTGGTGATTGACAGAGTTGAAAGCCTTGGCCAGGTCGATGAATACAGCTGCACAGTATTGTCTCTTATCGATTGCGGTTATGATATCGTTTAGGACCTTGAGCGTGGCTGAGGTGCACCATGACCAGCTTGGAAACCAGATTGCATAGCGGAGAAGGTACGGTCGGTTTCGAAATGTTCGGTGATCTGTTTGTTAACTTGGCTTTCATAGACATTAGAAAGGCAGGGTAGGATAGATATACAGTGGGGCAAAAAAGTATTTAGTCAGCCACCAATTTGTGCAAGTTCTCCCACTTAAAAAGATGAGGCCTGTCATTTTCATCATAGGTACACTTCAACTATGACAGACAAAATGAGGGGAAAAAATCCAGAAAATCACATTGTAGGATTTTTAGTGAATTTATTTGCAAATTATGGTGGAAAATAAGTATTTGGTCACCTACAAACAAGCAAGATTTCTGTCTCTCACAGACCTGTAACTTCTTCTTTAAGAGGCTCCTCTGTCCTCCACTTGTTACCTGTATTAATGGCACCTGTTTGAACTTGTTATCAGTATAAAAGACACCTGTCCACAACCTCAAACAGTCACATTCCAAACTCAACTATGGCCAAGACCAAAGTGCTGTCAAAGGACACCAGAAACAAAATTGTAGACCTGCACCAGGCTGGAAAGACTGAATCTGCAATAGGTAAGCAGCTTGGTTTGAAGAAATCAACTGTGGGAGCAATTATTAGGAAATAGAAGACATACAAGACCACTGATAATCTCCCTCGATCTGGGGCTCCACGCAAGATCTCACCCCGTGGGCTCAAAATGATCACAAGAACGGTGAGCAAAAATCCCAGAACCACACGGGGGGGGGGGGGGGGGGGCTAGTGAATGACCTGCACCCTGCACAGAGCTGGGACCAAAGTAACAAAGCCTACCATCAGTAACACACTACGCCGCCAGGGACTCAAATCCTGCAGTGCCTGACGTGTCCCCCTGCTTAAGCCAGTACATGTCCAGGCCCGTCTGAAGTTTGCTAGAGAGCTTTTGGGTGATCCAGAAGAAGATTGGGAGAATGTCATATGGTCAGATGAAACCAAAATATAACTTTTTGGTAGAAACTCAACTCGTCGTGTTTTTTTTAACCTTTATTTAACTAGGCAAGTCAGTTAAGAACAAATTCTTATTTTCAATGACGGCCTAGGAACAGTGGGTTAACTGCCTGTTCAGGGGCAGAACGACAGATTTGTACCATGTCAACTCGGGGGTTTGAACTTGCAACCTTCTGGTTACTAGTCCAACACTCTAACCACTAGGCTACCCTGCCGTGTTTGGAGGACAAAGAATGCTGAGTTGCATCCAAAGAACACCATACCTACTGTGAAGCATGGGGGTGGAAACATCATGCTTTGGGGCTGTTTCTCCTGCAAAGGGACCAGGACAACTGATCCGTGTAAAGGAAAGAATGAATGGGGCCATGTATCGTGAGATTTTGAGTGAAAACCTCCTTCCATCAGCAAGGGCATTGAAGATGAAACGTGGCTGGGTCTTTCAGCATGACAATGATCCCAAACACACCGCCCGGGCAACGAAGGAGTGGCTTCGTAAGAAGCATTTCAAGG
Organism: Oncorhynchus nerka; assembly: GCF_034236695.1. Classification (NCBI taxonomy): domain Eukaryota; kingdom Metazoa; phylum Chordata; class Actinopteri; order Salmoniformes; family Salmonidae; genus Oncorhynchus; species Oncorhynchus nerka. The sequence continues at coordinate 72,019,063 of NC_088422.1, read as the reverse complement.
TCCTGGAGTGGCCTAGCCAGTCTCCAGATCTCAACCCCATAGAAAATCTTTGGAGAGAGTTGAAAGTCCGTGTTGCCCAGCAACAGCCCCAAAACATCACTGCTCTAGAGGAGATCTGCATGGAGGAATGGGCCAAAATACCAGCAACAGTGTGTGAAAACCTTGTGAAGACTTACAGAAAACGTTTGACCTCTGTCATTGCCAACAAAGGGTATATAACAAAGTATTGAGATAAACTTTTGTTATTGACCAAATACTTATTTCCACCATAATTTGCAAATAAATTCATTAAAAATCCTACAATGTGATTTTCTGGATTTTTTTTCTCATTTTGTCTGTCATAGTTGAAGTGTACCTATGATGAAAGTTACAGGCCTCTCTCATCTTTTTAAGTGGGAGAACTTGCACGATTGGTGGCTGACTAAATACTTTTTTGGCCCACTGTAGGTCTGTAGCAGTTTGGGTCTAGAGTGTCTCCCCCTTTAAAGAGGGGGTTGACCGCGGCAGCTTTCCAATTTTTGTGGATCTCGGATGATACGAAAGAGAGGTTGAACAGGCTGGCAATAGGGGTTTCAACAATTTCGGCTGATAATTTTAGAAAGATATAGGGTCCAGATTGTCTAGCCCTGCTGATTTGTAGGGGTCAATATTTTGCAGCTCTTTCAGAACATAAGCTATCTGGATTTGGGTGAAGGAGAAATGGGGGAGGCTTGGGAAAGTTGCTGTGGGGGGCGCAGGGGTGTTGACCAGGGTAGGGTGGCCAGGTGGAAAGCATGTATATGAAAGCTGGAGGTTCCTTTTAAAACATGAGTCTTCAATATTCTCAGTTAAGAAGTTTTAGGTTGTAGTTATTATAGGAATTATGCCGCGTTGATTATTTGTATTTCATATACCTTTGACTATTGGATGTTCTTATAGGAACTTTAGTATTGCCAGCCTAATCTCGGGAGTTGATAATCATAAACAGCGCTGTGATCAAGCATTGCTAATAGCTGCTGGCAAATGCAGTAAAGTGCTGTTTGAATGAATGCTTACGAGCCTGCTGCCTACCACCGCTCAGTCAGACTGCTCTATCAAATCAGGCTTAACTATAATATAATAAACACACAGAAATACGAGCCTTAGGTCATTAATATGGTTAAATCCGGAAACTATCATTTTGAAAACAAAACATTTATTCTTTCAGTGAAATACGAAACCATTCTGTATTTTATCGAACGGGTGGCAACCCTAAGTCTAAATATTGCTGTTACATTGCACAACCTTCAATGTTATGTCATAATTATGTACAATTCTGGCAAATTAATTATGGTCTTTGTTACGAAGAAATGGTCTTCACACAATTCGGAATGAACCAGTCGGCCCAAACTGCTGCTTATACCCTGACTCTGCTTGCACTGAACGCAAGAGAAGTGACACAATTTCCCTTGCTAATATTGCCTGCTAACATTAATTTATTTTAACTAAATATGTAGGTTTAAGAAAATATTACTTCTGTGTATTGACTTTAATAAAGGCATTGATGTTTATGGTTAGGTACATTTGTGTAACGATTGTGCTTTTTCTGCGAATGCGCTTTTGTTAAATCATCACTGGCGAAGTTGAAGTAGGCTGTGATTCGATGATAAATTAACAGTCACTGCATCGATTATATGCAACGCAGGACAAACTAGTTAACCTAGTAACATCAACCATGTGTTGTTAACTAGTGATTGTGAAGATTGATTGTTTTTTTTTTACAAGATAAGTTTAATGCTAGCTAGCAATTTACCTTGGCTCCTTGCAGCCACAAGGTCCTTTTCATGCTGCACTCCCGTAACAGGTGATCAGCCTGCCACGCAGTCTCCTCATGGATTGCAATGTAATCAGCGTCCAAAAAGGACAATTACCGATTGTTATGAAAACTTGAAATCGGACTAATTAATCGGCCATGCCGATTAGTCTGTCGACCTCTAATCATGCTTCAACCCGGCTGGCGCCTAACCGACTCAAACGAGTGTGCTTGCATAATCCCTTAAAAAAACCTTTGCTTGAAAAACCATAAAGCAGCAATAGTAGGGGAAACTTTTAGCAATAATGTCTGTAGCATTTCCCTACACGTGTTGCTTATAATACATCTACGCACTTGGTAAAAATAGTGCCATCTGCACTGCTATTTTAGTTATTAATGAATTGGACTATTCTCTCATCATTGATTTAACTTACTTATTTCAGCAATTTGAGGGTTTTCTGTATAGTTGTCTAATTTTGGTGGGTCATTATTCTGTTTCAATGTTACTCCTGAATCACTATCATAGTTTTTTCTTGAGTGTTTATTTAACAAAGCTGAGATTTACTTTGAAAGTGCAGGAATACAGGTGTGGTGGCTTAGCAGAAATATCATAATGCCGTGAACCAAGAGGTTGTTAGTTCAAATCCCAGATGATGACACATTGAATAGTAATTACTGTATAAATAAACATACACAATGTAGTCAAATTTGTCAGATGAACACTATGTTAAAATAACTGTGTGTGTATCATAATCATGTGAAATGTTCTAAAAAAGACATGAGTTCACATATAAAATGTTACATTTGAAGTGTTCCAAAAACACATTTTCGTGTGTGTGTGTGTGTGGATGTTTATACTTGTGGGGACCAAAAGTCTCAACAAGATTAGTAAATGAACAAAAATTTGACCAACTGGGGACATTTTGTTAGTCAAATGCTATTTCTAAGGTGTTTAGGATGAAGGTTAGAATTATTGTAAGGGTTAGGTTTAAGGTTAGGAGCTAGGGTTAGTTTTAGGTTTAATGTTAGGAGCTAGGGTTAGGTTTAGGATTAAGGTTAGGTTTTTGGGTTAGGGGTAAGGAAAATAGGATTTTGAATAGGACTGATGTGTGTCTCCACAAGGTTAGTTGTACAAGACTGAGTGTGTGTGTGTGTGTGAATGTTGGACATGTTCACTGAGTCACAGTTGTGACAGTGGTATGGTAGTCCTGGGGTACAGGCTTGGTGGGCATAATTTGCATTCCCAGTACCCAGACCTCCTTAGGCTTGTTACAACTAACCCTGACCCTTGCAGCCATTAGCTATCTTCAATTTGAACTTCAACTTCAAACTTTAGCATTGCTAACTGACTTAAAATATATCTACACACACTGGTTATAAATCTGATATAAGTTTGGTGAATCTAACGACATTTTGTTACTTTCTTACCTCAAAATCAGAATTTTGTCAATAAAATCTGCGGTCTATCACAGGGTCTTGCTTCTTCACATGAGGTTTGAGGACTAAACTCATCATGTGCACAGTGTGTAACATGATTTTAGCTGGTTCCTGATTAGAGATATTGAGAGTGTTACAACTAACCTGTGTTATAACCATCCCCGGTCTCCCCGTCGGTTTGTCCATTTTGAGATGCCGTAGCCAGAATACACTTCCTCAAATAGTCAGAAATAATATAAGTTAACTTAAGAAATCTGTCATTAATTTTGACGTTTTTGCCGAAGATATATTAGTCACGCAATTTTACATCTGAGATGTTTGGTGCATTATCCAAAATGAACAAAATGTCATCAAAATATATGCACTAACTATACCGAACTGTTTCAGGTGGGAAGAATGCGGTTGCCTTTATTGAGACAGAGTGCTCCATGTTCCTGCTGGTAGAAAACCTCAATCTGGATGCAGAAAAATGCCCTGTTGTAGTATGGTTGCAACCATCTCCACCAGGCTTCAAGAGATCATACGACAAACCAGTAGATTAACTAAAGAAAATCGTATTTAGGATTCATGCCGTTCTTATGGCATCCGTCAAGTGTGGCTGAAATTCCCGAATCCACTCATTTGAAGGGGTGTTCACATACTTTTGGCCATGTACTGTATTTATATTATGGCACCACGTCTCATCTCAGTAACAATTGCTAAGGTGTACAGCAAATTCCAATATTGTGGCTAATCCGTATTGTAGCTAGCTTCACATACAGTAGGTGACTTATTCCATCATGACAACATGCTCTTCCTTATTTGAAAGTATTTAGCTAGCTGCTAGCTTAGATACCTGTGATTGTTGAGACCTAATTTTGCAGTCAAACTGCTTCAAAGACAGATGTCAAGAATTTGCAAAGGAAGCTAGCTAGTTAAATAAATGACAACCCTATTAAGTATTCACTCTATTGCTTAATAAATGACCTACAGTACACTGAACAAAAATATAAACACAACATTTAAAGTGTTCCCCTGTTTCATGAGCTGAAATAAAAGTCCCAGAAATGGTCCATACGCACACAAAAAGCTTCTCACAAATTTTGTGCAGAAATTTGTTTTACATCCCTGTTAGTGAGCATTTCTCCTTTGCCAAGATAACCTGACAGGTGCGGCATATCAAGAAGTTGATTAAACAGCATGATCATTACACAGGTGCTCCTTGTGCTGGGGACAATAAAAGGACACTTTAAAATGTGGAGATTTGTCACACCACCACAGATGTCTCAAGTTTTTAGGGAGCATGCAATTGCCATACTGACTGCAGGAATGTCCACCAGAGTTTTTGCCAGAGAATTTAAAGTCAATTTCTCTACCATAAACTGCCTCCAACGTCATTTTAGAGAATTTGGCAGCACGTCCATCCGACCTCACAACCGCAGATGACACGCCAGCCCAGGACCTCCACATCCGGCTTCACCTACGGGATCGTCCTGAAGGATGGGAATTTCTGTCTGTAATGAAACCCTTTTGTGGGGAGAAACTCATTCTGATTGGCTGGACCTGGCTGCCAAGTGGGCCGACATGTAGTTGCACCTCTTCCCTGTCATGTGAATTCCAGAGATTAAGTCCTAATTTATTTACTTCAATTGACTGATGTCCTTATATGAACTGTAACTCAGTAAAATCTTTGAAAATGTTGCACGTTGCGTTTATATTTTTGTTCAGTATTACTAACGTGAGCTAGCCAACATGCTTATAACACATTCTACTATCCTGCTGACAGATATTTAGCTACCGTAGCTAGCTATATAATAATGGTTTACGATAATTGCAGTTTAGTTCATTATCTAGCTAAGTGTAAAACGGAGAACATGTCTATAAAACGCAGCTAGCTAACCACCTCGACTTTATCAATTGTAGCCAAATCAGCTAGCTTGATAATCACTCAGTAATGTTAGTTTACCATGCTTTTCTGGCCAACTGGACATTCCTCTCACCCATCCCGGTCGACTCCTTGCCTACTGCCGTCTCTTGGTCTTCTAATTCAAAACTATATGGCTGTAGTCTGGTGCCTTATTGCCAAAAGTAACCTACTCGTAACACAGCTAACTGGTGCTTGCAGTCAATGGCTCAGTGTTCCAAAACTGTTCACCCGTTTCTACATCAAGTAAGGACAATGTTCCATTTCTTTGTTTTATGGTCCGCGTGCGGAAAGCCAAAAAGATGATCAAGGACAACAACCACCCGAGCCACTGCCTGTTCACCCTGCCATCATCCAGAAAGCGAGGTCAGTACAGGTGCATCAAAGCTGGGACAGAAAGACTGAAAAACAGCTGCTATCTCAAGGCCATCGGAATGTTAAATAGCCATCACAAACACAGAGGCTGCTGCCTATATACATATGCTTGAAATCACTGTCCATTTAATAAATGGAACACTAGTCACATTAATCATGTTTACATATCTTGCATTACTCAACTCATATGTATATATGTATATACTGTATTCAAGTATTCAACTGCAAGTCAGTTAAGAACAAATTATTATATACAATGAAGGCCTCCAAAAGGCCTCCTGCGGGGACGAGGGCCTGGGATAAAAAAATATATATATATATATATAAATATAGGAAAAAACACATCACAACAAGAGAGACACAACACTACGTAAAGACAGACCTAAGACAACAACATAACAAGGCAGCAACACATGACAACACAGCATGGTAGCAACATAACACGACAACAACATGGTAGCAACACAACATAGTAGCAGCACAAAAACATGGTACAAACATTATTGGGCAAAGTCAACAGCACAAAAGTCAAGAAGGTAGAGACAACAATACATCACAAAGCAGCCACAACTGCCAGTAAGAGTGTCCATGATTGAGATAAAACTGTCCAGTTTGAGTGTTTGTTGCAGCTCGTTCCAGTTGCTAGCTGCAGCGAACTGAAAAGAGAAGTGACCCAGGGATGTGTGTGCTTTGGGGACCTTAAACAGAATGTGACTGGCAGAACGGGTGTTGTATGTGGAGGATGAGGGCTGCAGTAGATATCTCAGATAGGGGGGAGTGAGGCCTAAGAGGGTTTTTATAAATAAGCATCAACCAGTGGGTCTTGTGATGGGTATACAGAGATGACCAGTTTACAGAGGAGTATAGAGTGCAGTGATGTGTCCTATAAGGAGTATTGGTGGAAAATCTGATGGCCGAATGGTTAAGAACATCTAGCCGCTGGAGAGTACCCTTACCTGCCAATCTATAAATTATATGTCCGTAATCTAGCATGGGTAGGATGGTCATCTGAATCAGGGTTAGTTTGGCAGCTGCGGTGAAAGAGTAGTGATTACGATAGAGGAAACCAAGGCTAGATTTAACTTTAGCCTGCAGCTTTGATATGTGCTGAGAGAAGGGCAGTGTACGGTCTAGCCATACTCCCAAGTACTTGTATGAGGTGACTACCTCAAGCTCTAAACCCTCAGAGGTAGTAATAACACCTGTGGGAAGAGAGGCATTCTTCTTACCAAACCACATGACCTTTGTTTTGGAGGTGTTCAGAACAAGGTTGAGGGTAGAAAAAGCTTGTTGGACACTAAGAAAGCTTTGTTGTAGAGCATTTAACACAACATCCCTGAAGGGGGCAGCTGAGTATAAGACTATCATCTGCGTATAAATGGATGAGAGAGCTTCCTTACTTCCTGAGCTATGTTATTGACGTAAATTGACAAGAAAGTGGAACCTAGGATTGAGCCTTTGGGTACTCCCTTGGTGACAGGCAGTGGCTGAGACAGCAGATTTTCTGACTTTATACACTGCACTCTTTGAGAGAGGTAGTTATCAAACCAGGCCAAAGACCCCTCAGAGACACCAATACTCCTTAGCCGGTCGCACAAGAATGGAATGGTCTACCGTATCAAAAGCTTTGGCCAAGTCAATAAAAATAGCAGCCCAATATTGCTTAGAATCAAGGGAAATTGTGACATCATTGAGGACCTTTAAGGTTGCAGTGACACGTCCATAACCTGAGCGGAAACCAGATTGCATACCCGAGAGAATACTATATACATCAAGAAAGCCAGTCAGTTGATTATTGACAAGTTTTTCCAACACTTTTGATAAACAGGGCAAAATAGAAATAGGCCTAACAGTTAGGTTCAGCTTGATCTCCCCCACGAACTGTGGCTGGCTTTACAAGCAATGAGAACCTCCACAGAAAGGAGACAGGTTAAAAGTGTAGGAGATTGGCTTTGTGATGATAGGGGCAGCAACCTTAAAGAAAGGATCTAAACCATCTGATCCAGATGGTTTATTGGAGTCAAGTTTAAGGAATTCCTTTAGCACCTCGGACTCAGTGACTGCCTGCAGGGAGAAACTTTGTAGCCGGGCAGGGGAAAAAGAGGGAGAAGCATCAGGGATAGTCACATTAGAAGGGGTGGGAGATGAGGAAATGTTGGACAGGGAAGGAGGCATAGCTGAGTCAAATAGGAATCCTGTCTTAATGAAGTGGTGATTAGAGCTCAGCCATGTGCTTCGTGTCAGTAACAACCACATCATCAACATTAAGGGACATGGGCAGCTGTGAGGAGGAGGGTTTATTCTCCAGGTCTTTAACTGTCTTCCAGAACTTCTTGGCGTTAGACCCACAGAGAGAGAACTACTCCTTAAAGTAACTAACTTTGGCCTTTCGGATAGCCTAAGTGCACTTATTTCTCATTTGCCTGAACAATAGCCAGTCAGCCTGAGTATGCGTGTGCCGAGCCTTTCGCCAAATGCAAGATCACAGTCGAACCAGGGGCTGAACCTGTTTTTAATGTTCATTTTCTTTATGGGGGCGTGTTTATTAACAATACCACTGAAAATATAAAAAAAGAAGGTCCAAGCGTCTTCGACAGAGGGGATCATGCTGACTCTATACCATTTTACAGAGGCCAATTCATGAAGGAAGGCTTGCTCATTAATGTTTTTTAGCAAGCATCTATGACAAATCAAGACAGGTCGTTTCACTGAGCAGCCATTACGAACACAGGCTGTAAAACAGTGATCATTAAGGTCATTACAGAAAACACCAGACTGATAACTATCAGGATTATTTGTGAGGATAACATCGAGGAAATTAGCCTTTTCTGGGTGTTTGGAGTCATACCTTGTGGGATTGGTGATGATCTAAGAAAGATTTAGGGAGTCCCATTGCTTTAGGACTTGGTCAGGTGGTTTAAGCATGTCCCAGTTTAGGTCACCTAGCAGGACAAATGCAGACTTAGTGTAAGGGACCAGGAGAGAGCCATCTTCCGGAGACACCTGAAACCCCACCTCTTTAAGGAATACCTAGGATAGGATAAAGTAATCCCTCTCACCCCCCCCCCTTAAAAGATTTAGATGCACTACTGTTCCACTGGATGTCATAAGGTGAATGCACCAATTTGTAAGTCGCTCTGGATAAGAGCGTCTGCTAAATGACTTAAATGTAAATGTAAATGTAGAGCTTAGGGCAGGTAGGGTACAGGCCGGTGCTGATGGAAGACGATAGCACCCAGCAACAGTCAAAAAAGAGCTATTTGAATGTTTAATGCTTAAAACCAGCAAATACAATTGTTTGGGGACAAACTAAAGGTTGTGCACTGTGTATTCCCACTGAGTGTACATTCTGAACCTTGTTTGAAGTCAGTAGGTCACATGACCAAGTAGCTATTAAAATTCAAATAAATACATTTAAAATAGTGTGAGATGTAAACCGACAAAAAAAGGTGCGTGCAATGTGTGTATGCCATCGGGTTGGCTAGAACCAATTTAGAAAGTTTTAGGAGTAATGGTTAAAGAGCTATTGAAATTAGAAATGTTTGATTTGTCACTATGTTGACGGCCCCTAACTGCTGATGGTGGACGTTAAGGAAAACTACCAGCGAATATCCAACCTGAATCGGTCTTTACCTCGGGAAATTCAAGTAAGTCCCTCCCGGTTTCGTTCCATTTAATAAACGTTTTTCGACAGAATTGGCGCAATGAATATGCCCCAGTGGACAGCCATTCGCCTATACAATGCGCTCTTGCAATAGCTGAATAGTGCCGATCCCAGCCTATGGAATAACAATTTGAGGAGTTCCTCCCTTCTAAACTCCCTCATGGTAGTGTGCTCCATACTATCAAAAACTAGTTTAATTTAATTAGACCACGAGTGGCGCTTTTATTGCTCAATTGAATGCTGATAAGAAAAATGGACACATGCTCAAACTCGCCCACGTTTGATTTACTTAAACAGCTGCAAGTTAGCAAAATAAAGTGTCACCAACAAAAACGTAAAAAATAGGCCTATGGCGAATTTTGGACAACTAGTAACTAACAGATTACATTAAGTAAGTAACCTATCCAACCCTGGGTGGAGGCCACATACTGTAGCTCTTCTGGTGCGATACACAGTACTGCTATTGTAAGAAACAGGTTATACTTTTATTTTCATGTACCACAATTGTCCAACTCCTCTAGGGTTATCCGTTGACTCTATATTTGAACTGCCATTGTATTCTCTTAGAGCACAGCACTCCGGTGAAATAAAGTATTCTGCTCAATTGAATCTAGCTGGACATAAGATATTGATTCTTGTCATACAGGTACAGTATCAATCATAATTTAGATTTTTGTAATACAGCTTTCCATCAATCACATAGAAAAGCACATGACAAATCCTGAAGTTTGCATAGATCTTTATTTTTCGTAGAATCTATCAATTAAATAAAAAGGACAAATTTAACAAGAGCAAAACAAATGTTTAAATTACAAGAACATTACACTGCACCATATATATATATATATATATATAGAAAAATAGGCCTTATTTTAGAGTTATGTCCCATCTAAGGTAGTCATTCTTTTACATAGGTCACTGTTTCTGTAAGGTACTATATGTAGCCCCAGGCCAAAGACTTCATAAGGAGAGGTGTGGAGAGGTGGACAGAGCTGGATGGGCCGTATGTCCAGAGCTCTGTTTAACCTCCATGAGTGTGTTTCTTCTGTAGTTATAACACACACACACACACACACACACAGCCTCATTCAGCCCTTTAGTGTATGGGGATGGGATACATTCTCAATCTGCTCCCTCCACATCCAACGCTGTATCTCAGCATACAGAATGTCTCAGCTCCACCACTGTCACCAAGCAGGGGGTGGAGATGGAAAGGTCTCTCTGCATTAAAAAGCAGGAATAACAAAGAGATTTTAAAAAAAGACATTCATCTGATTTATGAATCAATGCATATAGAAAACCTCAGATTGCATCATCTCCCCAACTCAGGCTCAGCAATCTGGAGCAGAACTGTACTGAACACAAGTCTAAATTGCCCTGTCTTTGGTAATGCCAGAATCTCTGCTGCAGTCAGCTGTAGTATTGAGGCTGCACTGCAAGGGGCGCAACCTCCTTCCCAGCAGCTGTCTTTTTCCTTAGACATACTGTTATAATGCAATATAGATTTCCACATTCAGAAGTGACCAATTTAGAGGAAACAATGTAAATGGGGGGGGGGTTGGGACATTAAAATGATTGCTCAACTGTAATTCTGGTAGGAAGAAAAATCTCTTAGGATTTATCAGTTACTTCATTATCATCAACGACAGCACCTTACATCAGCCAGGGTTAAACGGCACACTATTCCAGCGTTGTGGTAATTACATATTTTGCTCAAAGTTGGCCGTCATTACTTTGCACTCAGAGGATAGCAACTCCCCAATCTGTGTATGGAAGACTGTCTTCCTCAGAAATGTTTTTAATTACATAAGATTTAAAGCACAGGAATCACCCCCCTTTAAAAAACAATCCTGAAAACTATATATTCAGAGGGCATAAATAAGGATATATTAAATTACATTTAAATTGTGCCAAGACAGGGTAGGGGAGGAGAGAGAGAAAGAGAGACTGCAGCCCTACAGCCCTGGCACTGTAGATAAAGACATTTCAGTCTTATTATTACGGTAGAAGTGTAAATCAGTGTAAGGAAAACTCCTACAGTTCAAAAGAAATATCCTTCTCTGAAAAGCGTTCACCTTTGACCTATATAATCCTTCATCATCGCTATGGAACACATATACTCTGCTGCCGTTGCTGTGTGATCTGAGTGAGAGGACAGGATGAGCAGCTGCATCAATCTTTTATGCACGTTGTCACTATGACAGCCCCTCTCAGTGAAGCCCCCTATTATCTGCTGGAAATGAAAAATAACTTCAACATAAAAATAGAAGAAAGAAAAAGATAGATGGATCCAATATTTGTCCAATGGATGAATTAATGAGGTACAGATTGTAGAAGAAAGATATGCAGCCAAAAATTAACTTAAAAGTTTTTCAATAAAGATACAGTATGAGTAGAGAAAAAAAAACTCCTTTGGAACACATCTGAGCTGTAGTGTCGTTCAGGATATAATTCATTGGCAAGTATATGAAACAGATTATCTCTAGTTGGCATCGGCATCCCTGATGACGACTGGAGGGCGAGTGGAGAGAAGCTGTGATAAGTCTCAATGACAGATAAAAGATGTTAAAAGAAGTTTGCTTATTATAGCCAACCTCAGTTCTTTGACATAGGCAGATCTTTAAAGAACAGGGAACGGGAAACTACATAGGCCAACCAGTATCATAACTCCGCCTACAAACACAACCTTAGTATTCCCAATGTGGTCATTCCTTCCCTTTGCTCAACTGGACACCTGCTCACACACACTCAGACACACATATACCTTACTGAAACGAGGTAGGGAGAGCAGCAGAGTAGGGAGAGTGAAGTGCCCAGTCTGGGAATCATGGCCAGACTTTGTTATTCTCTCTCTCCTCTGCAGTGAGTAAAACCCTTCTCTCTATCACACACTCCTCTCACTACCTGTATAGCTGCTCAGAGAAGCCCACAGGAACCCTTGTGTTAAAAAAGTCACTTCTACAGTACTGAGCCCCATCCACAATACATCTCACTACCAATTTCATCCTCAGTAGCTGAGCAATTATAAGACTTAAGTGGAAAGCCAATGTAATTATTCATGGGTACTTTTTTCTTGGGAATGGGGTTTCAAATCATAGAGGCAGTATTATTTTGGTCTAAATTCTGAGGCCCAGTAAAGTGTGGAGGCGTAGCTGAGTGAACTGCTGACCTATCTTTGTGGATCTGGCAGCGAGCAAGCACTCAGTCCGAACCCCCCCCACTGGAGAACAGAGAGGGGCGGAGGTCAGGGGACTTTATATAACCCTCAGAATCACATGAATCCAGCATTCCTAAACCGCTCGGAATAAGCAGAACGCCTCCTGAATTCCGTGCTGGGGGTAGAGTGAGTGTTGCTAGTCTCATGACTCATAGCCTTGTATCCAGCCAGAGCTGAGAGATACTGCAGCATGGACACACACAGTAGCTCTGGGAGAGCCTGGGTCTGATTCACCAAAACACTGGAACTATGAGGACTCAAGCTGTGGCTTCTCAGAACCTGACCCTACCCCGATCTCGCTGTCTGCGCACACGCACAGCTGTGTACCCCCAATTTACAATCTCATACTGCACTGGAACTGGAGAGAAAAAAAAAGAGAGCAAACAATAATGGTTTGTTTATTGTGACAGGGAAACCCTGGAGACGTCCGGGAAATGGGCTGTGTTCAGAAAACACTCTGTCTGATGGTGATTGAGGGCGAAAGGGCACAGAGATACAGTTTAATAGAAAAGCACCCGAGTGTGAAGCGAGCGCCGAGCGCGCCCAGGCCATCCCTGTTCCACGTGACTCCAGTCTCCCATCAGGTCACCCACTACAGAGTGGAACACTAAACCTGGGGAATGAAACCCCATGAGAGGAAGAACGTGGGAGCGAAACAGGGAAAGAGAAACCAGAGGAGGGGAACATGAGGACAGGGAGCCCAGAATTAGACGAGTCAGAGTGATTGGGGGGAGGAATACAAAGACAGGAGGGGGTTAAAGAGCACTTTGTGTTTTGATAAAGGCAGTCTTCTCATTGTGTACGTCAAACTCATCGTTGTCGGAGTCAGTGTTCACCCCTTCGTCACCCCACACTGTAGGGATACCGCGGTACGACACCATTCTGCTGCTGCCCCCCAGGCCGAAGCCCCCCCTCAGGCCCGAGCCGGCCTCCTCCAGTGAGGGCAGTTTGGCCAAGACTCCAGACCTCAGCTGCAGCAGAACGAACACCCCAGCGAAGGTGGCCATGATGATCATGCAGCTGAGCACGGCGATGGTGACGGGCAGGCGGGAGCTGAGCTCTGGGCGGGGACCGGCATTGCCCTGGCCCACCATGAAGTTGCCAGGGGACTCCCTCTGGATCTGGTTGAGGTGCAGGCAGGTGCTGGACACAGGGTCCAGGTGGCTGTGAGGGGGGCAGGAGAGGCAGGCGCTGGGGCTGAGGCCGCTGCAGGTCAGGCAGGGGGGTTGGCAGGGCAGGCAGGAGGGGACCGAGGCTGGATCCACAGAGTTCCCCATGGTGTAATTGAGGAGCTGGGAGCCAGCGGTGTAGCCGGCTGGACAGTCCCTCACACAGCCTTGCTGGAAGAGGTAGTAGCCACCATTGCACTCTGCATACAGGGAGACGAGGAGAAACAGAGACACATTTTAGTACTGCTGGTGTCCAAATTCTTTATTTAACATGGTTAGTGCACAATCACCGCTAATAAATTGATTTAATTCACACAAACCTTCAATATGTGAACTGTATTTGAATAGTCTGCCATGACAATCATGCAGCACATTACGCATCGCCTCATTCTGGGGCATTAAAATCATGAGCCTGTGAATGTGCCCTCAACTTAAGCTGCATAATGTTCATGTAGCTTCTGCTAGAATGAACAGTTTCCTGCCGCAAACTGTTTGGAGTGTGAATGTGCATATTGTGTGCTGAGACAAATGCAGCGTGTGTAAATCCCTCATCTATCTGAGGAGAAATGCACTGTAGCATATCTATGCCCTGAGCCGTGCTTTGCCAACCCAGTTGGAAAAAATAATATCGCAGATATATAGACTTTCTAATAAGCTCTGAAGCATCTATCTGTACTAAGTTTACACATCCACGTGGACAGTTTGGCAGTGGCATTAGTGTGTTATCACCGCAGTAGTTTCAGTCGTAGCACCCTGTAACTCGTTATCTCCCCCAATGATTTGGAAAGCTAATCTCACACACACAGCTACTGAGCCCCCCCCAGCAGCCCACTCCGCAAGGCCCATTCCCCCCCAGCCTACACGGTCCGACAGACCATTACCCCAATCTAATTACTTGGTTCATAATCAGTTGTCATTCTCTCCCTGTTGAAGTGGGTGGGAGAGAGAGGAAGGATCAAATGAAATTGGAGAGCAGGAAAAGAGGAGGACAGAGGAAGGAAGAGAGAGGAAGAGGGTGGGAGTAGTGACAGAGGGTTGAGAGAGAAGGGGTTGATGACAGAGGCAAGAGGAAGGAAGAGAGAGGAAGAGGGTGGGAGTAGTGACAGAGGGTTGAGGGGGAAGGGGTTGATGACAGAGGAAGGAAGAGAGAGGAAGAGGGTGGGAGTAGTGACAGAGGGTTGAGGGAGAAGGGGTTGATGACAGAGGCAAGAGGAAGGAGAGGAAGGAAGAGAGAGGAAGAGGGTGGGAGTAGTGACAGAGGGTTGAGGGGGAAGGGGTTGATGACAGAGGAAGGAAGAGAGAGGAAGAGGGTGGGAGTAGTGACAGAGTGTTGAGGGAGAAGGGGTTGATGACAGAGGAAGGAAGAGAGAGGAAGAGGGTGGGAGTAGTGACAGAGGGTTGAGGGAGAAGGGGTTGATGACAGAGGAAGGAAGAGAGAGGAAGAGGGTGGGAGTAGTGACAGAGTGTTGAGGGAGAAGGGGTTGATGACAGAGGAAGGAAGAGAGAGGAAGAGGGTGGGAGTAGTGACAGAGGGTTGAGGGAGAAGGGGTTGATGACAGAGGAAGGAAGAGAGAGGAAGAGGGTGGGAGTAGTGACAGAGGGTTGAGGGAGAAAGGGTTGATGACAGAGGCAAGAGGAAGGAGAGGAAGGAAGAGAGAGGAAGAGGGTGGGAGTAGTGACAGAGTGTTGAGGGAGAAGGGGTTGATGACAGAGGCAAGAGGGAGGAGGGAGCAGTAGGGATGAAATTCCAACACAAATGATACAGTATGTCTACAGGGCTGGTCTGGCTGCACTAATAAGAGTTGTCATCTGCTAACTGGCTGAATGTGTTGATCACAGCCAGGCCCAGTCCTGGCCATTCTGCTGCTCTAGATGAGACCCAAAATATTCCCGCCCTCCTCCTATACCCCCACAAAACTAGAATAGTCCCATTAATTAAGTATTTTCCAGACGTTGAAGTGACGTTCATTTTAGGTTCTGAATGAAAGGTGAAAATACATATTTTCCGGATGTTGAAATCAGGTAAAATTTCAGTTCTGAAAGAAAGTTGAAAATTTATAGTCAGCCGTCTAAGTTTGGACCAAACGAAGGTCGGTCCAGACCAAACCTTTACCCAGTTTTTCTCCCCAATTTTGTGGTATCCAATTGGTAGTTAGTCTTGTCTCATCGCTGCAACTCCAGTATGGACTTGGGAGAGGCGAAGGTCGAGAGCTGTGCATCCTGCGAAACACAACCCAACCAAGCCGCACTGCTTCTTGACACAATGCCCACTTAACCCGGAAGCCAGCCGCACCAATGTGTCTGAGGAAACACCGTGCACCTGGCGACCGTGTCAGCGTGCACTGCGCTCGGTCTGCCACAGGAGTCGCTAGTGCGCGACAAGGACATCCCTGCCGGCCAAATCCTCCCTAACCCGAACGATGCTGGGCCGCCCCATGGGTCTCCCGGTTGCGGCCGGCTGCGACAGAGCCTGGACTCGAACCCAGAATCTCTAGTGGCACAGCTAGCACGGCGAAGCAGTGCCTTGCGCCACTCGGGAGGCCCAGACCAAACCAAATCTGAGCCAAACATAGACGTCTATAATTGGTTCAGGTTTGGTCTGGACCTGACCAAAAATCTACATCCGTGGGTGTGGAAATAAAATAAAAAAGACTGGTCTGGACAGGACCAAAAAAAGACACCCAATTGATTTCGGCGTCAGTCAGTGCTGACTGGGGTGTAGCCTACAGTGTCGGCCTGCAATGGAATTTTATGAATGCCCATCCATTTGGTGGGCCTACTGTTTGTATTTTTTTTTTTTTTTAAGGCAGTTGCATTTGCTTCATTAGTCCTGATTCCCATGACTAAGCTACCCTGCGACTAAGCTACCCTGCGACTAAGCTACCCTGCGACTAAGCTACCCTGCGACTAAGCTACCCTGCGACTAAGCTACCCTGCGACTAAGCTACCCTGCGACTAAGCTACCCTGCGACTAAGCTACCCTGCGACTAAGCTACCCTGCGACTAAGCATCCCAACTTTATCAGGAGTTACCCTGGGCCTATTTGCAATGAGAATGAATGCGTTTAACACAGCAGCAAATGCAGAAGTATCTTCTTTTTCCATATAATCAGCTCGTCAAAAATGTACCGATACAAACTTGAAACCAATGTAACCTACTGGTTGTCCATTCCATAATGTCATTAAAAAAAAAAAGTTTTACCTGTCCTGTTTTTAGGATTGTTTTGGGGCAGAATTATGTGTTATGTGTTGTTGGAGGTGCGTCTTGGTCAGTTTAGCTCGGAAAATCCGTCCTCGCCAACCTGCCGCCATGTTTACTCAATATCTCAGTAGATGTCTCTGAGGACGAGCTAATCAACAAACTCAACCATCCAGAGTTCATGCTTCACAACCTACATCTATGCCATTACGCCACTGACGATCTGATACAGTATACCAACAAGAGTGTTAAATTGTGATACCCAGGGGATCCTGCAGGGGTCAGACTGTTCCTGTCTCTCCCAGTCTTATTCTAGGGCAGTGGTCTCCAACCTCGAGCATGAACACTACCTTAAAATTGAACATGTCACAAGCTACTTTTTTTAAATTGTATTTTTCAAATAGGCACATTATTTTCTTCTCCTGTACCCTGCAACTCTTCCCCGGATCCTTAGTGAACCAGATTTGTGCTTTCTGTCAATATACCCAGGTAATATAATGGTTAATGAACAGTATTTGGCATGACAGGCCCCATAAAATGTGTATTTTCCCAAATTCAGATCTCAGTTTAATTTTATTTTTTACTCTCAATATAACAATTATTCATAAAGAAACAACGAAAATGGAGTCCATGTCAATGCTTAAACCACATCAGAAGACCATTTTTGAGGTCTGTAGAACACGTCATGGCAGAGTTTGCAAAGCAATGGCCAAATTGATACAAAATAATCATCACATAGCCTAGTTCTGTGAGGTTAAATATTTGTTCACATTTAATTGAGAAGGTTTATGGGGAATGTCCTTCTGTCTACCCACAAGACGCCAGTTATCATTAGACAAACGCGCACACCAAACAGGCAATATTGCCAGAATTCAATTGCCAGATAGTGTGTTACGCTTGGCTTTTTAGTCAACAGTGGCAAACCAGGGGTGGGATAATGTCAATGTGTCTTTGATTGGATAGTAACCGGTAGCCT
This sequence comes from Oncorhynchus nerka, assembly GCF_034236695.1. Taxonomy (NCBI): domain Eukaryota; kingdom Metazoa; phylum Chordata; class Actinopteri; order Salmoniformes; family Salmonidae; genus Oncorhynchus; species Oncorhynchus nerka. The sequence goes on along the minus strand of NC_088422.1, from coordinate 72,001,353 downwards.
TATGTTTATGACAATTTCTGATGGAACACATGAAGAAATGCATGTACTTTCAGAATTTAATCGGCAAGCTTATCGTAGGTGGGCTGCGAGCTACTGGAAGCTCGCAATCTATCTTTTGGAGACAAGCCACACACTTTTGATAGGAGAGCCAGTGTTTCATCTCTCTGGTCTTATCTGGACAGTGTGCAGTGTAAATGTACCTGATCATTAAATGGTTAGGTTTAGGGTAGGCAACGGAAGCCTGCAGAGCCACAGTGGGGCAGACTTTTGATCCATTAGACCATGATGGATTTAATTAGGTGCATTTGTGGTGTGCAGGAACAAAAGCCTGGGCACACCACAGCTCTAAGAGACCCTAGTTTCCTAACCCTAGGTACAGAATATACATTCTCTTATAGTAACCAATAGTAACCAACAGTAACATTCTTACCAATGCAGATCTGCTGTAGGTCAAAAGTCTTACAGCTGCCGTTACTGGGCTGAGAGAGGTCCTTGGCTGTGGAGCTGGGAGAGTCTGAGCCTGTACCATACAGCACCAGGGTGAACTGAGTCAGAGTGCCTAGACCGAGGGAGGGAGAGAGAGTGTTACACATAAGAAACAAGAGCACAGATCTCCAAGCCACCGTCTACGCCAGCAAGGCTCTGGCACTCTTCAGGGTGGGTTCTGTAATTGTAGCTTCTATCCTGCTCCTTTTATATTCTTGGATTTCCTGGATGGAATGACAGGAAAAGATTCCTAGAAGTAAAGCATTAAATGTACAAGTATACATTCTGGTGTTTCTGTATAGACCCGTTAGTTCAGAACACCACTTCCCGGGAGAGCCATTTATACGAGGGGCCCTTTAAGAGGGTCCAACTTCCTATATCACAGAAGGGGGGCTGAGAGATCTACAGCCAGAGGGAAGAAGGGGAGGGCGAGAAAGAAGAGTGAGAGAAAATAAAACGAAAGAGAGCGAGAGAAAATTACAAATAAATCCCAAAATATTGTCTGACAGTAGTGTGGCCTGGATGGGTCTTAGGTCATAGTTATTCTGGGTCATCCTGGGTTAGCCTGGGCCAGACAGCAGGGTCCTCCACTCTCCTGCTTGATTCACTCTCCCTGGTTTAATGAAGCTGATTTAGAGGTGGGTGTGTGGAGCTAGAGAGAGACTGCCTGACAGTTTGTATAAAGGGGATCAAAAGGAACGCTATCCAGGCACCAGACATTGCTGCCCTGCGTATAAAAAACACTCCCTATTAGCGGTCTGGAAGCATCTCACACACACAAAATCATCAACACATGAATGACGTACATGCACTGACGCACACTATGAAATACACAAATCCATTAACACATAAATCAAGCATATACTGCACATGCACACACTCTCTCTCACACACAGTACATCAATGAATCAAACACATATGATGCACAGATAAATGCAACCACACGCATACATCCCATCACACACATTCATTCAGTGACACTGCTAGTCAGACATGGTTGCCCTGTCACTCTTTCTGTCTCTGAGCTCCCAGACAATGTTCCAGACTTAACAATAGCATATGTTAAGGTAGTAAACAAGAGGTGTCTTACCATAGTCGCTGGCCCCTGCCACGTTTACCATCTCCAGGGTCCACTCCCCCCGAGGGTCCTCGTCCCAGGAGTGTGTGGTCATGAAAGCCCAGTCATTAAAGCCCTCTGACGAGTAGTCATGAGGCCTGGAGAGGGGAGAGACAGGAGGTATGTAATACAAGGTGTGTGTGTGTGTGTGTGTGTGTGTGTGTGTGTGTGTGTGTGTGTGTGTGTGTGTGTGTGTGTGTGTGTGTACGTACCTGGGAGCGAGCAGTGTGGAGCGGGTACCCTGTGGGCTGGTCAGGTAGATGCCCAGGTCGCCCCTGCGGTTGTAGGAGAGGGTGAGCTGGGCCTGGGCATGTTCTAGGGAGCTCACATGGTTGGCTGTCCCAACACAGCCGTCCACTGTCTTGGTGATCAGCAGGTGGCTTCCAATGTTCCTGGCACACAGATAAACAGCACATCAGCATATATGGACCAAATACATACATTTGCACAAAGACAGCATAGTTATTGAAGATGAAAATTGGCTTGGAGTGGCTTGTGTTTTCATGTTGCTGGCTTCTGGGGTCTGTGAGAAAGATGCCTCATCTGGGAGTGAGCATGTGACAGCAACTCTGTGTGACCGACGATAATGGTTCTCTGAGTGATGCTGCATGAGGGTGTGACTGTTGCTCTGGACTAGTGTGTGAGAGAGAGACTAGTGTGTGAGAGAGAGCCTGCTGAGGGCACAGGGTTTGCGGCCTTGAAACAGGATTAGCAACTCAGGTCCTGCAGCAGCCCTGTCCTCTACAGGACAAAAGTACCAGGCTCCCCCGACTCCCCCCAATCCGCTTAGCAGCTTACACACATCCACTACAACTGAACCCGGAGGAGGAGGAGGAGGGCTGTGGGGGGAGAGGAGGGCATGAGGCTTTAGAAAAGCTGTGGCGCCCAGCTGATAGAAAATACGGGCCGTAATCAGTGAACTGGGTGTAAAAACACACCTCTTCCCCCTAACTAAATCCCTTAAAATGTTAGAATCCAATCCGCAGCAGTCAGAGAGAGTGAAGGGGAAATAAATCCCCACCAAGCCAGCAGTTATCGCTCATATGTAACACCTCTTGTACTGTACAATGCACACTGCACAAACACCATGCCACTAACACCTTTAATACAGGCTCCAGTGGTAGGCGGTGATCTGGGGACCAGTACAGAGACAATACAACAGGGCTGGGAACCTGTCAGCTACAGTATGTAGCAGAGGCAGGGTTAAAGATGGTAGAGAGTGGAAGCGAAAGAGCAATATTGAGAAAGTATGAGGGGAAAACAGAGAGAGGGAGAGAGAATGAGAGAGGGATAGAGAGCAAGACCAAAGGAGCAGAAAGATGGAGTGGAAGAGTGAAAGAGTAAAAGATCGACAGAGGTCTAGAGACAGCCAGGGAAGCATAGAGAGAGAGAGACTCATCTGAAAATGATTATTTCCCTTTAACATGCTCCCCCAGGCTCAGAAGATCATCGCCCTACCACACACACCGCACACACACAAGAACCCAGCAGAGCATATCAATGGGCCTCCGGTGCCATGCTCAGAATAGAAACATGACATGCAGTCACACTGGGGTATGACAGCTTGGTCCCACATGAGCACCTCTCACACCTACGGCCCATCACAAACCAGCCCACACACAGCAGCGCTCATCACCTCCACAGTCGACACCCCCCAGATGTGAGACACTCTCTCACACACAATCTGAAGCATCCTATTCTAATAAGGATCACATAGGTTTATTATATGTTAATCACCTGGTAGGTTAACTGTACTATACCCAAAACCAATGTAATCCCTATGAAGCTAGTACTGATGCTCCTGCCAGCCAAACAGTATTACAGGTCGAGTTGGTAGAGCTGTGTGTGTGTGTGTGTGTGTGTGTGTGTGTGTGTGTGTGTGTGTGTGTGTGTGTGTGTGTGTGTGTAGCTCACCTGGGCTCTGCCACCATGGACAGCACACATTTTTTCTGGGGCCCAGCGTTGGTCCAGTTCTCAGCCAGAGCCACAATCGCACTGGCATCAAGCAGACCATACCCATATGAATGGCTCACTGAGAGAGATCGAGCGATAGAGAGAGAAGGAAAAATAAAGATCGATATCAGACTGCTGAAAGGCTACTTCATCACGATTCCAGTTCCAACTCAATAAGGGCCTCTTCACTATTAGATTATTGCATGTACCCTGCTGTGTGCCCAGTAAAACCTCTCAATGAACTTTGGATCCATGGCTTTCTGTAATTGCTTAATGTAGGCAACTTTAAATCAATTGATGTAAATACAATATAGATCCGTCTCCATTGTGCACCTGGCAAGGCACGGGAATGATGATGGTCAGCCGAGCTCAGCTAATGGGACGCCTCGCTGTACCTTTTCGGCCGACCCCATTGGTATTCCAGTCGTTGGTGAGGAGGTGGGCGGGATGAGAGGTCCTCACGACCAAGTGCTGCATGTCCCTCCATGTCAGGTTTTTACTGCACACACACACACACACACAAAACAAAATACCATTCAATAAAGAAGATACCAGATCTAACATACCCTTAACATGATTATGAAGACAGTACAACAAGCAACAACATATTCTACTGTACCACAATGCATAGCGACTGATTGCAAAGGAAATGGCATTAGGTGCCCAAGAAGAGTTGAACATCAGGCTTAATGTTACCACATTGAAAAGATAAAGAGACCAGAGATCCCTCTGTCAGTCACATCTCTGCTCTCCCACACTCTCCTCTGTTCTCCGTATAAAACCCTGTGTTACTGCAGTTTCACCCAGCAGAGCAACAGTAAAAGCCTACAGTAAAACAGAGTCAAATAGTGTACAGTGCCCCAGCGACACAGAGTTTAAACCTCATCAGCTCTGTCTTTTACTGAAAGGTCAGCTTTGACTGAAGGGAAAGTCAAAGTCCTGCAGTACAGTCAGACACTTTTAATGGACAGGGACCTACAGGAGGTTTTTACTGGTCACACGTGCCTCGTTCCCCAACCAGACTACAGTACTGAGCTGATGACACGTTCATAACAGAATGGTAGGAGATAACTGACTCATCTATTCTGATCCACAATGCATTATTACAAGACAGTTGCCTTCCCCCAAGAGTTCGTCATACTTCTGAGACATCTGTGTGTGCGTGTGCTCAGACGGCAAATATTTGTGAACAGACAAAAAGCACAAAGGAGGGAGAGAAACAGAGAGAGCAAGATCAGAGAGAGAAAAATGGGAACAAGCAAGGGGACATTGAGACAAACAGAGACAACCAAAAGAAGAGACAGAGACACAGATAGAGACAGGTGGTAAGAGTCACTCACTTGGCTTCCAGTGCAAGGGCGATGATCCCAGCAGCCAGAGGAGCCGAGGCGGATGTGCCTGTGTGGGTGTCAGTGCACTTCTGTCTGAGGTCCGTTGTCACCTGACAGGAAGAGTTTCATAGTCAGATATGGTGCTCAGATGAATGCCCATACCGGGCCGAAATGTTTACACCTAATATACGGGCAAATAAATAACTTTTTGTTGAAACAATCAGTAGGAGTGTAAGTTATACACTATAAAAGTCAGATATTCTACTCAGCCCCATCTACTTTGATAGATGTTTATGTATCAACACATGGTTAACATGATTAATCATGAATGTGGAAACATAAACCAATCATTAATCATGTGTGCGCACAGCATGCCTCATGGCAAGAGGTTGGGATGAACATCCATTATACGGTATTGTACTGTAATCTCTCCTAGTGAGAGGCTCTCCATCCTCCACCTCGTGTGTGTGTGTGTGTGTGTGTGTGTGTGTGTGTGTGTGTGAGTGAGAGAGAGAGAGAGAGAGAGAGAGAGAGAGAGACCGGTCTGTGGAAGGGCGAGACATGGAGATGGGATTTTAACGTTTTACAGTTCTTCATTCAAATGGACCTCAGAGGGCAGGTGGGAAAGAGTGTGAGTTTATGAAGAGAGAGAAAAGAACAAAAGCGTGAAAGAGAGAGAGTGTCACTGCTCAATGTGAGAAGACTGCAGGCTATGGCTGCCTGAGGCAAGCTAGTGAGAACTGACTCAGTCATTCCTCCAGAGTGAACACACAAAACCTGCCTTGAAGCACCAAACAGTTTAGTAAGCATCTGGCTTACAGAAGCACTAAAACCAATAGGAAAACTGACAAAGAAGTGCAACAGAAATAAGAAAGAAGTGCAACAGAATACAGGCTAACTAGGACATCCAGAAATGCTCAAACCTCTAGAGTACAGCTAGAGAGTCTGGACTAGTGCTTTGGCTCCGGATTCAACCATCTGAGATACTCTACGGATCCCAGGAGCCAAGTCAACCTGGTTCTATACATCAACATCCTGGCTATACATCAAAAGTTTCCATCCATTCTTACTTAAGCACACATCATTCCCCTGACTAATATGCTGTAAAATAGACTTCCTCCTCTTCAAAGCTCAGTGGAATCTGTGTGATCTCCCATTGCAGTTAGCAACATAATACCACTGAGGCCCTGGAACCACAGTGCACAAGACTCTCACAGGACAGGAGCCCCGACTCACACACTCCTTCACCCTGCATGCACACCACCACTCAGTTTAATGTTTTCTGACATGCCCATTTTCAGACTGTACAGACGAATGCTTCCCATTCTCCCCATGACGCTCACACTGGGAGTGAATGAGAGTGTGTGTTCAGTATGTTTATTAATCCAAATCTGTGTTTCCCGCTCCGTTTGCCACTAAGTATGTATGTATGTATATATATATATATATATATATATATATATATATATATATATATATATATATATATATATATATGTATGTATGTGTGTGTATGCGAGCACGTGTCTACTGAACTCACTATCTGTTTCTCGTTGAGGTTGCCAGAGCTGTAGGTTGTGGCAAGGGTGGAGGAGCAGGCCTCGCTGTACCAGGGCACGTTGCCGTTCTGGGTGGAGCTGCTGATGGACAGGGTGTAGATGCTGTTGGTGTAGCCGTCACAGTTACAGCTGTCCTTCTCACGCCCGCCGTTCCCTGACGCCCACACAAAGATGGAGCCCAGGCCCCCACGACCCTAGAGGAGGGAGAGACAGAACAGAGTCAATAACAAACCTAGACAACCACAAGGCTTCTAGACAGGCCTTTCTGACGTACAAGACCACATGCATGTGTATCTTGGTGTGGCACAGCTTATGAAAGAGGGGAACACAGTGTCATTCAATCTAAATTAGATTCCCATTGATACTACAGCACAACTCTTAACAGGGTCCATCTCTGAAAGGGCTGCCTCAGCTCATCCATACATCACAAGACCGTTTGCACTCAGACGCTTTGAATCCAAAGAGCTTTAATGTACCACGGCCACAATACACGACAACAGGGACAAACCCGGAGCAATACATTATCTGTGCTATTCAGCATTCACAGTGAACAAATATCAAAGTCCCACAGAATGCTCCATTGTGCTGGGTGGTGCAGCCTCTCCACATTGACCATCACATGCAACCATCATGAACAGTGTAAACAACAGACTGGAGCTACCGATGATGCCATGGCTCCCTATAGAATAGTGTGTTTACATGCCATATGCTTTTTATTTGACAGGCCTGTAATAAAAAGGAGGCAGACAGGGCACCAGTAACGGCCCTCAGATGGGGTTTGCCCCATAAGGTCTGATGGTTCTTTGTCTGAATGGCCCGTTGGCCCTGGCTCGGCTCAATGCTTTATGACTGGCTCTCTCACACCCTCTTACCCTTAGAGCTGGGATCAGATGGATGCAGGCTCCCATGTGTACACTACAGAGAGCCTGGCATATGGCACTATACGTCTGCAGTCGGGATGCTTACTGTTCCCTCCACTCAGTCATGCACTGTACACACCTGCCACACTCCCTGGACTCCCACACATACGAAGACTATACACACCCCAACGTGACTTATTGCTTAACTATAGTATGGCCTGAAAGCGTTGGTAATCACATTTTTGTTTGGTGGAGACCGTATACAGTAAGACGCCCATTAAAGACGCCGCCTTCGGCAAACCAGCTACTGTTTCATAGACACTAAAAACCAGGACCATTCACCATCCTGCTCTTTAAATAGCTATCAAAATGCCTAAAAGCCATAGTCTCTCTCTCATAAGCTCTCATACACACACACACACACACACACACACACACACACACACAGACAGACAGACAGAGAGAGCGGTAACATCTCAGGGTTGGCAGTATGCCAATGCTCTTCCCGGATGCCCATGCGAGACGAAGGAGCTGTAGCTAAGACTTCGGTCTCTCTGAATCCTGCCACACTAACGTTAAAGCCCCATGAACTATTTACAACTGTTTGCATTTCACATGCAGAAGAAAATGTGCACGTGACCTGAGCTCAATGGCGTTTTATTGAGATATTCTCATAACACAATTATCCTCCCACTCAGATTCTGAAATCACTTCTACAAATTGTGGTACTGTGAAGGGAAATAATTGTGTAAAGTGCACTTTTTGTGGTTATGAATGTACATTATTTTCAGTGCTTTGTATTGAGGATTCTTTTTCCTATATTCTTTTTTCAGGACATAAAAAAAAAAAAAATCCTTACTGAAGTTTAGAAAGCCTGATACTTCCACTGCGACCAAATCCCCATTCATAATCGTCAGGGTCAAAAAGTGTGCTTGCGTTGTTCAAGCCGCCTTTTGTCCTTCAAAATGGTTGAATAGTTTACTACATAATTACTGCCTGTGTGTAGAGGAAGTCACCCACAAACTATTGATTTTTATGGGGGACATATAAATGGTGGAACGTGGCACACATCCGAGGCCCAAAACACACAGATATTTACACACACCTCGGTCACTCCGCGTAGAAAGGCCTCCTTGGCGAGCTTGGCGGGCCCATCCACCGTCTTCCCATCATCCTCGGGGCCCCAGCTGGCACTGTAGATGTGAATGTGCTGTGGGTTCAGACTGAGAGACTGGGCCTCCACCACGTCTGTCACCTCGCCGTCCAGCATACGCACTCCTACACACACACACACACACACACACACACATACAAATTTGTACACATTTGATCTAATAATCATCTACTCCTTTTCTTTGAAGAGAGGTGAGGTTAAACTCAAATACCAAAGCCACTGGTAGGAAGTGTTCCACAGAAAAAACAAACAGTCAGCAGCAGAGTTGGTGATAAATGTCCTGACTCGGATACTGAAGGTTCGTTTACAGGTGATAAATGAGTACATTCTGTTTCCCTCCCCAGAAAACAGATGACGTTTGAATCCGGGTGGACATTGTGTTGCACAAATCCCTTCTGCAGAAGAGGGACACTTGAATTGGGATATGCCAGCGCTTTTGTATATTAAAGCCATCGATTCTGAATTGAATTTAGAATGTTTTCTAGCGCCAGCCTCCAGGGCAGTTTTCGGAGCCTCCTCATCCTCTTTCTCTCCGCACCCCCATCCCAGCCCAGCAGACAGAAAGCTGACAAATCGAAGGCAGACATCTTCAAAACAAACTCGTTGGCTGCTTTGATGCATGGAGGGTCAAGTTACTCCATACTGCCTTCATACCGGTTAAAGTAAACAAACAGAGTTTGTCCCTTTGAAGTTCTCCAAAGGCATCCAGCGGCGAGGGCACTGACTCAGGGGCCCCGTAGAGCTCAGAACGAAACGAGCAAATCGTTTTATAGGAGGAGATAGCCCATTATCTGGGGAGCGCTGCGCCCATCTCGGCTACCCCTTACCTCCACCAACACACAGGGATTCTTCTGTAGGTGGGTTGAAGCCAATACAGCTTTCTAAATCTTAAGGTCAAAGCTTGAGCTTACAGTTTGTGCTCTGGAATAGTGGTAGGATTCCTGGTGGGATGACAAAGACCAGCCTTTCATTGGTAGTGACTGCCATAGAGTGATAGGAAATTAGATTAATCTCTCCCTGTATGCGTGTGCGCACACACACACACACTATAAGTCCTCGCAAGAATAATAAACCAATACAATTCAGAGAAGTGAGGACATTTTGCTGGTCCTCACTTATAAAAAAGGTATTTTAAGGTTTAGGGGTTAGGTTTAGAATTAGGGTTAGCGGTAAGGTTTAGGGTTAGGGGTAAAATAAGATTTTGAATGGGAATCAATCGTTGGTCCCCAAAAAGTCCTCAAATGTATAGTAAGACATAGTTGTGTGTCTGTAGGTGTGTATGGTATGAGAGCTGGTGGAGTGGCAATGCAATAGGCCATCTACAGTATTGCCTTTCTAGAATTCAAATATTTATTTCTAGAAGTGGGTACTACTCACTTATTAACAGGCAGCTGCCGGACTGGGCCAAGCCTGCAGGTTGGTCACGCACGCACGCACACACACACACGCACGCACACAAACGCAACACACACGCGGCCTGCTGTTCCTCTGCTTCACTCTCCTTTACGCCTGACAGGGCACCCTTGCTGCAGTCTTGGAAGGACTGCGGTTGGTCAGAAAGTTTCTGTCCTCTGAGTGGGGAAGGTGAGCAGAAGCTGCTGCTCATTAACCAGCTCATTAACACGCAGACTGTTTAATCACTGCCCAGTGTGGAGTCTACCTTTATAAAGGAAGTGGTCGTGCTGAAGAGGCTGAATGCAGGAGGCATACACTGTTGTTAAACTTCGGCAGACTTCATTTTTCAACTAAACGAATAACACTTGTATGTGTGTTCATGGTTTAAATGAGACAGTACTACTCCTGACAGAAGAGAAGTGGCGGCAGGCAGATATTGGATGTGACCAATAAGGACTAAAACTATGCGTTGGATTTAGCCGGGCTGTGACAGCTGGAAACATGCAGCGGCATGGAGAGATAAAACATGCAGAGGGGTAATGAGATGAGAGCACGAACTGACTGGATAAAAGAGATGGCTCTAATTAAAGGGATTACACACGCTTACACTGAGGCATGGGCTCAGAGGAGCCACGCTGCACGCAGATTATCTCACACACACACACACAACTAATGTTCATAGAGCCTCCCTGTCATCTCAGGCCAGAAGTGGAGGAAGAGTTACCCTTGAGCAACTCCCGCTCAAACTGAGCTCAGAATAGTACAGAGGCAGCACACATGGGTATTTCAGCTGTCTTAGCAGTCAGAAAACGTGAAGAATTGAAAGATAAAATGGAGGAGAAACAGAGAGAGATGGCATGAATCGCCCTCTGTTCTACGGTACTGTACCTCCAATCTTGGCGTTGTAGGCCACTCCGACTCCACAGATCCCATTGTTGGCCATCGCTGCCACCTCACCTGCACAACGAGTCCCATGCCTGGTGGGAGAAAGAGAAAACGAGCGAGAGAGAGAGAGTGAACGGGAGCGAACGAGAGAAAGAAAGAACGGAGAGAGAGAATAGGGGGGGTGTAAGTCTTCATTTTGATGTGATTTACCCATATAAAACACAGTGTACATTAGCTACAAATGACATAATTGTCTCCAGGCAGTGTGCATTATCTATGAATTGAGCTCTAGAAGACAGTAAATTAACAGATACAGGAGGTTGTGTAGGAATGCACTCCCTGCGATACTGTGATCGAAGATGGCCATCGACAAAAAACAAACATGTAGACAAGTCCTTGGCTCTAGCTGCCTCTCAGCTGTTCCGACTTGGTTGTAGCCCAGAAGAAAACAGTCAGTCAGTCAGTGAGTCAGTGAGCGTGGGTCATGAAACAGACTGTGCCCTTCCAGCAGGCCTGACCTTGAGTCTGGGGCCGCGGGGCCTGCCGGCAGCAAGGAAAGGCAAAATGAGCTGACATGCTACCATCTTACGGTGGGGGAAACAAATTAGATTGACCATTTCCACAAAAGAGCTTTCATTGGGTCTGTGCCTCTCTGATTTGTTCTCTCCCTCTCAGCGCTGCAGGAGATCGGCGGAGAATGTGGCCCACCACATTCCAGTCAGGTTCATTCTGCCACTCGCTCATCTCCACCGGATGGACACGGACACTAAAAGTCCTCCAAACCACCGGCTCACAAGCGGATCGCAGGACAATCAGTGGGAGCGGATAATGCCAGGGTTAGGAATACACCAGATAAGCAGAGAGCAGCTACACTGCCCAAGAACACAGCCCAGCCAGCAGGCTCCCATTCAAGCAGAGTAAATAAACCAGTACTATGGTGTTCTATCATAGCCCAGGGGAAATACCCCAGTGGGCTGAGAGAGACCGACATCCTCCATTGATAACTTGCATGTGGTCTCAGCGTGTGGCTCTATGGAGCACTGAGACACCATAGCTCTATGAAAGCAGCAGCATATGCAAACTGTTAGCCATACACCTCGATGAGCAATTAAAGAATATGAAAGGGACTTAACTCCTCTAGTACCTGTCTTATAGTGGGACGTCTAGTAACTGCCATTTCATTCTGGGGGTCAGCTGTACTCAAACAACCTCTGCAACACTTTAACCTAATTTATCCAGGACTGACTGATGGGCGTTAGGCTAGGCTAATGTATTCCCTTCATTAAAACCACAGGGCGTCGACCAGACCCCGTTAAACAAGAGGATCAGAGAGCGCTGCACTGTGGCAGTAGATCAACCAATCCGCCTGAGATCTCTTTAGACACGGCTATGAGCTGCAGGTCAAAGGTTAATGTCAGAGTTACCCCTGAGTGCTCAATGTCCCACTAACAAGTGTCATGGGACCCGGATTAACTGCAGGACCAGAGGTCCTTTTAACGACATGCTTTAATGGTGTAAGGTAGAATGTGTAGAGGCAATTCAAAGAAAACTGGGTCATGAAGACCAGATCTGAAGCGAAGAACACATCTAAAAGAATGACGCACACACGCTCCCTCTCTTTCTCTCTCGTACACACACATACACACGACAAAGGTAAGCGAAAACACCCACATGTAGGCTGGCGGCTAGTACACCGCTAGTGTGAACTGACAATGGAAGATCGGCAATGAACTTAATCTCCACTTTCATACCAGGGCAGGTATGTTAGTCTCTGTTTGTAAGTGATCCATCCCTTTGTAGCGGTAGGAAAGCAGGCCAGCGATGCAGCAGATAAGGCACAGCTCAGATGTCTGAAAGGATGTAGGGCAAGCCCAAGCTTATAACACCAGTCTGTCTTGAGCCCAGGTATATCTGCCTCTGACAAATACATATCCACCTAGATCTATCTGACACGTTCTTCTGGCATGTGAGGTTGCTAGGGTAAAATCAAAGGATGCGGAAAATATCCCAATCTGAACATCTTCCAGAATCTAAGATGTGCGATCCTTTTGATGCAAAATGTTCTTTCCACGAGACAAGTGCATTTTGATCTATTTGCGCCACTGAAAAGGTGTATGAACATTTCTAAAAAGGTTGAAAATGATCCAGGAGAGACCATTTGGAGTCTCTCGTGTTGCAAGACATCCCAGGGTCAGGAATCACACAATGGTGGCGTGTCGACTGGCCAGCAACACAGGACAGCAGCAGTCCATCTCAGAGCCACAATGTGCTTATCTGACCTCCTCATTCAGAGAATGTGGAGGACATAAATGGTCGGGTCAACAGCCCAGTCAATGACATCCTCCGAGTGAGTGGGCATTTCCAGACTGTGGGTTGCTGCTCCAATGGAGAGGGATCAAAGCAAACATGCCACGGTCATCCGGTCTGGTCTAGTCTGGGGGTCAAGGATAAAAGTGGGATTTTGGAGGTGCTGGAACCGCTGATGAAATCTCCTGAAGAAATGGTTTGTGAAGTCTTCTGTAATGGAAGAATGTACACAGACAGACTGACCATGTGAAAGCTATAATGCCTTATTGTTGTCACTTGTTAAATCCACTTACATTTGTGTTAATTAAGTGGTGGAGACAGGTTAAAGAAAGATTTTTAAGCTATGAGAAAACTGAGACATGGATTGTGTATGTGTGCCATTCAGAGGGTGAATGGGCAAGACAAACGATTTTAGTGCCTTTGAATGGATTATGGTAGTAGGTGCCAGATGCACCGGTTTGAGTGTGTCAAGGACTGCAACGCTGCTGGGTTTTTCACGCGCAACAGTTTCCCGTGTGTATCAAGAAGTCCACTACCCAAAGGACATCTAGCCAACTTGACACTGCTTCCCAAAATTGTGTCAACATGGGCCAGCATTCCTGTGGAAAGCATTTGATACCTTGTAGAGTCCATGCCCCAACAAAATTTCCCCCTTACACTAACTGGTTGTGCCACCTTTAGCTGCAACCAAATGCTTCCTGTAGTTGTTGATTTGTCTCTCATATCGCTGTAGAGGAATTTAGGCACACTCGTGCATGCAGAACTACTTTAACTCAGCGACATTTATGGGTTTTCAAGTGTGAACTGCTCGTTTCAACTCCTGTCACATCTCAATTGGGATTAGGTCTGTACTTTGACTAGACCATTACAAAACTTCCCATTTGATTGTGTGTTTTGGATGATTGTCTCGACTTAATATTAGGAAGGCGTTCCGTATCTGTAACTCTGAAGGTAAGTGGAACTCTGTTATACTATGTTCCAGGCTTCCAGCCTAATAACCACTGGGGGTTCAACCAGCTGGCCGGAGTCCAGGTCAATTCCAACTCATTTCCTGATCCAATGGAAGCACAAAAACAAACAGAACATTACCAAGATTATCAATGACAATGTACTGTTTACATTTGACATTTTTAATCACTTATCCAGAGTGACTTACAGGAGCAAATAGGGTTAAGTGTCCTGCTCAAGGGCACATTGACAGATGTTTCACCTAGTCGGCTCAGGGATTCGAACCAGTGACCTTTTGGTCACTGGCCCAATACTCATAACCACTAGGCTACCTGCAGCCAAATTGAATTTTAATTGGTTCGATTTCCTGCATTGCCTCAGCCTGGCATTGACATGGGATTGAACCCAACCTTGTGGTGTGGTTACAGAGGTTGTAACTGAGCAGAGCTCTGGTGTAGGCTATACGAGGGGGCTCAGATGAATTGGCCAATCAAAACACACTGAGCTCCACTCTAGCAGAACAAAGTGACGTCTCTCACTCACACAGGGGAGGAGGAGGGCATCTTTCATCATCAAGTCACAGTGAGATAAATTAACATCACAGAGCCTTAATATCCCCCTGACACGTCTCACTGACAGTCTGGACTGATCTGACACACTGGCAGACTCACTTACCATCAGTCACAGACCAGAGGACAAAAACTCTACTTTATATTACTGCTGTAAAGTGTGCAGTTAAACGCCTTCCATAAAAGAACCATCAATGATATATAATATAGATGAACTAAATGTACTTGCCTGGGATCAGACACTGACTCATGCGAGTGGGTCGGCCTCCATCTTATATTTCATGAAAGAATACACCGTTCAACACAAAGACTCAATCACACCGTGCTGGTATGATATAAATTACAGCATATAGAGAGGTGCATCATCAGTAACAGATTATAGTTATCCCTTCAGTTTCATTCAACGGTTACTGTTCGTAATGAGATCCGCTCTGATCCAATCCCTGGACCATCTGTTACAGGCATGTTGAATAACAATGTTTATTAACCCTCTCGGAGTCACACACACACACACCTCATATTTGAGGTTAAAAATACAGTGGCTGCGGTTCCAGAATTTCTGGAAACTCGATTTGCTGTGGCTAAAGATCTCTGCTTATGTGCTGGATTTTTTTAAAAGGTAGCTGCTGCCCGCCCGGGCCGCCTTCGTAGCTGCTGCCCGCCCGGGCCGCCTTCGTAGCTGCTGCCCGCCCGGGCCGCCTTCGTAGCTGCTGCCCGCCCGGGCCGCCTTCGTAGCTGCTGCCCGCCCGGGCCGCCTTCGTAGCTGCTGCCCGCCCGGGCCGCCTTCGTAGCTGCTGCTCAGTGCTCTACTGCCGCTTCCAGGACATGTTCCAACTACTGCATTCCTTGCCTCAGTAGGATATTAAGCATAAGAGTGATTTCATGTTCTTTTTATCAATAGGGGAGTTAGGCTACATGCAGCTATTTGCATTGTACACAAAATAAATGATCAACATGTTCGTACAACCTTGCAGATTGCTTTTTGCGCCAATGCAAAACTCAAGTGGGCAGTTACATGCAGCCATTTAGGCAGCATATCAAACACAAGCAAGACACAGACACGCAGTCTAATTAGTGATTATAATGTTCCTGTTTCGCCATCATTGCCAACATCGGTTAAGCAGGTGGCAGACATGCAGTCAAAGTAGTAGTGTTCTTTTTCAGCAACTCTGGCTTGTAGCTACAATATGGCAGCAACTACAAAGATTAGCCTACATCATCACACAAAATGCTAATTGTTTTTGCTCCAATGCAATGTGTAGGGACTGCGTCCTGCTTGTGCAACTGTAATATCCGTTACAACAGACATAGAAGGTTGTAGCCTTCCTAATGGCCTTGAATGTTCGTTCAAATCGCCGCAGGGTTTTATTTCAGCTGTTCAGAACTATGAGGCAGAGGCTCAGCAACATAGAGAAATGTGAAGGGAGGTGGAGTGTGAGGAGCAGCAACAGAGAAATGTGAAGGAAGGTGGAGTGTGAGCAGCAGCAAGATAGAGAAATGTGAAGGAAGGTGGAGTGTGAGCCGCAGCAACATAGAGAAATGTGAAGGGAGGTGGAGTGTGAGCCGCAGCAATATAGAGAAATGTGAAGGGAGGTGGAGTGTGAGCCGCAGCAATATAGAGAAATGTGAAGGGAGGTGGAGTGTGAGCCGCAGCAATATAGAGAAATGTGAAGGGAGGTGGAGTGTGAGCAGCAGCAACATAGAGAAATGTGAAGGAAGGTGGAGTGTGAGCAGCAGCAACATAGAGAAATGTGAAGGAAGGTGGAGTGTGAGCCGCAGCAACATAGAGAAATGTGAAGGAAGGTGGAGTGTGAGCAGCAGCAACATAGAGAAATGTGAAGGAAGGTGGAGTGTGAGCCGCAGCAACAGAGAAATGTGAAGGGAGGTGGAGTGTGAGCCGCAGCAACATAGAGAAATGTGAAGGAAGGTGGAGTGTGAGCAGCAGCAACATAGAGAAATGTGAAGGAAGGTGGAGTGTGAGCAGCAGCAACATAGAGAAATGTGAAGGAAGGTGGAGTGTGAGCAGCAGCAACATAGAGAAATGTGAAGGAAGGTGGAGTGTGAGCAGCAGCAACATAGAGAAATGTGAAGGAAGGTGGAGTGTGAGCAGCAGCAAGATAGAGAAATGTGAAGGAAGGTGGAGTGTGAGCCGCAGCAACAGAGAAATGTGAAGGAAGGTGGAGTGTGAGCAGCAGCAAGATAGAGAAATGTGAAGGAAGGTGGAGTGTGAGCCGCAGCAACAGAGAAATGTGAAGGAAGGTGGAGTGTGAGCAGCAGCAACAGAGAAATGTGAAGGAAGGTGGAGTGTGAGCAGCAGCAACAGAGAAATGTGAAGGGAGGTGGAGTATGAGCAGCAGCAACAGAGAAATGTGAAGGAAGGTGGAGTGTGAGCCGCAGCAACAGAGAAATGTGAAGGGAGGTGGAGTATGAGCAGCAGCAACAGAGAAATGTGAAGGAAGGTGGAGTGTGAGCAGCAGCAACATAGAGAAATGTGAAGGAAGGTGGAGTGTGAGCCGCAGCAACAGAGAAATGTGAAGGAGTGAGGAGAAATGGGGAGGTGTGAGCCGCAGCAATATAGAGAAATGTGAAGGGAGGTGGATAGAGAAATGTGAAGGGAAGGTGGAGGTGGAGGTGAGCAATATAGAGAAATGTGAAGGAGGTGGAGTGTGAGCAGCAATATAGAGAAATGTGAAGGAAGGTGGAGTGTGAGCCGCAGCAACAGAGAAATGTGAAGGGAGGTGGAGTGTGAGCCCAGCAACAGAGAAATGTGAAGGAAGGTGGAGTGTGAGCAGCAGCAACATAGAGAAATGGAGTGTGAAGGAAGAAAACATGTGGAGGTGAGCCGCAGCAACAGAGAAATGTGAAGGAGGTGGAGTGTGAGCCGCAACAGAGAAATGTGAAGGGAGGTGGAGAGAAATGTGAAGGGAGGTGGAGTGTGAGAGCCCCAGCAGCAACATAGAGAAATGTGAAGGGAGGTGAGTGTGAGCCCCAGCAACAGGTGTGAAGGGAGGTGGAGTGAGCCCCAGCAACAGAGAGAAATGTGAAGGAAGGTGGGAGTGTGAGCAGCAGAGAATGTGAAGGAGGTGGAGTGTGAGCCGCAGCAACATAGAGAAATGTGAAGGAGGTGGAGTGAGCCGCAGCAACAGAGAGAAATGTGAAGGGAGGTGGAGTGAGCAGCAACAGAGAGAAATGTGAAGGGAGGTGGAGTGAGCCGCAGCAACAGAGAGAAATGTGAAGGGAGGTGGAGTGAGCCGCAGCAACAGAGAGAAATGTGAAGGGAGGTGGAGTGTGAGCCGCAGCAACAGAGAGAAATGTGAAGGGAGGTGGAGTGAGCCGCAGCAACAGAGAGAAATGTGAAGGGAGGTGGAGTGTGAGCAAGCAACATAGAGAAATGTGAAGGGAGGTGTGAAGGGAGGTGGAGTGAGCAGCAGCAACAGAGAGAAATGTGAAGGGAGGTGGAGGTGGAGGTGGAGCAGCAGCAAAATGTGAAGGGAGGTAGAGAAAACATGAGAAATGTGAGGTGGAGTGTGAGCCGCAGCAAAAGAGAGAAATGTGAAGGGAGGTGGAGTGAGCCGCAGCAACAGAGAGAAATGTGAAGGGAGGTGGAGTGTGAGCAGCAGCAACATAGAGAAATGTGAAGGGAGGTGGAGTGAGCCGCAGCAACAGAGAGAAATGTGAAGGGAGGTGGAGTGTGAGCAGCAGCAACAGAGAGAAATGTGAAGGGAGGTGGAGTGAGCCGCAGCAACAGAGAGAAATGTGAAGGAGGTGGAGTGTGAGCCGCAGCAACAGAGAGAAATGTGAAGGGAGGTGGAGTGTGAGCAGCAGCAACATAGAAAACATGTGTGTGTAAAATAACATGTGCAGAATGTGATCCGGATCCATAGGTTTTCAAGAGGGGCGGGGACCAAAACACAGCATTAATAATATCCTCTGAATCTTTGACTAATTGTGTAACAATGCTCTGCAGTCTCAATGCTCTGCAGTCTCAATGCTCTGCAGTCTCAATGCTCTGCAGTCTCAATGCTCTGCAGTCTCAATGCTCTGCAGTCTCAATGCTCTGCAGTCTCAATGCTCTGCAGTCTCTACACAATGGTGATATTTATCTACAGGGATAAGAGCAACAAAAAGCCATGTCAATAAGTTGAACACAACAGGCAATATCTGATTACAGACACACATGTCTGGAGAGAAGACTGAGACTTACACACAGCTACAGCTGGCAGCCAGCCCAAAGCTAACCATTAGATTAGCATTCATTCAAAGAACAGACAGCCCTACTTGCATCACATCACTGTGTGGAGGAAACAGATTCTACTCAAAGACTCAAACACGGGCTCAACTGAAAGCAGGCAGGCAGTGTCTCGGCACTATGGTAAACCCATAGGGTAATACCTCACCTAAGTCACTTTGAAACATTAGACTAACTGAGTAATTGCTCTACTGTAGTCTGGAACATGGGCACAAATCTTGGATCAGCGCCCCAAATCCTAGGCTAGAACTCAAAACTGACATTGAATTAGTCCAAGTGCTAATTTCACTTTTATGTGATGACGCTGGGTCAATTGTCTTCGTCCTTGCTTTAATTGACAACTGCAGTAGGTCAAATAATCAATCTCAGTCAGACCGCTAGCTGGCCGTTCCTCCTGGCAGAATTTACCATTAGGCACGGATCTAGGATGAGCTTGCCATGCCCAAAGCCTCACCCGTAGGGGGAAAACTCAAAAACAATCCTCAGCTCAGTGTGAAGGAGCAACTCCATCCTTCCTTTGTCTGAGCTGCAGCAGAGCAAGAAATGAGGCTGGTCCCTGAGGAGCTACAAGTCAGCCTGACCAGAACTACTGGAGCAGAGACAAGGCCATCTCCATCGCCAGTCTTAACACCACTGACAAAGCCAGTTTTCAACTGAGCTGGCCAGAAAGTAATAGATAAAGGTAAACTGAGGAAAGAATACTGGAGACGGTGTTGGAATGATAAACTCATAGAGAAACAAGACAAACTTCCCAGAAGTTTGGACCAACTTAACCGAAGGGCATATTAAAATAAAACAGGAAATCTGATTTCCATGGTAAGGTAAAACAACATTATCATTGTGCTGTGAAAATGCTGATTTGGCTTTCTCCTTAGCTGGAACTCATATACATACTGGTGTGGAACTAGAGGGCTGAAACCAAAAGGCAACAGTTTGATGAACTTTTGGGATGATGCAGCCAATTTGGTGCTCACATCCCCATGGCAACCAGCTGCCTCCTGAAAGGTCTTACATTAGCATAATAAATGTTTATACGAGGGGGAAAACCACAGGTGGAACTTCCATGAAGACAATATTTCAAACGGAGCCAGAAAAGGAGACATAATGGAATAAACAAATTAACGAGACAAATATTTTTATGTGGGAAAAACTACAGGTGGAACTTTAGAGGTTTCCTACAGATCAGAAACACAGTGCTAACAGCCATTACGTCCTTTCAGGTCATACATAAAGTTAGACCTATTATCATTGCGTAACATAATGAAATTTCCTAAGGCATATCCAATTGGTTAAAATCCAAAATGGACACCCTACTACCCATAGTGCACTACTTTTTAATGATGCCAAAAGCAGTGCCCTACATAGGGAATAGGGTTCCATTTGAGCCTGGGCCGTAGTTCGGCTTTGTGTGAGAGCTCTTTCTTCTCTCTCAGATGGCATATTGGGCTATTGATAGCTTGGCAAGGCGCTCCTTCCACTCGCTCTGCTTTTCCTAACTTGAATTAATTACTGAGAAGAAAATCATTTGTGCTTTCTGAGGCTGGGCCAGTGGCCCCAGCTGATCATTAGGCTCTCTGCTCACTGCCTGCCTGCCGGGCCTCTGCCTCGAGGTAAATCTGGACAACTGCTCCGGCCCCGCTCCTACTTAATCAGCTGACTAATGAGTTGACCTACAGGACAAAAGGTCTCTCAGTGTTTATGGAACAGAGGCAGAGGGGGAATACAAAGCAAACATCTTGTGTAACTATTCTGAGACGCTGTAAAAATGAATCAACCTGTGTTGTTCTGTGGAGTGCTCCTGATAAAGAGCCTTCCTCCCAACACTGACGACCGGTCACATTAGGAAGAGGGATTTAATGTTCCAAAGAGATGGGCTGTAATGAAGAACAAGCTTTCTCCTCCTCTAACTGATAGCAATATTTCATAAGTCAGAATGCAAACTTATAACATCAATTGAACTATTTCACTTGGCCCCTGCAGCCTTGGCACAGACACAAACATGTGTGTGTACTAGACATTTCAAGCTGTGTGTACACAACCTGACATGTGACAGTGATACAGCGGAAACTGAAAGCAAATACTACACACAAACACACATGCCTCCTGTTACAAAGCAAGAGCTCTTTCTGTCTTGCACTAACAGACACAGAGCGCTGGCACCCTGGAGGCCTGAGAAAAGGTGGTCAGATGATGATCACAAACACTTACTGCTACCAGCAATATCCCCAATGTTCACCCAATATACAGCTACATTGCTGTGTGTGTGTGTGTGTGTGTGTGTGTGTGTGTGTGTGTGTGTGTGTGTACAACTACAGTACAGTTAATCTAAGTTTTTGTCCTTGATGGTATCTTGCAGCAAGCCAACTTAATGTAATGCACTATTCAAAGTGGCAAATTCAAATGAGCCAACTCCCTGGCTGTTTTTAATTAAAATATGAATAACATGATATCAGCCATAGTACAGCAGTTTTAGCACCGTGTGATAAAATCAACTTCCTCCAGAATGTAAAAAAAATACCTCAAGTCTACTTCCCACTGCTTTACCAAAATATCTCAAATAACAGAAAAGCCTCAGCCTCAAAATCAATAACAAGAGAACCTCAGTTCAAATCTTGTGGAGATTATCACGCGCTATACCTAGCTGTAAAGCCTGCCACTCCCAGCTGGGGAAGGGTATTTGGGAAACATTCAATACATAAAAAGAAAACCCCCCCAATTCCAATTTTAGCTCGCAGCAGAGGCCCCTAGAGAGACTGATCCTCCTGTTCTAAGACAGTAAGGCTGCAGACCCACAGGGCCAGATCACATGTTGACTTGAGAAACACGGGGCTGAATGGCCACATTGCTGCAGAGGAGCGTTCCTCATGCAGGGGAAGAAAGGGAGCTTTATGGAGGTGAACAGAACTGGGCTTTCTGCAGAGAACAGACCCTTACACAGCCTTACAGAGCTCCAACCTGCCCACATGGTGTTTACACACACGCCTACACAAACCCCACGCAGTTACACACACACACACACACACACACACACACCACCTCAGTCCTGCCACGGGGAAGCAAGGCAGAGCTGGGTGGCCGGAGATAAGGGCTGGGGTGAGCTAGGCAGGGAGGAGAGGACAAGCCAGGAGGATTCTCAGTCCAAAGGCATTTACTCCACTGCATGTGTGGGATAGGGGAATCAACTGTCTGTTGGCTGTGTGTATGCTGGGGGAATCATAATAACGGATGTGTGTGTGTGTGTGTGTGTGTGTGTGTGTGTGTGTGGGGTCAGTGGCAGAGCTCCATTGGTGTTAGCTCTTACTCCACCGTTTCACTTTCTCTCTTTGACAGCAGGAGGCTCAAGACCTATGGCTATACACACTAGCGTAGGAAGTAATGTACACTGTCGTTTTACTTGAGGTCATCTCCATCTCTCCTTACACCAGTCTGACCTCCATGTGGACAGTGCCTGCTCCAGACCCATGCAGTCTCAGTTGGAGACCTTTGATTTCCACCAGCGTCTAACTATAACCTTTGTCTGTCATCACCAACCATGGTCAGCCTCAAGATAAAAAATGTAAAAAAGGGTATTTGGCTAGCAGCCTGAAACCAGCAGATTACGGAAAATCACAATTTAAAAGTCAGAAAGGGGAAGCACGCAGGGGAGCGAAACGAGGGGAGCAGGCCTTTCCAGAGCCAGGAGATTTGTCGTATTTCGTTAACGCTGATGAAATTAAATCGATCAATTCAGGGCAGCAGGGAAGACATCGGGGCAGTAGTAAACAAGTCTTAATGCCATCTGCTCAGGCCACTGCAGTAAAGCTGCTTTCTTCACAAATTCACTTAATCCCAGGAGATTTACTCCATTTAACTAGGCCACAGAAATGCCCTGTTAGCAGCTGGGTGATTTAAGACTCTAAAGCACATGTGCTTGCTCTCGATTGGGGGGGAGACCCAAAACCCATTGAGATGTTCTCAGGCCCTCTAAGAGTCTACTACTTCAAATCGGTCTCCCGGCTTATTAAAATATCTCAACAGTCACATTCAACATATTCATTGACTGCATTTCCCTTTCCAGTCAGAGAAGCTCTGCTCTAGCAGTAGTGGGTAGCCCAACACCTGACAGACCTGGACCCAAGCCAGAGCGATGGTGACCATAACTCACTCCATTACACCACCACCACTTTTGGCTTTGTCTCGCTCCCTCGCTCAGCTGACTGCATGAGAAAATACAGTATTTTTATCAGAACATCACAATGAAACAGCCTATTCATGTAGAGGCGTGACGTTTCCTGTGTCCTACACATCTCTCCTCTCAGAACTGAATCATTATGTGGCATTGGCACACGACGTGACTCGTATCTTTCCATGATAATCATGCATTGACGTCAATGGTAGATTTGAATAAAGAATCAAGTTAGGCACGGGGTGATCAAATTCTGCTGTCACTGAAACAGTGTCTTTTTTAAATCAGGGTCTTACCGGTTGTCGTTGAGTTGTGTGTATCGTGGCTGAGGGTCTGGATCTCCATCGTTCACATCATAGCTGGCGTCTGGGTCCTACAGGCAGACAGGGACAATCAGAATCACTCATCTATGATAAGAGGAGCAAAAGTCTAGGGGTGAATACCAATAGTCCAAAATGGCCTCCTCTCCTCATCAACATGGATCATGGAAAGGACGCCACCTTAAACTATTGAGATGCAGCAGCTCCAGCTTTGAAGCCAGGGGTAAGATGACGGTGATACTCACATAGTTTGATATAAGGTCTGGGTGGTTCTTCTCTATACCATCGTCCAGGATGGACACCACCACTCCCTTCCCAGTGTAGCCCAGCTCCCATGCACCTTTGGCATTCAGGTCACGATGATTAGTATTGTACTGTAGAGTAGAAAACACCAAAACCAGTCAATAGAGTCTAAAGAGCCATTACAAGACACGCAAGAGAGATGACGAAAATTATCAAACTTTGCATTATCAAATTAAGCAATATACCTCAAACCCCCGGGGTGCCTTATTGCTATTATAAAAACTTGTTACCAACGTAATTAGAGCAGGAAAAAAAAGTATGTTTTGTCATACCAGTGGTATACGGTCTGATATATCACGGCTGTTAGCCAATCAGCATTCAGGGCTCGAACCACCAAGTTTATAATAGTTTTTAGACTATGAAACAAAAAATATATACAGCGATCGTCACCAAACAGAAATACATAGATGAGTGTTTTCCGGTCACAACTTGCAGACTTGTTTACGTGCTCCTGTGCGTTTTGTTGCCAAGCTTCCTTTGCTACCTGACAACTTTATCGTTTTTAATTTTTCCCCTCACTCAACTTTTTTTTCATTCAACTTTTTCACTCTGGACGTTTTATCTGGACATGGTTCGTCAGGACTTCCAACAGTTGAAGCTAAGTGGTAACATTAACATGATTCCTTCTAATTGCAGTCGCTGTACTCATAATTTACAGGAGAACGATCGCCTTACGGCGAGGATAGCTGTGCTACAAGCCCAGCTTCAGACGCAAGCGTTAGGCAAGGGTAATTTCAGTGTCGGAAGGATGAAACAGCGTCTGTGCCACCAGGAAGTACAGATAGTAATGTTAGTATAAATCCCCTCCAACGGTCCCCGCAGCTGGACAACTTTCTCATGGCTTCTGGAGGGAAATGCTGTAGGAATGCTCAACCGGTGTCGCTCATTCAGCCGACAGAAACTTTCAACCGGTTCTCCCCATTAAGCAGCGAGTCGGAGTCAGAGGTCGAGCCTTCTCTGGTCTCTACTCCTCCCGTTACGGGGTCTGAGACGCCGAAGGCTCCCACCATTAGCTCTGACAAATTGAAAACCCTAGTCATTGGAGACTCCATTACCCGCAGTATTATACTTAAAACGAATCATCCAGCGATCAGACTCTGTTTACCAGGGGCAGGTCTACCGACATTAAGGCTAATCTGAAGATGGTGCTGGCTAAAGCTAAAACTGGCGAGTGTAGAGATATTGTTATCCATGTCGGCACCAACAATGTTAGGATGAAACAGTCAGAGGTCACCAAGCGCAACATAGCTTCAGCGTGTAAATCAGCTAGAAAGATGTGTCGGCATCGAGTAATTATCTCTGGCCCCCTCCCAGTTAGGGGGAATAACTCAATCGCTGGTTGAAAACGGTTTTCTGCACCTCCCAATTTGTAGATAATTGGCCTTCCTTCTGGGACTCACCCACAAACAGGACCAAGCCTGGCCTGTTGAGGAGTGACGGACTCCATCCAAGCTGGAGGGGTGTTCTCATCTGATCTACAAAACATAGAGCCCTGTCTAACTCCCCTAGCTCCACAATGAAATAGGGTACAGGCCAGGCAGCAGGCTGTTAGCCAGCCTGCCAGCTTAGTAGAGTCTGCCACAAGCACAGTCAGTGTAGTCAGCTCAGCTATCCCCATTGAGACCGTGTCTGTGCCTTGACCTAGGTTGGGCAAAACTAAACTAAGACCTTCTCCATTCCTGCCATTATTGAAAGAGATCGTAAAATCTCACATCTCAAAATAGGGCTACTTAATGTTAGATCCCTCAATTCAAAGGCAGTTATAGTCAATGAATTAATCACTGATCATAATCTCCTATAGGAATTCAGGGAACTCAGTGAGGAATGTTGTATATGGCCCAGGAGGCCTGTAAACAGTAGCAATAAAAAGTGATTGAGTAGGCTGCATAGATTTCATGACTAGAAGCTCAAAAAAGACAAAACGTTGGGGGTTTTATTGTAAATTTAAATTTGCTATCGTAAATGTTATGGGGATATGGCCACCTTGTAGTCATAGCAGATAATATTCACATTTTTGGTGACTTCAATATTCACATGGAAAAGTCCAGACCCACTCCAAAAGGCTTTCGGAGCCATCATCGACTGAGTGGGTTTTGTCCAACATGTCTCTGGACCTATTCACTGCCAGAGTCATACTCTGGACCTAATTTTGTCCCATGGAATAAATGTTGTGGATCTTAATGTGTTTCCTCATAACCCTGGACAACCATTTTATTACGTTTGCAATTGCAACAAATAATCTGCTCAGACCCCAACCAAGGAGCATCAAAAGTCGTGCTATAAATTCTCAGACAACACAAAGATTACTTGATGCCCTTCCAGACTCCCTCTGCCTACCCAAGGACGTCAGAGGACAAAAATCAGCCAACCACCTAACGGAGGTACTCAATTTAACATTGCGCAATACCCTAGATGCAGTTGCACCCCTAAAAACATTTGTCATAAGAAACTAGCTCCCTGGTATACAGAAAATACCCAAGCTCTGAAGCAAGCTTCCAGAAAATTGGAGCGGAAATGGCGCCACAGCTGCTTGGAAAGACAGTACCGTGCAGTATTGAAGAGCCCTCACTGCTGCTCAATCATCCTATTTTTCCAACTTAATTGAGGAAAATAAGAACAATCCTACATTTATTTTTGATACATTTTTGATGCAAAGCTAACTAAAAAGCAGCATTCCCCAAGAGTGGATGGCTTTCACTTCAGCAGTCATAAATTCATTAACTTCTTTGAGGAAAAGATCAAAATTACAGACTCCTTTTTAAATCTGCATATTCCTCCAAAGCTCAGTTGTCCTGAGTCTGCACAACTCTGCCAAGAGCTAGGATCAAGGGAGACACTCAAGTGTTTTAGTACTATATCTCTTGACACTGATGAAAATAATCATGGCCTCTAAACCTTCTAGCTGCATACTGGATCCTATTCCAACTAAACAACTGAAAGAGCCGCTTCCTGTGCTTGGCCCTCCTGTTGAACATAATAAATAGCTCTCTATCCACCAGATGTGTACCAAACTCACTAAAAGTGGCAGTAATAAAGCCTCTCTTGAAAAAGCCAAACCTCAACGCAGAAAATATATTTTTTTAAACTAATCGGCCTATATCGAATCTTCCATTCCTCGCTAAAATTTTAGAAAAAGCTGTTGCACCGCAACTCACTGCCTTCCTGAAGACAAACAATGTATACAAAATGCTTCAGTCTGGTTTTAGACCCCATCATAGCACTGAGACTGCACTTGTGAAGGTGGTAAATGACCTTTTAATGGCGTCAGACCGAGGCTCTGCATCTGTCCTCGTGCTCCTAGACCTTAGCGCTGTTTTTGATGCCATCAATCACCGCATTCTTTTGGAGAGATGGGAAATCCAAATTGGTCTACACGGACAAGTTCTGGCCTGGTTCAGATCTTATCTGTCAGAAAGATATCAATTTGTCTCTGTGAATGATTTGTCCTCTGACAAATCAACTGTAAATGCCGGTGTTCCTCAAGGTTCCGTTTTAGGACCACTATTGTTTTCACTATATATTTCACCTCTTGGGGATGTCATTCGAAAAGATAATGTTAACTTTCACTGCTATGCGTATGACATACAGCTGTACATTTCAATGAAACATGGTGAAGCCCCAAAATTGCCCTCGCTCGAAGCCTGTGTTTCAGACATAAGGAAGTGGATGGCTGCAAACTTTCTACTTTTAAATCAGGACAAAACAGAGATGCTTGTTCTAGATCCCAAGAAACAAAGAGATCTTCTGTTGAATCTGACAATTAATCTTGATGGTTGTACAGTTGTCTCAAATA
Source organism: Oncorhynchus nerka (assembly GCF_034236695.1). Classification (NCBI taxonomy): domain Eukaryota; kingdom Metazoa; phylum Chordata; class Actinopteri; order Salmoniformes; family Salmonidae; genus Oncorhynchus; species Oncorhynchus nerka. The sequence continues at coordinate 71,973,939 of NC_088422.1, read as the reverse complement.
AAACTGTGAAGGACCATGGCGTTACTCTGGACCCTGATCTCTCTTTTGATGAACATATCAAGAGTTTCAAGAACAGCTTTTTTCCATCTACGTAACATTGCGAAAATCAGAAACTTTGTCCAAAAATGATGCAGAAAAATAAAACCATGCTTTTGTTACTTCTAGGTTAGAATACTGCAATGCTCTACTTTCCGGCTACCCGGATAAAGCACTAAATAAACTTCAGTTAGTGCTAAATACGTCTGCTAGAATCCTGGCTAGAACCAAACAATTTGATCATATTACTCCAGTGCTAGCCTCCCTACACTGATAAGGCAAGGGCTGATTTCAAGGTTTTACTGCTAACCTACAAAGCATTACATGGGCTTGCTCCTACCCATATTTCCAATTTGGTCCTGCCGTACATACCTACACGTACCTACGGTCACAAGACGCAGGCCTCCTAATTGTCCCTAGAATTTCTAAGCAAACAGCTGGAGGCATGGCTTTCTCCTATAGAGCTCCATTTCTATGGAATGGTCTGCCTACCCATGTAGGAGACGCAGACTCTGTCTCAACCTTTAAGTCTTTACTGAAGACTCATCTCTTCAGTAGGTCATATGATTGAGTGTAGTCTGGCCCAGGAGTATAAAGGTAATGGAAAGGCTCTGGAGCAACGAACCGCCCTTGCTGTCTCTGCCTCGCTGGTTCCCCTCTCTCCACTGGGATTCTGTGCCTCTAACCCTATTACAGGGGCTGAGTCACTGGCTTACTGGTGCTCTTCCATGCCGTCCCTAGGAGGGGTGCGTCACTTGAGTGGGTTGAGTCGCTGACATGGTCTTCCTGTCTGGGTTGGCACCCCCCTTGGGTTGTGCCATGGCGGAGATCTTTTTGGGCGGGGTGGGGTGGGTGGGGTTATATCCTGCCGGTTTGGCCCTGTCCAGGGGTATCATCGGATGGGGCCACAGTGTCTCCTGACCCCTCCTGTCTCAGCCTCCAGCATTTGTGCTGCAGTAGTTTGTGTGGGGGGCTAGGGTCAGTCTGTTATATCTGGAGTATTTCTCCTGTCTTATCCGGTGTCCTGTGTGAATTTAAGTATGCTCTCTAATTCTCTTTCTCTCGGAGGAGGACCTGAGCCCTAGGACCATGCCTCAGGACTACCTGGCATGATGACTCCTTGCTGTCCCCAGTCCACCTGGCCGCCGTGCTGCTGCTCCAGTTTCAACTGTTCTGCCTGCGGCTATGGAACCCAGACCTGTTCACCGGACGTGCTACCTGTCCCAGACCTGCTGTTTTCAACTCTCTAGAGACAGCAGGAGCGGTAGAGATACTCTAAATGATTGGCTATGAAAAGCCAACTGACATTTACTCCTGAGGTGCTGACTTGTTGCACCCTCAACAACTACTGTGATTATTATTATTTGACCATGCTGGTCATTTATGAACATTTGAACATCGTGGCCATGTTCTGTTATAATCTCCACCTGGCACAGCCAGAAGAGGACTGGCTACCCCTCATAGCCTGGTTCCTCTAGGTTTCTTCCTAGGTTTTGGCCTTTCTAGGGAGTTTTTCCCAGCCACCGTGCTTCTACACCTGCATTGCTTGCTGTTTGGAGTTTTAGTCTGGGTTTCTGTACAGCACTTTGAGATATCAGCTGATTTAAGGGCTTCATAAATACATTTGATTTGTTTGGGTGATGTGGCCCATGAGAAATGTGTCAGGCTGCATTAGACATCAATCATAACAGAAAATGGCAAAATCCCCATGGGAGGCAGACTGCATCCTGTGGCACCAGATAGGCTTACAACCTCCTGTGGCGCTAGGCAGACAAAGACATAGACAGATAGGTAGGCAGACTCATCACTCAGCATGTAGCATCAGTCCCAGATCAGACAGACCAGACTCAGCATACATCTCTCAGAGCCACCCCGAGTGTCTGTTCGTGGACAATCAGCTAGCAGGGTAATGGTACAGAGAGCCTTCTACACAGGCCTTTTGGTATTCTCTCCTTATCATACTTGACCTTTGGTCAAACACCATGTTTGATGCCTTGCCGTTCTCACACAGCCATTTCTCTAGAATGCTGCCGCAATTTAATGTAATTTGTCTGAAAAGTGCCCTCCTACTATTTTCCTCTCATCCAAACCCTTCAGTGTCAGATAACCATGGCCAAAGCTTTGATCTGTGTAGATTCATGTCACTCAGAAAATCCTGCTCAAAATCTGACTCAAAAGTGGAAATTACCATGAAAATTATCCAGGTTCTTGTCATGGTCTTGGACATTGGCATTTTTTTTTTTCCTATACCTAAATTGACCATTCTTACTGCATTAAATATTGGCACATGAACACATTTTCCTGCCTTTGAAATCTCACACTGTGCGTTGAGATTTTTCCATAATTTATCCAGTGATATGAGCTGCTGTCATACATATAAATAAGCAGAGGAAGTAGCAGCAGAGTCTATCCATGTCCTTATCATAGAGACAGTGTAAACTGACTACACAGATACTATCTGCCACCGAGAACCACCTGGACTGAGACTCTCACACTAGGCTCTCAGACTAGGCTCTCAGACTGCAGCACCCCATCTAGAACACTGTTTTGCCTGACTGCACACTTGTTACATGCACACTACACCCTTAAACACCACAACATTATTACACCTTTGCTACAGCTACATCCTCCCACTAAACCTAAATACTGCATACTCTCTACTCCTCGTACCTCACTCCACAGTAGCCTTACTAAACCCACTCTACACACACTAACAGCAAGCAGCACCAGCTATACCTCTCCATACTTCTCCATCGCAGGGCCCCGGGTTCCCCGCCTCCCTCTGTAGCGTGATTGTAAACTGCTTAAGTCAAATCAGAGTGCCTGGAGAGTTAGCTAGCGAGCTGTGTGCGACAGAGCTGTGAACTCCGGAGGGGAATTAAATGTAGCTAGTCACACTGGTGAAGTCATCCCCCCCCCCCCCAATAGCAGCTCGGAGACATGGGGAGAAATTGGATTTGCTTCAGCACCAGCGTGCTGGAGAATAAGCGAGGAATGTTTGTTTGTTGAGAATTACAATCAACTATTTTATATTGCCTTGAACCTTCTTTGAGACTAATTAAAGGTGGAGCAAAGTGAAGAGAAATCACAACTTGTTCTCACCGTTTCTTTCATGGACCACTGGATCAGACTGTGTAACCTTCTCAAAGTCAAAGTGCTTCACTTTGCATTTAAGATGATACATACAGTCAATAACAGACACTGGTTTAATTTCAGTCCTTTATTTGTATTCACGGCCTTGTTCGGGGGACTGTGCCATTGTCTGGGGAATAGAATAAATAGATGAATTCAATTTAAGACTGGAAACCCAAATGTGTATGCCGTTCTGATAATGGACTCCTAAATGACCATGGTCATTAAGCAGTCCATTCTGCATCAACCAAGACGCTTAATCGCATCCACTCCTTCAGACAAAAGGGCCTCCATGTTTAAATACAGTCTATTGAACAGAGCAAAGTAGATTTTTTTACTCAGCCAACAGGGAACTATCCACTGAGTTATTGAGAACGGGCAGATCAAACAGAGCGCTGGGCCCTGCTGTGCCACTGTATGGGCTCTTATGTCATTTCCCTTTTAATAAAGAGACTGGCTCTATAGAGCCCTGTGCATCCAGACATAACAGTGCACACAGCCGAGCACAGGGAGGAATTACTGATCAACTGAGAAGAGGTTTGAACTGTTTGTCTCCTGACAACAACGTGGCTTCAGTGATGGACAGTCGTCTGAGAGGTTGTTTCTGAAATGTCAGTCCATACACTGAGGAAGCCATTGTGGCTTATTTATGACGGCAATGAAGCGCTGAGAGTGGGTATTGATTTCTCTCCCTCGCATGAGACACATTCTTCCTCATATTTTTCCTATTGAGAGATAATAAAGTGATAAAGATTGTTAAACGTCAGCCAGACTTGGTCTACTCACCAGGTACCACTGCTGGGTAAACTTGGGATCTGAGGGCTCCGTGTAGATGTCCCTCTTCTTCCTACTCTTCACCACCTGCTGTTCTGCCCACATCACCTGAGACACAGACAGAGAGAGACAGAGAGAGAGATCAGTCACGACATCAAACAGAGAGACGTGATTACATTCGGCTTGGACACTCCATTAAAGCTGGAATCCTTAATGGTGAAGCTGCGAAACTACAACAAGTTATTGCAAACAACTTTGTACTGGTGAGAAGCAGCAGAATGTGTACTGCAATCTTTTGGTTATGTTGGGCGAGGCTCCTCACATCCGCTTCGTCAACAAAACAGAAACAATAACAAAAGCCGTGGGGCAGACAGTGGCACCGTTTCCCCTACTGCGGATTCCATCTTTAAGTAGACTCGCTCACCATGCTAATATGAGGATGGGAACGCCACTACTCCTCTAGTAACAGGGATTTCAACCAGAGGAGGGCCATTACTGAAGTAGCCGTGCTAAAACGGCACTCAATATACCAGAGGAAGACCATTAGTACAGGGTATAAGGAATAACGATGAGCAGGAGGGAACATGAGGGTCATCGTTTCCCCCGAATGAAAGAGAAATCTAGTTTCAGCAAGCAGAGCGGGATGACAGCAGAGAGAGATAAAAGGGAACAGCAGTTCTAACATGCATATTCAGGAGCCCCTCATTAGAGACCGAGCCTAACGACGGCCTAGGCTGAGACTAATTACAACTGCTGGAGGAGGCCAGATAGGGGGCCACACACACAGAAGAACACAGAAACACACAATCTCACATTCACGCAGACAGATAGACCCACAAACAAAAATCCACATTAACATAGAATGGAGGATATACACACACACACACATACACTACGACACCCAGTCTTTGTCCTCGGTCTCCCTCCTCACTGTGCTCTGCCTCCCCACACAAAGCCCTGGTAATAACAGTAGGCAGGGAAGGATTTTTCTGGATTATGTGTGCATTGTGTTTTATTTCTTATTTTATTACCAGGTATTACTGCGCTTTTGGAGCTAGAAACTGTGTAAGCGACCAATAAAATGTGATTTGAGCTATTCTTCTCTGGGAGGTCTGGCCGGCGTGCTGCAGAAAGTGTAGACAGAGGCAGATTGCACACAGCGACAACCCTGTGTCACACCCCATCTAAGGGCTGCTGTCTCCTTGTACAGTGGAGCAGCTGAAAGGGACACAGGCAGAGAGGGAAGTGGAGAGAGGGGTGTGGAATAGAAGCTGCAGCAGGGAGACAAGAGACTGCTGCAAGGACAGAGAGGCAGACATGAAGGACAACCAGGAACCACAGCAGCCCCCTCTCAATAACACCAAGGTTACTACCGACACAACACACACCTTTATGCGCTGCCCTCCAACCAATAATTGGTGTACAGAAGTAAAAAAATATATAAAACATTGGGGAAGAAATCGGACATGTTTACATGAATCAGTGTTGAAAGGCCCTTGCTGGTTGGCAGTTGTACAGAATCACACTGGAGCAGATGCTTCCACAGTGGGTGGCCCCTTCACAAGGTCAACACATTAAGAAGAATGGAGGACTGGGGGTGGGGCGCTACTGTACTGACAGCAGCAATATGAAAACAGAGCTAGCATGGGGGATTTGTCTGTGTCCTACAGCTGGGGATATCAGATGAAATCGTGGGGCATGGATAGGGGAAGAGGTTTAGGGAGGCTGAACCAGGTCAGTCAATGGGGGCATCACAATACAAGAGGCTTCCCCTCTTATGTCTCCTCGTCTCTGCACTCTGCACTGACACTAAGGTAGGTGAAAGCCAAATGACAGGATGCCTACCAGGAATTTGCTGTCCCAGTTTAATGTCAGTGCAGGTAAGGGAAAGGAGATGAGAGGAAGCTACGTTAGACTATGGAGATGTACCATCAGACTTCACTCCATTACCCATGTGGCTTCCTGTCAGGAAGAAACACAGTTTCCATTGGTCTCTAATCCAGGCTGCAGTCATGGAACAGAGTAGTGTTGCTTTCCTCTTCTCCCCACAGACCAGTCATCAGCTTTACACTCACAAGCTCCCCACAGACCAGTCATCAGCTTTACACTCACCAGCTCCCCACAGACCAGTCATCAGCTTTACACTCACCAGCTCCCCACAGACCAGTCATCAGCTTTACACTCACCAGCTCCCCACAGACCAGTCATCAGCTTTACACTCACCAGCTCCCCACAGACCAGTCATCAGCTTTACACTCACCAGCTCCCCACAGACCAGTCATCAGCTTTACACTCACCAGCTCCCCACAGACCAGTCATCAGCTTTACACTCACCAGCTCCCCACAGACCTGTCATCAGCTTTACACTCACCAGCTCCCCACAGACCAGTCATCAGCTTTACACTCACCAGCTCCACACAGACCAGTCATCAGCTTTACACTCACCAGCTCCCCACAGACCAGTCATCAGCTTTACACTCACCAGCTCCCCACAGACCAGTCATCAGCTTTACACTCACCAGCTCCACACAGAACAATGACGACTGAGGCAACCGGGGTCATCAAAAACAAAGTTTCAAAAAGGAAACAGTGATATTGCATGGCCAGAAGCAACATGGTTTTCCCCTGACTGTTAAGTCTCTTACTCTGCGATTTACTGGCAGCCACAGAATGAGGCTAGGTCAGCCATGCGGAGTGCGAGAGGGCCAAAAGAGGGAGGGAGAGGACCCCTTTAATTGCGCCGTTCCACGGTCTGGGCTCGTTCTCCTGCAAACAAGGCATTAACAAGGCCTGCTACAAGACCCCTTAATCACAGCTCAAGCACACTCAGTCAGGCATGCAGATTAGCTGCTGGTACTGGGCTCACTATGTGGTGTGTGTACTGAGAACACACGAAGCACATTAAGGAGAAACCTCACTTTGCATGAAAACAGTCTCTATGGTAACTCAGGGCACCACTGTTAACCCTCTGAATTTGGCCAATGTCATTGCTATCACGAACTCTGCCAACCACAATACAACCAGAAAGAACACTGTTGATAGTTTGTTACCTTGATGTTCCAAATGGAAAACCTCCATCCAGTTCAACCAGGGGAGATGAGATTAGAAATGGAGGTTCTGGACTGTTAATGAACAGTCTGCTAAGCTCAGACAGCGTCAGCCTGGGGGGTGGGGTTCAGTATCTCTGAGGTTATTGATTAAAACAGGTCAGCCATGACAGTGAGTATCCCAGAGTAGCTAAATCCCCTCTCAAGATGCACAGGGTTATCAGTAGCGCCTGACTGCATAGAGGATGGGTAGGCTAAACCTCACATGGAGCAACCAATCCTTTCCATATGACTGCTCTCTTCAATTAGCCTAACGGATCACCCCCAGAAACAGCATTAATGGGGCTTGTGTTAGTCTTGACACTGAGAACATTTTAATAAAAGTATTTCATACGAGACAGGGAATGAATAAACATTTTGAATGGATGGATTTAAAATCAACACAATAAGACGAGAGCATTTAACTTTGTCTGAGTTTTTAGTTTACCACAGATTACCTTCCGATCCTGTCAAGACCGACGGACGTTTCCAATGTTCATTACACTTAAAGGCCTTTGCCAAAGTTTCCCTATCGCAAACAGAGATAATTAAGCAAATGTTTGAAAAGGGAAAAATCGGAGCGAGCCAGAGAGGGAGTCTCCGGGAATTCTTAAACAGACAGAGTGAGGTGGAACAGAACAGAGGGAACCGGCTAGCAGTTAACAGATAAGATCTCCATTATAAATGGGTCCGGATGCCAGCTATCGGAGACGGCTTTTCTCCTCGCTCCAGACCATTCACATACAGGACCCCGGCTGCTTGGTTAAACACTGCTGTCCAGCAGATACTGAGCAGACAGGTCTCTGTGCCTTCCTTCCTGCGGTCTTCTCTTCCCCTCCATATACAAACATGAACACAACCAAAACAAAACAAAACAAAACCTTTGGCCCACACCAAAGTAACTACCACAGCTAGAGTACTATTACTATGGCAGAGCATGGCTGTAGTGTTACATTGCTGTAGTAAAGGTAGCTGTACAGATTGTAAAATGATTAGGTCCAGGGGTTTTCCCTGACCACATGGCCTGCCCAGGAAATACTGATGGCTGGATTGATGGCATTTCCATGGGTATATCATTTAGGCCTAACTAACACAATTTCACTACATCAATGGTCTTACAACAGCAACACAATATTAGAGCAATGCATCAGCATTAGAAGTGAATGAGCAGCCGGGCCAAGCCCAGGCATTAGCTCCTCGATCAGTGGGGTCTGTCAGCCAGGCTGAGTTTTGGCAGAGTCCCTGGCCGTTTAGTCCACAGTAATGTGAGAGTCTTTGAGCAGGGTTTATTGCTGCTTTTGTTTGGGATCCATCTCCCCCAGTGTGACTGCTTTGGGCCACAGGGCTGACCTGAGCAGAGGGAGGTGCAGGGAGGCTCCCCTTTCTCTGAGGTGCTCTGGGAGAAAAGGAATTCAACAACAGGAAATGGAGCGGCGGCTAGAGAGGAAATCCCGTCAGTTGAGTGGTGAGTGGAGGGGTGGGGAGTGGGGTTGGGGCGGGAACCGTGTTGTTTTAATGCTGTGCTGCTAAGGGTAAGAGGAGATAGGCCACACAATGCTTTTCCCACTGTGCACCTGCTCAAGACAAACAGCGGTGAGACTTGGCCACACAGTTCCCTGGCTGAATGACAGTCTGGGCGGCAGGGTAGCCTAGTGGTTAGAGCGTTGGACTAGTAACCGGAAGGTTGCAAGTTCAAACCCCCGAGCTGACAAGGTACAAATCTGTCGTTCTGCCCCTGAACAGGCAGTTAACCCACTGTTCCTAGGCTGTCATTGAAAATAACAATTTGTTCTTAACTGACTTGCCTAGTTAAATGAAGGTAAAATACATTTTAAAAAATGACCTCCCATAACACTGGGAAACCAAAACATGGGTTCTCTACAGTCGGCAGGAATGGGCTGGGTAGGGGAGGTGTCCACTGGCAGAGTGCAGTAGCACTTAGTCCTTCCCTTAACACACAATGTACTTCCCATGACACCCTATATTTACAGGGGATTTTCAATTGTGGGTTCCCAGGGGATGTCAGTTAGTTCCCTGGACATCAGTCTGTGGGTTTGTTTTACAAGCCCTGTCTCTCTGATCTTCCCATCTGGACCTGAGCTGCGCTGAGTGACAGTGAAGTTCTGAGCGGCTGCTGCAGATGGCAGGACATTCATTGTGCCGCAGTTCAAACGCTCACCTTTCACAGCCATGGAAACACAGCCAGAGCCCAAAGAGGGAAACGTGAGACCAGACTACAGACTAAGACTACAAAGTGAACTACACACAGCACCAGCCACACAAAATCACAGACCTTTTAAACAGGGCCCCATCACTCAAACACACACACACAACAGGAGTGGAAGAGAAATCATCACACAAGACAGGCATTAGAAATCAAACTGGAAACCTAAATCTATTCAGAGGTGGTTTGAGAATGGGGTCATTAGACACTACAGTATAGCCAAGCACAGTATATGTGTGTATGTTATTAACATGTTTCGGATGTTCTCACCTCCCAGCCCTAACGTAAAGCAGGGAAAGGAAACGGATTGGGTAGATGCTGTAGGGTGTCAGAGACATCCATTAAAAGTTGGTGATAAATGAGAGCTCAGGTTTCTGGCACTCTGCCCTGTTGTTGTTAGCTCACCGTGGTCCCCTCTGCGTCGACCCCCGCCCCCACTGCCTGCCTAATGGCCGCTCCACAGGTGGTGAAGTACCTGTGGCTCCTCCAGTCATGTTATGGAATATAAATTAACCCATCCAACCTAGCTACAGTAGTGACTCTCAACCTCTTCACATCCTGCCCTCCATCACCTCTCACCTCTCCCACTGGCTGTGTTGTTAATGGGAGGTGCATTACAGTATGACTCTAGATTCATTAATAATCTTTCAACAAGCCCAATCCAACCCCCACCCTCTGTTGCAGCTGGTGAAGTCATGTTATTGATAAAAACCCATCCTTCCCTACACTCACATCCTTCCACCCTCTCTAGCTGCACACTCACTCTCAACATTTAAGTCATTTAGCAGACGCTCTTATCCAGAGCGACTTACAAATTGGTGCTTTCACCTTATGACATCCAGTGGAACAGCCACTTTACAATAGTGCATCTAGGTCTTTTAAGGGGGGGGGGGGGGGGTGAGAAGGATTACTTTATCCTATCCTAGGTATTCCTTAAAGAGGTGGGGTTTCAGGTGTCTCCGGAAGGTGGTGATTGACTCCGCTGTCCTGGCGTCGTGAGGGAGTTTGTTCCACCATTGGGGGGCCAGAGCAGCGAACAGTTTTGACTGGGCTGAGCGGGAACTGAGGAAATGAACCACATTTGAAGGTTCTGTCATGCGTTGATAACAAAACAAAAAAAACAATGCTGCTGTTGATTTTTTTAATCAATGCATTTACTTCAATACAGAAACTGGGATATTAGCAACCTAATTACTGGTGTGACTAAATGCTACCTCAATAGATACTGAACCAGGAGGGTCGTTTTCTGTTTCTCTCCACTATCCTCTTGTCTTTGTCGGACTCCCATGGACTCTCGCTGTCATACAGGACCAGGGTCTCCTGCGCTGGTGTGTTGAGAGGCCTGCCCTCCATGGCTTTAATCTGACCTCGGATCAGCGCTGTCTCCTTCCTGATCTTCTCATAACAGAACCCACACAGAATATGCTTCTGCTTCAGGTGGCCACACTCCACGCACGGCTCAATGTTGGTCTTAACTTTGAGCATACCTCCTCATCCACTTTGATACACTCACCCACCCAACATGATCTACACACACTCACACCTCCTCCCAAGGCATCTTACCTGAGGCTCTTTTTGTAGACGGACGTGCGTCCCTCGGTGATCCGACAGAGACCTCTTCTCCACAGAACGGTGTCGGAAGTGATAGAGGTCACCAAATACCTGCAGACGGACACATACACATAGGATTATTAATAGTATCACCCCATACTTGCAGACACACACAAACACAGTGATTAATCCCAGTGTCACTGATGCAGCATCAGTGTATCAGCATCACTACATGTTAGGGAGGCATTCCATTTGCAAGGGGCCTCTTTACACCACTTCCACAACACAAACTAGGTCCAGGAGAGATACTTGTGTAGCTCAAAATTGTCAAGAGACAAATCTAGATTAAAATCTCTCTTTAAGAGATGTTTCTCACACTACCTCCGGGACAAGGTTTCCGTTATCCGGTAATAGCCGGCTTTTGTCCTATCAAAAATAGAAAAGTCAATAAATAAAATTGGCGCCGGTAGAATAAGAAAAAATCCCATTGCAAAATAATGCTTTTCAGCCTATTTATTTATGGGAATACCAGTCCATGTAAAAACATTTGACTGGTCATGCTTAAAAATGTGTCTATAGGTGACTTTGTATAATTTAGTGGAATTAAATTGGTGCGTGTACATTTTATTCGTTATGCATCTAGTTTTTTATCCCACCCGTATAGCATACAGATACAGAGCCTTTGAGTGGAAAATCTGTCAGGACAGCGCAAGCGCAGCTCCTGTCTTGTGGTGCTTTCAATACAACTGGGAACTCTGAAAAATACGAGGTCAAATCATGACGTCAGTGATCTTGGAATTCCGAGTTGGATGACCCCAGTCATCCAGTTGGAGCTTTTTATATTTTCAAGTTGTCTTGAACGCGGCATCACGAAAGGCAGGCTTCATCAGAACGTCACACACCACTTTGCAATGAGCTGGAGGCAATATGCATTTTGAAAACATATACTTATTTGAAACCTGAACGTTCTAATACATGAGGCATGTCTTACCTTGCTTCAAAAGTAGCCTATTAGATCCCCTCTCACATTTCTAATGGATATTTTTACATGAAACCGCTCGAATGTTCAGTGTCCTTTCGACAATGGTGTTAACCCACTAATTGCATTATGGAATGAACATTATTGCGTTGCCTACTGCCTGGTGCGCATTGCTGCGCTTATAATGTGAAGAAATAATGTTATTAACATTATGCTAAACGTTTTGATCTGCTGCATCAGACTCCATGTGCTTTTTAAGGTTTGTTTTATGTAGCCCAGAGGCCCACTGGTTGTATGCATTTGGAATCTATCGTCCCACAACTGTCCCAGAGTTCGTTTGGAACAGGCCATTTCTTTCTCCACAAGCTGACCAATAGAATAGGTAGCCTAAACTTCTCTACTATAGTAGATTGACAGGCTAGTGATTTTGCTGTTCGTTACTCGTCTTGTTGGCTGAGGAAAAGTAAATGGACAGTTATTCTAACATGTTCAAAGTGAACATCAGAATTCATTCAGAACGACAGCACATTGTTGAATTCTAGATTTGCATGTTCTGTTAATATGAATTAGCATAATCTAAATGTAATTTCTGTCATTCTGAGCACTGTGGGTGGACGCCTTAATCAGGTTACACACCCAATGCATATGGGTCCGGTAAATTTCTCAACTGTCCGATAAATTAAAATGCTGCTGGTCAAATGTCCTGCACCACACTTTCCTAAGGGGAATCCTGTGAAAACCTGCTCTGGGGGTGTTGGAGACATAACCACTTCTGCGTGTTAAACTGCAAAGACAACGGCTCTCCCACACCACATGCAATAATTACCTTTATACCAGTAGACAGCATTTTTGATTTTAAAGTATCCACACATTTGTCAATCCTTGCATTAAATCAAGTGTGCAACACTGTGCAATATGGTTTAGTTGAGAACTTTTTATATGCTAATGCTATTTACAGTGTGCTAATAGCTGCACTCACAAGAAGCAGGAATATGGTTTTTGGCCACACCACATCCCAGGCTAGTGTAAACAGAAAAGTAACAAATTTGATGTTGAAGAGAGATAGATCTCACTAGACATATTTTCCTCATTTAAATCCATTTAATACATGACAGGGTGAAGCCAGAAGCCAGACAACGTGGCCTGTTAAAGCAGGGCGGTCAAATTCATTCCATGGAGGTCCTAGGGTCTTTGGGTTTTTCCTTTCAGTTAAGACCTAGACAACCAGGTGAGGGGTTCTTTAATTAGTGACTTTAAATTAATCAATCAAGTACGAGGGAGGAGCGAAAACCCACAGACACTCAGCCTTCCGTGGAATGAGTTTGACACGGGTGTTAAAGTTTGGAGGATGAAACATCCAATTCATTCTGACTTCATGAAAATATACATAAGAATCCATTCATTCAATTGTGATTCCATTAATTAAGTCACAATGAATTTGATCATCAGTATTCATCATCAAACAGTATTTATATTTAGAAGGCTACATGTAAATACTGTACATGTAATCCCTCTATCACTGTTTATACAGCTATTTTCATTAGTTACAGCCGAGTTCCTGGAGAGTCTGACCCAGAGTGGGGGGGGGTTTGGATGACAGCACTGCAGTAAACACACCCTGAGTTACTGTAACACTAAACACCCATACAGGCACACTTCAGCTGCTCTCAGTGTCAGTGAGAAACTACCTGACCCACAATGACAACATCTCTCGAAAGCTCAGACTATGTTGAAAAAAGCAAGTGCCGCAATGTAGAGAAGTTTCTTGCCACAAGTGCATGGACTAGTTCAGAACAGAAGTCAAGGAGAAAGCACACAGTTGGAAAATAGCATAGAGAAATGATATCAAACTGATCCTGTACAGTGCAGTACCCAGTGAGGGAGGGAGGCACATGTGGAACAGTCTCTAACCTGGTGTACTCCAGCAGGGCCTAACAACGCAGCATTACAGCAACCTGACAGAGGTCAGTGGAGCGCTGCGGGGCCCTGGTTGAAACAAGGTCACCTGCAGGATCGCAGCTGCTGCCTGGGCCGTGACCTCCCTGAGTAAGATGGGCTGGGACACAGTGTGTATAGTGCACTTGTGTCTAAGAGAAAGTGTCTAACACAGAGACCTGGTTAAACAGGGCACAGGCCACGTCTGTCCCATAATCCTCCGCTCTCAGTCCAGTCCCTGCGGATACAGAGATTATCAATATCACACAGTAACACCTCTAGTCCTGGGCTAAATATATGTGTACACACACACACACACACACAGTATGGATGAGTCAACCTGCCGTATGCACCCTGCACCATTCCTAGTGACAGAGCAGTCTGTGATGGCAGACGGTAGTCTGGCGGTGTGGCTGGGTATCAATCCCTCCCTCCCCAGCTAAGAATGACAGAGCCAGGAAGTGTGAAGTTAGAGCACTGTCAGACCGGACCAAAAAGACTAAACGAGGCCCTCAGCAATCAAAAATGAAAAAGGTTTAATGTTCAGAGAGAGAGCGCAGTTGAGAGAGTGCTGAACCGCCCACCCAGACCTTGTGAAGGAGCAGAGCTCAACCTAATGTCAGCCTGATGGGTTCTGAATGGCCAATTAATGATTTCATTAGAGAGAATGGAAGTGTATAAATCACTGTAGCTAACTAAAGCCTGCCAGTTAGAAGTGTCATGTCTACAGCATTAACAGAGTACTGTAGTTGGATCATAACATGTCTACAGCATTAACAGAGTACTGTAGTTGGATCATAACAGGTCTACAGCATTAACAGAGTACTGTAGTTGGATCATAGCATGTCTACAGCATTAACAGAGTACTGTAATTGGATCATAGCATGTCTACAGCATTAACAGAGTACTGTAGTTGGATCATAACATGTCTACAGCATTAACAGAGTACTCTAGTTGGATCATAGCATGTCTACAGCATTAACAGAGTACTGTAGTTGGATCATAGCATGTCTACAGCATTAACAGAGTACTGTAGTTGGATCATAACATGTCTACAGCATTAACAGAGTACTGTAGTTGGATCATAACATGTCTACAGCATTAACAGAGTACTGTAGTTGGATCATAACATGTCTACAGTATTAACAGAGTACTGTAGTTGGATCATAACAGGTCTACAGCATTAACAGAGTACTGTAGTTGGATCATAACATGTCTACAGCATTAACAGAGTACTGTAGTTGGATCATAACATGTCTACAGCATTAACAGAGTACTGTAGTTGGATCATAACATGTCTACAGCATTAACAGAGTACTGTAGTTGGATCATAGCATGTCTACAGCATTAACACAGTACTGTAGTTGGATCATAACATGTCTACAGCATTAACAGAGTACTCTAGTTGGATCATAGCATGTCTACAGCATTAACAGAGTACTGTAGTTGGATCATAACATGTCTACAGTATTAACAGAGTACTCTAGTTGGATCATAGCATGTCTACAGCATTAACACAGTACTGTAGGTGGATCAGAACATGTCTTCAACATTAACGTAGTCTAGGTGGATCATAACATGTACACCAAATGAGGGCACTGCTTTAGAAAACCAAAGAATGACTTCAGACAATCTTGGCAGGCTATGTAATAATAAATAGTACAATATGTCCATCCTGGCTGTGACAAAGCCTAGGGTATGACCCTAGTATTACCAAGTTGACCATTTAGGCTGGGGTATTTCAGGCCACATAGTAACTGCCGTTTTGTCTTGGCTGGCAGCGTCAGTACAGTGCAGCTTAGACGCTGCCGTGGAGAGGAGAAATAGAACACCCTTAACTCCACTCTGGGGGGGGGTTCAGCCTCTCTTGCTCCCATTTAAATCCCAGCAAACAGGTCGGCTCCAAGCAGGTCAACACAAATATCCCCCCTCTCAGAACACAGCCAGCGGAAAATAAAGAGGCAATAACCCAGAAAAAGCAGATTACATGATTCACAATGAGATGCCTCCCAGAGCCCGACCCACCACCACAAACACCAACAAAGAGATGGGGAGAGGGGAAGAGTGAGTATGTGTGTGAATAAGAACAGAGCGTGAACCCATGAGAGAGCGGGATGAAAACGGAATAAAATGCTGACATCACAAAAGCATGAGTGGCTCCACAGAGCCCATTGTCCCGTCCAGAGATGGAGAGGGAAGAGATAGGAAGCCAAATGAAGAAGGGAAGAAGACCTGGAGCGCTGAGGGCCCCATTGTGTGTGAGCCTAGATAACAGCCTGAGAGGGTGGGCTTCGATCAAAGACTTGAGGTGGAGGGGGGATATGTAGATATGGCTTCAACAGAGAGACGCGGGGTCCATTAAGGCAGCTCTTAAATCACATCAACACCAAGTAAAAGGGAAGGGTGAACAAAGCAGCCAGGATTGATTCAGCCAAAGTGATTGCTGCTTAAGATCGCCCATTCACTTCACAGTGCTTCATTAGCCTGGAAATTACAGTTAAGAATTCTCCAACGCTGCGGCCTTAGAATTCAATAGAGGTCTGAGAAATGGTTTAAGCCGGAGAGTTTGACACGGATAAAAATCAGATAATGGGTTGTGGTTGAAGTCTTGACGGTTCGTGCCAAACCACACTGCTGCTAGGCAAGAGTTGGAAGAGTGTGGAATGTTTTGGAAGCCAACGCACAGCAGCACGCCATCAAGTAAACGTCAACTCAAAACATGACCATGGAATCAATTAAGGATTTCGGCTTCTGCCATATGCGTAGTCTGACTGACTGCTGCCGTACGCTATGGCCGGTCTGTGATTACACTCACCCTTTATCACGCCACACTGTCCTAGAGTACTACATCACAGAGCTACTGACGCAGCGGAATGTTAGTTCTTTTCAGGTCATCCACCATTCAGAAAGACCCCAGCCATCTCCTCCGCTACAGCAGAAGTGAGTTCACTGAAGGGCCTTTACAATACAACTTAACTGCATAGCTTACAAACTGCAATAGCAATGTCCTTCTAATTCTATAACACTCACCGCTGACTTTAGTTGGGATGTGAGAAATGTACGGTCATTGTATACAAAAGTGAATTCATGAATGGTTCTCAAAAGATGTTTCTGCGCTTCACTCCACCCAGACTGTCCTTGGCATTTGAAGTGCTACTGCAGAGATGGTTGAATGGGTAGAGAGGCTGTGGCATTGATGCTCTGCTGCTCTCAGGCCTGGCTGGCATGGAACATGGCTGGAGGCTTACATTTGAAAGCAGTGTGAACCCAGAATGTCATGACCAGAGCGAGGCGAACCCAATTAGCTCAGAGACGACCCCGGATCCTTCAGTAGAAGTCAGAGAGGACTCCGCTCTCGGAGCGAGACCAAGCAGAGCGCACACACACACACACACACACAAGAATACACCGCACTCTTGGAAAAATGCGTAAACTTATGTACGGACTCACAAACATAAACCCATTCCACCACAACTTAAAGCCTAGCCCCCTGGGTTATTTAGCCCTGTGTATGTATTTGTGAACCAAACATAAAAGCCTTATTGTCGTCCATCTGATCTGGCATCCACGTTCCGGCGGTAAACTTTAACTAGTCGTTTGTGGGGAAGCAGGCCATTTACTGCAATTGCACACCAAAGAAGTTTAGATAAGGAAAATGTGGAAAACAGCCGGCCCAGACGCCATTACAAATGTGAGAAGCAGCGAGCCACTGATAAAAGCAGAATGGGACTTCTGGCACTCCTCCTCTCAGCCCATTACTGGAGCGGAGCGCTGATCCATCAGCCTCATTGGGATGCAGAGCAACAGGCTCCGGAATAACTGAATGTTTGTTGGGTTGTTTGTTCGTTCTACTCGAGCCCTGCCAAGTTTACCTTGTGGGAATGCACTTATCACAATGTGTGGCATCTTCAGACTGTAGACACAATTAGGTGTTACAAAAAGCCCAACAACGTCTAGAGACAAATTGGAGAGGCGGGCATATAATGGGAACAAAGTGAAGTGAAAGGTGCTCTATTGCAGAAGGAGTTAAGCTCAGGGAGGGAATACGTTTGGTGGTTAGAGCTGCGCCAATGGCTATAGAGCTGCGAATGTGGAAAGAGTAAAGGCAGGTATGGATCTGGAACAATGGGTTTGACTCAACACATCTAAAGTGATTCACAGCCTCAATTTTTTACATTAATTTCCCAAGTGAAGCGCAATAGAATCATTCGATTAGTACAGAGTTCAGCCAATGGATGATTTTTCTAGAAACCACCCAGATTTAACCTCTTAAAATTATTTTATAATAAACTTAACCATTGAAATACATACTTGCCAATCGAGGAACAAGTTAAAAACAACATCTCCCATAAATTATTTCCCACCTTATTTACATTCTGTGCTGGAATATAAACATCTCTTCCAGGTTTAGAGAATGTCTTGGGAGCCACACCCTGTCTCAGCTGTTGCTCTGAGGGCCGGGGCTGAGGGAGGTGGTGGGGGCAGAGAGAGAGAGAGCCAGGCCATGCTGCACTGGGCTGGCAGCTGGTGTTAACAGGCAGTTTCCCTTAATAATGGTCAGGCGGGCTGGGCCAAGCCGGGCCCATATGCCCACACACGGCAGATGGGTCTGTTCTGCCAGCCAGAATAATACACCTTCTGCTCATCCTACTCATTGTTGGTTCCTCTTTTCCGTCATCTCTTTCCGGAGTCATTTCTCTCTCTCATCCACCATCCTCTCATCTTTACTTCTTACGCTCTCCTTCCAGTCTGCTCAAGTGGGTTGTTAATCAAATGTATTAGTCACATGTGCCAAATACAACAGGTTTTAATGAAATGCTTACTTACGAACCCCAACCCCAAACCCAACGAACCTCAACCTGCTCCACTGCAGCCCCGTCGATGAGAATGGGGGCGTGCTCGGTCCTATTTTTCCTGTAGTCCACAATCACCTCCTTTGTCTTGCTCATATTGAGAGGGAGATGTTGTCCTTGCACCACACAGCCAGGTCTCTGACCTCCTCCCTATAGGCTGTCTCGTCGTTGTCTGTGATCAGGCCTACCACTGTTGTGTCATCGGCAAACTAAATGGTGTTGGAGTCGTGCCTGGCTGTGCAGTCATGAGTGAACAGAGAGTACAGGAGGGGACTGAACACGCACCCCTGAGGGGCCCCTGTGTTGAGGATAAGCGTGGAGGATGTGTTGTTACCTACCCTTACCACCTGGGGGCGGCCCGTCAGGAAGTCCAGGATCCAGTTGCAGAGGGAGGTGTTTAGTCCCAGGGTCCTTAGTGCCCTCAAAGCTCATCAATAAGCTAAGGTGTTGAACGCTGAGCTGTAGTCAATGAATAGTACTCTCACATAGGTGTTCCTTTTGTCCAGGTGGGAAAGGGAAGTGTGTAGTGCAATAGAGTTTGTATCATCTGTGGATCTGTTGGGGCGGGATGCAAATTTGAGTGGGTCTCGGGTTTCTGGGATAACTGTGTTGATTTGAGCCATGACCAGCCTTTCAAAGCACTTCATGGCTACAGACGTGAGCGCTACGGGTCGGTAGTCATTTAGGCAAATTACCTTAGTATTCTTGGGCACAGGCAGTATGGTGGTCTGCTTAAAACCTGTTGGTATTACAGTTTTGGACTCAGTGAAGACCCTTGCCAGTTGGTCAGCGCATGCTTGTGAATGTTGACCTGTTTAAAAGGTCTTACTCACATCGGCTGCAGAGAGCGTGATCACACAGTGTTCCAGAACAGCTGGTGCTCTCATGTATGTTTCAGTGTTATTTGCCTCGAAGCGAGCATAGAAGTAGTTTCACTCATCTGGTAGGCTCGTGTCACCGGGCAGCTCTGGGCTGTGCTTCCCTTTGTAGTCTGTAATAGTTTGTAAGCCCTGCCACATCCAACGAGCGTCAGAGCCGTGTTGTACGATTCAATCTTAGTCCTGTATTGACACTTTGCCTGTTTGATGGTTTGTCGGAGGGCATAGCGAGATTTCTTATAAGATTCCGGGTTAGAGTCCCGCTCCCTGAAAGTGCCAGCTCTAGCCTTTAGCTCTAATCCAGAACCAAAATCCAGATTATAAACCTCTCAGATTAGCACAAACAACCAAATTATACAAATAAATACATACATCCCTCCATTCACCAACACCCAGACAGGCACACTTTAATTTAGATGAGCATGCCAGTCAAAACATGAATGTCTTACCGGAGATAAAGTAATGGTTTGGGAGCCATGCACTGTGAGCGGACATGCATTATGTTCTTTTACAGCTAAACAAAGGGCTAACCAGACCCCTCTTTTACACTGCTGCTACTCTCTTTTTATAATCTGTGCATAGTCACTTTAACTCTACCTACATGTACATATTACAGTGGGGCAAAAAAGTATTTAGTCAGCCACCAATTGTTCTCCCACTTAAAAAGATTAGGCCTGTAATTTGTCATAGGTACACTTCAACTATGACAGACAAAATGAGAAGAAAGAAATCCAGAAAATCACATTGTAGGATTTTTAATGAATTTATTTGCAAATTATGGTGGAAAATAAGTATTTGCTGACCTACAAACAAACAAGATTTCTGGCTCTCACAGACCTGTAACTTCTTCTTTAAGAGGCTCCTCTGTCCTCCACTTGTTACCTGTATTAATGGCACCTGTTTGAACTTGTTATCAGTATAAAAGACACCTGTCCACAACCTCAAACAGTCACATTCCAAACTCAACTATGGCCAAGGCCAAAGAGCTGTCAAAGGACACCAGAAACAAAATTGTAGACCTGCACCAGGCTGGAAAGACTGAATCTGCAAAAGGTAAGCAGCTTGGTTTAAAGAAATCAACTGTGGGAGCAATTATTAGGAAATGGAAGACATACAAGACCACTGATAATCTCCCTCGATCTGGGGCTCCATGCAAGATCTCACCCTGTGGGGTCAAAATGATCACAAGAACGGAGAACAAAAATCCCAGAACCACACGGGGGGACCTAGTGAATGACCTGCACAGAGCTGGGACCAAAGTAACAAAGCCTACCATCAGTAACACACTACGCCGCCAGGGACTCAAATCCTGCAGTGCCAGACATGTCCCCCTGCTTAAGCCAGTACATGTCCAGGCCCATCTGAAGTTTGCTAGAGAGCATTTGGATGATCCAGAAGAAGATTGGGAGAATGTCATATGAAACCAAAATGTAACTCTTTGGTAAAAACTCAACTCGTCGTGTTTGGAGGACAAAGAATGCTGAGTTGCATCCAAAGAACACCATACCTACTGTGAAGCATGGAGGTGGAAACATCATGCTTTGGGGCTGATTATCTGCAAAGGGACCAGGACGACTGAGCCGTGTAAAGGAAAGAATGTGCGTCTCCTGACCCCTCCTGTCTCAGCCTCCAGTATTTATGCTGCAGTAGTTTGTGTCAGGGGATAGGGTCCGTTTGTTATATCTGGATTACTTCTCCTGTCCTATTCGGTGTCCTGTGTGAATTTAAGTGCGCTCTCTCTAATTCTCTCTTTCTTTCTCTCTCTCGGAGGACCTGAGCCCTAGGACCATGCCTCAGGACTACCTGACATGATGACTCCTTGCTGTCCCCAGTCCACCTGGCCGTGCTGCTGCTCCAGTTTCAACTGTTCTGCCTTATTATTATTGAACCATGCTGGTCATTTATGAACATTTGAACATCTTGACCATGTTCTGTTATAATCTCCACCCGGCACAGCCAGAAGAGGACCGGCCACCCCACATAGCCTGGTTCCTCTCTAGGTTTCTTCCTAGGTTTTGGCCTTTCTAGAGAGTTTTTCCTAGCCACCATGCTTCTACACCTGCATTGCTTGCTGTTTGGGGTTTTAGGCTGAGTTTCTGTACAGCACTTTGAGATATCAGCTGATGTACGAAGGGCTATATAAATAAGTTTGATTTGATTTGATTGGAATGAATGGGGCCATGTATCGTGAGATTTTGAGTGAAAACCTCCTTCCATCAGCAAGGGCACTGAAGATGAAACGTGGCTGGGTCTTTCAGCATGACAATGATCCCAAACACACCGCCCGGGCAACGAAGGAGTGGCTTCGTAAGAAGCATTTCCAAGGTCCTGGAGTGGCCTAGCCAGTCTCCAGATCTCAACCCCATAGAACATTTTGGAGGGAGTTGAAAGTCTGTGTTGCTCAGCAACAGCCCCAAAACTTCACTGCTTTAGAGGAGATCTGCATGGAAGAATGGGCCAAAATACCAGCAACAGTGTGTGAAAACTTTGTGAAGACTTACAGAAAACGTTTGACCTCTGTCATTGCCAACAAAGGGTATATAACAAAGTATTGAGACAAACTTTTGTTATTGACCAAATACTTATTTTCCACCATAATTTGCAAATAAATTCATTAAAAATCCTACAATGTGATTTTCTGGATTTTTCTGTCATAGTTGAAGTGTACCTATGATGACAATTACAGGCCTCTCACATCTTTTTAAGTGGGAGAACTTGCACAATTGGTGGCTGACTAAAATACTTTTTTGCCCCACTGTACCTCAATTACCTCAACTAACCGGTGCCCCCGGACAGTGACTCTGTACCGGTACCCCTGTATATAGCCTCGCTTGTTATTTTACTGCTGCCGTTTAATTATTTGTTACTTTTCATTTTTTACTGAACACTTATTTTTATTCTTCACTTCTTAAAGCATCGTTTGTGAAGGGCTTGTAAAGTAAGCGTTTCACTGTAAGGTCTTCACCTGTTTTATTCGGCGCATGTGACATAAAACTTTGAGAGAACTTTTCCTTCAGTCCGGCAGCACCTGGAGAGAGGCCAGGCAGCACCAAACCACAGCAGCCGTCCGCCTGCCAGGTAAACTATGAGTTTATGAAACCTTATACGGCCCTCTACATCACACTCATTTATCCACATACCAACCCATTCCGGACAAGATACCAATTTCCTCTCTACACTGTCTGACAGGGCTTATCACTCTCGACACAGTAAACTGCCTGCCTGTGTTGTTCTGAAAACAGTTTACAGTAATGGATTTAATAGCGCTGACAAGAACAACTGGTTTAGATAAGACTTGGGTGATAGAAAGTTGCCATTTTAATGACAACCGCAGCAAACAAAAACTAAACTCTGGACAAAGTATTTAGTAACTGTTGTGTGTAGTTGCGGGTAAACCATACATGTTCCAATGTGTTGCGATTAGTGGTGGTCAATGGTTTGGGGATGAGGGTGGGAGCCCACTGGCAGCCACACACACACGCACCCAATCTGTTAGCATGTCGTTTAACCAAACCCACTGGTTTTATTTAAGTTTAAGTGGAGGACAGGCCACCCCTTTACCCCCAGCAGCAAGAGCACCAGTGTAGTTTATGAAGGGGATCGGTGTGTAAAAAGTTTACAGTGTTGTAGCACGACTGCTGCAGAGGCGGTCAGTCTCTGGTGTTGACGAGGAGTGTCCTTGGAGGCATAACTCGGCGTGCTGCCGAGGTCTTTAAGCTGACAGAGCTGTATGGTGCTGGGAGAAAGCAGAGAGATAAGCACAGGAACAGCATGCATATGCAATTACAGGGCCCTGCAAAAGCCCAGCCACAGTTTAACAGAAGCCTTATCTTCAGACTATCATAATCAATTACAGGCAGATCAATACAGCCGAGCACCTGACAACTCAGCAGATGGGACTCTAATACAGCATCAGCGGACTTTGACGGGTTGCCCCCAGGTGGTGAGGGAACGAAACAACATCTCCACCCCGCTGATACGCAGCACTGGGGCCCCACAAGGGTGCGTTCTCAGCCCTCTCCTGTACTCCCTGTTCACCCATGACTGCATGGCCATGCACGCCTCCAACTCAAACATCAAGTTTGTAGAGGACACCACAGTAGTAGGCTTGATTACCAACAACAACAACGACGAGTCTGCCTACAGGGAGGAGGTGAGGGCCCTCGGAGTGTGGTGTCAGGAAAATAACCTCACACTCAACGTCAACAAAACAAAGGATTTTCGTGGACTACAGGAAACAGCAGAGGGAGCACCCCCCTATCTACAGCGATGGGACAGTAGTGGATAAGGTGCAAAGTTTTTTAAGTTCCTCGGCATACACATCACAGACAAACTGAAATGGTCCACCCACACAGACAGCGTTGTGAAGAAGACACAGCAGCGCCTCTTCAACCTCAGAAGGCTGAAGAAATTTGGCTTGTCACCTAAAACACTCAAACTTGTACAAATGCAAAATCAAGAGCATCCTGTCGGGCTGTATCACTGCCGGGTAAGGCAACTGCTCCGCCCACAACCATAAGGCTCTCCAGAGGGTAGTGAGGTCTGCACAACGCATCACCGGGGGCAAACTACCTGCCCTCAAGGACACCTACAACACCCATTGTCACAGGAAGGCCAAAAGGATCATCAAGGACAACAACCACCCGAGCCACTGCCTGTTCACACCGCTATCATCCAGAAGGCGAGGTCAGTACAGGTGCATCAAAGCTGGGACCGAGAGACTGAAAAACAGCTTCCATCTCAAGGCCATCAGACTGTTAAACAGCCATCACTAACATTGAGGGGCTGCTGCCAACATACTAACTCAAATCTCTAGCCACTTTAATAATTCAAAATTGGATGTAATAAATGTTTCACTAGTCACTTTAAACAACGCCACTTTATATGTTTACATATCCTACATTACTCATCTCATATGTATATATTGTACTCTATACCATCTACTGCATCTTGCCTATGCCGCACGGCCATTGCTCATCCATATATTTATATGTACATATTCTTATTCATTCCTTTACACTTGTGCGTATAAGGTAGTTGTTGTGACATTGTTAGATATTACTGCACGGTCGGAACTAGAAGCACAAGCATTTCGCTACATTGGCATCAACATCTGCATGTGACCGATAAAAGTTCATTTGATTTGTGTTGTGTTGTGCTTTGGAACAATGGATAGTCAAGTGATAAGTTGCCCTTATGTATAGTTTTCCCTTGACTCAACACAAGTTAAGTAACTGACACTGCCCCAATACATCATCCTTCAATGTTGAAGTGCTTAGTGTTTTCAGGGGCATTATAGTTAGGGGGTGAGTAAAGGTCAAAGGTTAAAGTTGACTGGTCCTTTGACAGAGGGCTCAAACGTTTTTTTACCCATTTTGGATTGTTATACAAGACCGTGTTTAGAATATTCCATGACCAAGCAACGCATCACAGATGAATGTGGCCATCTGTACTTTAGGAGAGATGGGCCAGTCTATTTCAAAGCTGAGTACTCCAACTATCAACACAACCTTTCAGCAGGCCTCATGGTGAACAGGGCTGTAACAAAACATGATTGGTTTCAATTTGTTGATGTAGTACATCAATATATTGATATACCTCCTGCATACCCTAATGGAGAATTGGTAGAAGACACACTAAATATTTCAGTTTAATGTTAGGCCAGTATAGTGAGTTACCTGTGCAACTTACAAAAGTTGTGTTTATCTTGACCAGATTTGACCAGTTGACTGTTGTATCGCGTGTTAACATTCAGCGAGAGTCTTAAATTGAACAGTATTGAGAATAATAGCTGGTCTATTGAGATGTTTTGGCACACTGAACAACTGTCCTTGGAGGTTCATGATACATTCACTGGATAAATATCCTCATGGAGTGAAAGAGTTTCATTTTATAAGGTGAATCAGACAGGATGTACGACAGTTCTATAAAGCCACACAATGGCCTCAATCAAAAACGTTCATCTAAAAAGCCTTTCAAAAAGGAGCAGTCTTTTTGACAGTTGAAATGGTTAGACAGAGGTCACAATTCAAAGGAGCTTTACACAAAACGTGCTGAAGTCCCTGTTAAACACTTCAAATCACCAAGGAGAAAACAGATTTTCTATGAACAGAGGAGAAAGGAGAGCTGGTGGAGTGTAACTCAGTAGCCACAGGGGGAAAAAAACTCATTCTTGTGCTCACTAGGAGGGAATATAATTTAAGCTTTTAATTAAGTCACACTCCCCAGGACCCATTTAAGCAAGACAAACGTTATAGAAATGCTGGACAGTCGTTCGTTCGCCTTAGGAACAGAGGCAGCGTGCAGCACAGATATGAGAATGGGAAGTTATTGCTGTTCAAAATTAACATGCAATTTTAGCCGTCGAGCCCTGAGGTGAAATGTTTAAATAAAAGACCGCAAATGTACGTACATGTGTGAAGGGGTTGAGTGTGAAAAACAATGTAAGAAAAAAAACTAAATGGCATCGGTTCCACCACACTATTTCAGCGTAAGAGCCAGAGCCAGACATGTATGGCTTCATGCTGCTACTATGATTTAGTAAGTAAATAACTAAGAAACATGGCCTCCAAGTAAATAACTAAGAAACATGGCTTGGTTTCCCTTCCTTTGTTTTTAATGTGCTTGTTGATAAGAAAAATAACAGAATCACTATTCCTAGAGCTCCAAAAATCTAATCATGACTTTCATGTCACAGCACGACGGTGAAACATCTTTGCAATATCTGAAAAATAAACATTCAGTGCACTGGCTTTTCAAGCATGAAAACAAATTATACTCCTCTTGCAACTGGAGTCTGCATCTGAGGTTCTGTTATTGAGGCTGAACTTTTTCATGTCCATGCAGTAGTGAGACGCTCTAAGAAGAACACACCAAAAAGACTTCCTCCAAATAGGGAAAATAAAATGTGTTTTGCACTCAGCTTGTGAACCCAGTGAGGATGAAGTGTTTCAGACAGGAGAATAGACATGAGGATGGAGCATGGTGGCCAGAGGAAAGCTAAGATTTACTCTAGGCAGTAGGAAAAGATGCAGGGCCACTTCTGCCGAGGCGCCCCATTAACTGGGCCTGTGCATCAGCGAGTTAACAAGCTGCAGTAAAGGACAACTGCCCTCCGTGCGCATGCGCGCACACACCACACACACATAATCCAAAACACTACCACCCAACTGATGAGCCAACAAACATGACCACCCACGTAAACAACTACACACAGGTCCAAAGGAGACATGACACCAACTAAACCAGTTCCATTGAGAAGTGCTGGACCACTACACACACACAACCACTTCGCCACACCACAACTAATCTTGGGTAGCCAGAAGTAAAATTATATTGCAAACGTTTGTCATTTCTTGTTTAACAATTGTGATTACCTTTGAGCAAAGGAATGCAAAGTCTCCTCCCTCGCAAACGGAAACTCTCAGCCAAACCCCTCCCTTCCGCTAATTTCATCTGTGATTTATAAAATGGCCAAAAAAGGCCATTTTTGTTTTTATTAATTTTTGAGTTTGTGGCTGTGGAATCTCGTGGAAACCTTTTATTTTATTTTACCTTCAATTTAGTCAATTCAGTGGATGAGCTGAAATTCAATGTATGAATGGAATACTTCCTATTTATTTTTATTTATTTTACCTTTATTTAACTAGGCAAGTCAGTTAAGAACAAATTCTTATTTTCAATGACGGCCTAGGAACAGTGGGTTAACTGCCTGTTCAGGGGCAGAACGACAGATTTGTACCTTGTCAGCTCAGGGATTTGAACTTGCAACCTTTCGGTTACTAGTCCAACTCTCTAACCACTAGGCTACCCTGCCGCCCCATTAGCCAAACACAGGCCTGAAAATCAACACCAGTTTAAGCACCACCTTCACCCAATCTTGATTCATCCAAATAATCAACAACAAAAACCCTCTGACCACGAGAGATGACACCACCATCACCACACCTGGCAGACAGATCCCAGCACACAGACCCTTCAACTGGGGATCAGCTCTACCCAGCCCAGCGGTGGTGACTGATGTTAAATGGGCAGGTAATATAATTAGGAGAGTCTGTCTGGAATGTTCATGTGGACTAGACTTAGTCACTAACAACCATTTCTGAAATTCAGCTGGAGAAGAAGGGGGAGGGGGGGGGGGTTCATTTCATGTGGCCTCACAGGCTCAGAATGAGTCTGCTAAACAGCTCTACTTTGCCAAGTGACGACAGTTTACAAAATGTATACAAAATTATCTAAATTAGAATCAAAATCCTACACAGACTAGCTATCCTCCCCTGGCCGACAGTACGAAGAATATACCATAATATTACCCTACAAAGACTAGCACCCCCCACTACACAAACACTCCCCACCACGCCATTGGCCTACTTTACGAGAGACTGGAGCTTCAAAACAGCAGTATCTGAAGAGGAACAGACTTTTTTTCTTCTCTTGCTGTGCCATTCTGTCTGAGATTTGCACATGTTTTTCATTAAAATCAAAAAAGAGGAAAGGAATGCCTGAAGTAGGGACTTTCAAAGAACCTTCGACATAACAAGCATGGTGCATGAAATCTAAAGGAGTCGGTCCAAAGAGTGCTTTATATAATCACAGCCACACATCTAAGGCAAAAACACTCCCTCGCTCGCAGTAGCAACCATATCAAGTCAAGTCACCCACCAAGTGAGAGGGAAAATCCATGCAGTTACAAATTGCAATATTATATCGATACTTTAACTCGGTAGGTAGGTAGGTAGGTAGCGTTAGCTAGCGCTGGTCAGCTGTACCCGTGACAAAACTACAGTATTTGTCATCCTACAGCTTGTTCTCCATCTTTTTAAATAGTGAGCCAACATGTTTTCAGCACTTTTATTTCCATGACTGATCAAAACAATTTTCAAATGCTCTCATCTCTGCAGCAGAAATATAGTGAGCAAAATAACTTATTTACATAATTACTCAGACCCTTTGCTAGGAGACTGAAATGGAGCTCAGGTGCATCCTGTTTCCATTAACTATCCTTGAGACATTTCTACTTGAATGGAGTCCACCTGTGGTAAATTCAATTGATTGGACATGATTTGGAAAGGCACACACCTGTCTATATTAAGGTTCCACAGTTGACCACAGTGCAAAAACCAAGCCATGAGGTCGAAGGAATTGTCCGTAGAGCTCCAAGACAGGAATGTGTCGAGGCTCAGATCTGGGGAAGGTAACCAAAAAAATGCCTGCAGCATTGAAAATCCAAGAACACAGTGGCCTCCATCATTCTTAAAAATGGAAGTTTAGAACCACCAAGAGTCTCCCTAGAGCTGGCCACCCGGCCAAACTGAGCAATCGGGGGAGAAGGGCCATGGTCAGGGAGGTGACAAAGAACCCAATGGTCACTCTGACATACCTCCAGAAAGTGGTGTAAAGTACTAAAGTGAAAGTACTACTTAAGTTGTTTTTTTGAGTATCTGTAACTAAATTATTTATATCTTGGACAACTTCTACTCCACTACATCCCTGAAGAAAATAATGTCCTTTTGACTCCTTACAATTTCCCTGACACCCAAAAGTACTCGTTACATTTTGAATGCTTAGCAGGACAGGAAAATGGTCTAATTCACACACACAAAATACACATCCCTGGTCATCCCTACTGCCTCTGATCTGGCGGACTCACTGAACACAAATGCTTCATTTGTAAATGACGTATGAGTGTTGTACTGTGCCCCAGGCGATCTGTAAATTTTTAAAAAACAAGACAAGTGTGCCATCTGGTTTGCTTAATATAAGGAATTTTAAATCATTTATACTCAAGTAGTATTTAACTGGATGACTTTCACTTGAGTAAAAGTGAAGATACCTTAAAATAAATTTACTCAAGTATGAAAATGTGGTACTTCTTACACCACTGCATCCAGAGTTCCACTGTGGAGATGGGAGAACCTTCCAGAAGGACAGCCATCTCTGCAGCACTCCACCAATCAGGCCTTTATGGCCAGGCGGAAGCCACTCCTCAGTAAAAAGGCACAATGACAGCTCGCTTGGAGTTTGCTAAAAGCAACCTAAAGACTCGCAGACCATGAAAAACAAGTTGGCACCATCCCTACAGTGAAGCATGGTGGTTGTAGCATCATGCTGTGGGGATGTTTTTCAGCGTCAGGGACTGGGAGACTAGTCAGGATCGAGGGAAAGATGAACGGTGCAAAGTACAGACAGATCCTTGATGAAAACCTGCTCCATAGCGCTCAGGACTCTGGGGCGAAGGTTCACCTTCTACAGGACAAAAACCCTAAGCACACAGCCAAGACAACGCAGGAGTGGCTTCGGGACAAGTCTCAATGTCCTTGAGTGGCCCAGCCAGAGCCCAGAATTAAACCCTGATCGAACATCTGTGGAGAAACCTGAAAATAGCTGTGCAACACCACTCCCCATCCAACCTGACAAAGCTTGAGAGGATCTACAGAAAAGAATGAGAGAAACTCCCCAAATACAGGTGTGCCAAGCTTGTAGCGTCATACCCAAGAAGACGAGGGTGTAATCACGGCCAAAGGTGCTTCAACAAAGTACTGAGTAAAGGGTCTATCAGTGTTTTATTTTGAATACATTTGCAAAAATGTATAAAAACCTGTTTTTGCTTTGTCATTAAGGGTTATTGTGTTAGGAATGATGAGGGAAAAATAAAATATAATAAATTTTAGAATAAGGCTGTAACGTAACAAAATGTGGAAAAAGTCAAGCGGTCTGAATATATTCTGTACATGTTGTGAAAATCGCAATACATATCGTATCGACACCTACAGTAAGTATTGTGATAATATTCTATCGTGAGGCAATTCCCAAACTACCTTACAAATCTGTCTTTTGCAAGTCAGTCTAGCCACTCTGCATCACTTGTTCATTCTTGTGGACATGAAAGGTCACCCTCATTGCCATCATATCCACCCTGTGCAGAGATAATCTATTCAAATGTGTATGTTCTCATGCAACCTGG
Organism: Oncorhynchus nerka; assembly: GCF_034236695.1. Classification (NCBI taxonomy): domain Eukaryota; kingdom Metazoa; phylum Chordata; class Actinopteri; order Salmoniformes; family Salmonidae; genus Oncorhynchus; species Oncorhynchus nerka. The sequence continues at coordinate 71,943,528 of NC_088422.1, read as the reverse complement.
TGGGCAAGCTCGAACTTTGACATGTGTGGAATTCTATTACATTAAACCTGAGCCAGTAACACGTTACCCTGCTCAGAGAGAGATAGAGACACAGAGAGACAGAGAGGACATCCGGCTCTGACACCAGGGAGCTGGCCCTATCAGTGGCAGGGCAGGCTGGATGATTGCTCAGGTCTCTGTGAGGGAGCGCTAAATCTAATCTGAGACGAGGCCGAGGCTCCTCTCTGCATTACCATGGAGCAGCCCGCCACGTCCCACAGCAACAGGGAAATTATAGCGCTGGCACAAATGGCATTGTGTGTGTAGACATGCATGGAGAGAGTACCACTCGGGACTGCGCGCGCACACACACACACACACACACACACACACACACACACACACACACACACACACACACACACACACAGCGTAACGCTATACATGCTTCTGGGTTCAACAGAATGAATACGTGTTGATGAATAAACATGAGGGATAACATGAATGCAGGAGTGAGTCACAGCAATGCCAGTGGAACCAGAGTTTTAAAATACACTAACAGTGTCACAGTTTGATCACTTGTCATTGTGGCCTGTAGTATTCAACATTCCAAAAACAATTTGAAAGGTTAACGTTATTGCACACAAGAGGGCAACAATGCTGACAGAGGTACCAGCAAGTAAGGGCACTACAGTGAGTTCTGCACAGTGTGTGGATAGAAGGAGTGGAAGGGTTCTGGTCACTATATCCATGGTGACTGTACCTCTTAGACCAAAAGCCATGAAAGCCATCCTGATGAACTTGTTCATTATTCATGGATCCCATTCCTTCCCCAGGGTTGCACTTAATTTCCTCTTCTATCACATGACACAGAGCCGAGCGGGCCATCTCTCAGGTGGGTTCAGTCATGGTGATAGGCCGGGGAGACCAAAGGCTAATGAGATCAACTCCTGAATCTATTTATAGCTCTCCGCTCTCCCTTCTCTCACCTCTCCACTCCTAGGCACTTTGTAAGAGTAGAGCAGGAGGATATACAGAACAGGATTAGAACAGAACCATGGAAGCAGCACTGGGCCCTCTGAGGAGGGAAGAGACTTAACAGCCTCTAACAGTTCTCTAAAGTAGTAGTCCTGTCCCCATCCCCTCAGCGGGGTAGGTTACCTCTGTTACTGCTCCTACTCTGGGGAGCTAAAACTGGTCCCCCTTCCTGGACCAGCTATAATAGACTTTCCAGAGGGCTCTCCAGAAGTGTCACAGTCACCCTGGGAATTAAAAGCAGTTTAAAAGCAGCTCTGTCCTGAGTGAGAAACTGAGTTAGACCAGGCCGAGTCTCACAGGCTCTCTACCACTCTCCTCCAGCGAGTCGCTAATGGGCTCAAACTAAGTGATGGATGCCAATGTAGACCCAGACTGAATGTGACTGAACTAGACCCTATACAGTATGTGTATAGTGTCTATGCTGAGCGATGCTACACTGATGCTTCATTGAGCAATGCAGATTGCCAATGGGACCAATGCATATACAGGTATGAAGTGTCTTACAGAGTTTGAGGAAAGGACAGTCTCGTCAGCACCCTTCCTTTTCTCCATCTCTCCACATGACCCATCTTCATTAGTCTTTCCACCGTCTCAATCCATGGTTGTCCTCTGACTGCAGATGAACAGAGTCAACATGAAATGGAGCAACACCCACAAACCCCCCTCCCCCTCCCCCCTCCCGTCCGTCCATCCATCCATCCATCCATCCATCCACTCAACTGCTGCCAAGGCACGCGGCTACGCCCACATTACAATGTGTGCTCCTCCCGCTCCAAGAGCCTCTCACTTCATTGTGTTCCCCCTGCCTGCACTGTAAGTAAAACAAACGGGCAGAAGGAAGGAAAGGTTGGACAAAAGAAAGGTCGCCCACACTGCCCCAATACACAACAGATGGGAAAAGGGCCTTTCCAAGAACATTTGTTACTCCCGTTCCCATGGAGACAAAGCTGCAACGATAAAATCAGTTTATGATTCAATCTTGAACGGTGTGGTCTCGTAAGTGGGGTGGGGGTAGAATAGTTGCTAGACTTTAAACATTATTATGATTGTTTATGTACAACAATAATGGGTGTTTGGGGTGTCCAAATCAAAAGGAAAACATTTCTAAATCAGAACTTTCCTGCCACACATGTAGAGGAAATCTAAAAGGCTTATTATTATTATTAACATTATTCACCATCTGTTGGTCCTACAAGTTCCAGCCACCAGATGGATTGTAGAGGACTTACCTCCACATGTACAAAACCTGTAGTAGCTTATTAGTAGTAGCTTACTCATCTGCCACACTTGCATGTGATCTCATGTTTCAAAACTAATCCAACTCAAAACCACTCGTACGCAATCTCTGAGTGAGCCAAAACACACACCAACAAACGAGACGCTGACAGAAACCCATTTCTCTATTTGGATGATTCAGTGTATTACCCCTCCATCTACAGAGAGCCGGGGACAGACAACATTACAGTGATAGTACAGTGAGAGCTGATGGACCTTGTGGTAATGTGATGACCCCCCTAACGGAGACAGAAGCAGGAGATGATGATAGACTGGAGGTGTAAGTGACAGGGTATTATGTTCAGGATGTTCTCTCACACCGAATGACATTGTTGGCCCATCGTTCGCCCGTCCCTCCCCAAAGTCAAAACTGTAATAGATATCGAAAAGGGTGGCGTTAAATCATACGTTGTCAACGACAACAAAAAGCTCCAGGAAATAGTGTTTCTATAGATGAGCGAGGGTCATTTTCTAGAAGCACCTTCTGGAGCTTTATCTGTAGGAGGAAATAAAAGCACATCTTGTAAATCATTTCCCTGGGTACCAGAAGGTGTGGTGGGAACTCCAGCTCTTAGCCCAGGCACAATGAGAGCTGGATCTGAAGGACACTGCAAAGGGAAGCTCATTGTGGAACACCTGCCTGACAGACATTGACAGTAGTATTAACACAAATCGGTCCCACAATGTAAGATAACTGATTGAGAGTGTAGGGCGCGCGCCCGCACACCCACACCACACACCCCCTCACCACACCACACCCCCTCACCACACACACACACACACACCCACACCACACAGACACACAGCCTGCAGTTAAAACATATGCTCCTGTTCGGTATCACATTCATGCCACATTTAGAGGCCAACTGTCTAACAGGGCAGATTGGTTAATACCATTAGGCTCTTAACCCCTGACAGAGACCAGAGAGGGTAGGAGGGCCAAGGGACAGGTGATGGGGAGGAATTGGTTGAGAGTGTAGGCCTACAGACTGAGCTGCAGGGGAAACTAGACCAAACTGCTCTGCTCCTCTTGGACAAAGTGCCCAAGAGCACATAGCAGTGTCCATATCGATTAGTCTAACAGTTCTGTAGTGGGTAAACATCAGGTATGTTTTAGTGCCGTGCAATGGTTAGGAAGCGCCTCTAATGGATTGCTTGCTGGTTCACAAGCCAGGTAGGAGGAGTGGAATGTTCACCAAACTAAAATGAAAGAGGCTTCATCCAACCGGTAGAGTGATGGGCGATAATGGTACAGGACTTGACCTCGCTATTACTATTTCCGAGAGAATCAACACATTTCTCATCTCAGGGTGAAAAAACATTTGCATTTCCAGCCCATTTGGGTCAATTTTGTTTTGATTTCCCTCTCGGCAGCCGGAATGAATAAATAAATTCATCCAACCAAATAATTCAGGCAACGGGAGCTGTGTGGGGAGGAGAGGAGAGAGACACAAAATTATTCATACAGAGAGTGGCGGCACAGCAGAGGACAACCCCAGTCTCATCATCTACACTGAGTTTCTATGAGGAGAACACTGAACACTAATAACATGGGTTTATTTCAGATCGATGTCACCGACTTTGGACTTGGGCCCAAAGTCAAATAAACCAATCAGACGCACTGTTTCCGGGATGCAAGGCAGACACAGGCGCTAACCAGGACATGACCACACATAAATGAGATGCACAGCCCAGCTAAAGCGAGCAGGCACTGAATCACTAAAACAATACAGGAGTTGAGCTCATGTTGCTTTTGTCCCTGTAAGATCACAGAGGTGTGGGGATTGGATAGGGCTGTGTGTGCATACTGTTAACTCAGTCAAGCCAAACGCTCTACTGTCTCTCAGTAGTACTGGAATCAGGTGTCTTCCCAGCAGTAGTCTAAATTTAAAGCCTGCCGTTCTGCCAAACACCATGGCAGCGGGGTATGGAGCCAGGGGCAGGATGGCAGGGCAGAGCCTTCCCTAGCGGTGAATGTCCTCTTGAGCACACAGAGCCACCTGGCAGCCTCTCCTCTTCTCCTCCAGACAACAGCCAAACACTGAGCCTCCTCACCTGACACCCCTCCTCACCTGACACCCCTCCTCACCTGACACCCCTCCTCACCTGACACCCCTCCTCACCTGACACCCCTCGTCAGCAGACAACATCCAAGAACAGAAAACAAGGGACACACAGTCAAAGCAGCAGACCATAGACAAACTCCAGTAGTCACTTGAAAAAGAGCAGTTAATATCAATGTGGATTTCCTGGTTAAATAAAGGTTTATGTATTTACTTATTTAAAATGGCGACATGATGTTCTTGTCCAGGGTACAAGGCCATTGTGAACAATGTTCTTGGCAGTGATTGTAGTGTGTGTTTTGTGAGGTTGTGGTGTTCAAACTTGGAGCGTGCTGTACAGACACATCAGGTCAGTCACCCCACAGGGGGGAACATTCCATTCTGTCCAAGGGTCCCCCCCACTGAGCCCTGCGGACAGCCACCCGGTCACCATGACAACCACTTCAGGGTCACAGGTCGCTGTTGGCCCCCAGCCACCCTCCTGCTCAGCAGTGAGAGATGTCAGGAGGGCCAACCAAAACTTTCAAGGGTTTAACACCCCTCAGAGACTATTGTAGTCGGTAATATAATGAAGCAGGTCCTGCACATTCAAAAGCTCCAATACCTACCGTAAATGGATCAAAACACTAACCAATTAAGGGATGGTATTGGAGCATTTGAATGTGCAGGCCCAGCACCCCCATTAAAAGGCAGCATTCATTGCACATTTACACCCTTTTCTCAGTCATCAAAGGAGTTCACACTCATCCTCCAACATCAAACCTTCATGAAAGACCCTTCACCATCCTCCTCTGAGGCTGAGCTTGAACATGCAAACAGAAAAATGCTGCTTATGTAACTGATGTGAAATAATAATAATAATAATAAATTACTATTATTATTAGGTGGGTGCTTATATTTGTCCTATTTCCCAGCGGTGCACACTAGTAGCGTTTCAAAATCGGTGTCGTCACAGAGCTTTAAGAAGTTGTTTCCCCTGCTCTGCAAGGACAGAGGCATTTGTGGGTGACTGTTGTCGATGTGTTCAGAGGGTCTCTGGTTAGGCCCAGGTTGGGGCATGGAGAGGGATGGAAGCAAGACACACTTACTATACCCTGATGATTCATCAGCCTCTGTTTACTGTAAGCTAACTTATTGCTCAACCTACAGATGAAGTTTTGACTTCCAAAGAAGCAGTGGTTATAAAATATGCAAACAAGCCAAACTGATGCCAAAAATACAGATAATGAGAGGTTTCTCTGGCCTCGGCTGAGCCGCTCAGTCTCAGTGTTTGTCGAGGGCAGGTTTTGCGGCCGAGAGCGATTCTTGTCCCAGACAGTGTTATGGGCCTGCAGAGCAGCAGGAGGCCGAATTACTTGGCTGTGTAGAGTGAGGACTGAACCCACCGGTTGGGAAAGCTCCCTTGCAGGTGGCCGCATTGCTCAGCTATTTCACATGCACCGTAATTGCAGGCCTTGTGGTCTACTTCGTGTACAAGCAAGTCGAGGAATGGAAGGGAGCTGGACTTTCAGAGAAAAAGGCTGCAGTCTGAGTCTCTTTACACCACTGCACAGTGGACTGAGCCAGGTCTGGAATTCAGCCCAGAGAGGGAGGGAAAGAGGAGAGAGATGTGGGAAGAGAGTGAGAGGATGGAGAGAGCGAGGGAAAGCAAGGGAGAGAACTGAGGCCATGGAATAAACAAGCGTACAGTCAATAACACAATAGAAAAAAAAGAGTCTATATACAGTGTGTGCAAATGGCGTGAGGTGGTAAGGCAATAAATAGACAATAGTAGCGAGGTAATTACAATTTAGCAAATTAACACTGGAGTGATCAATGTGCAGATGATGATGCGCAAGTAGAAATACTGGTGTGCAAAAGATCAGAAAATGGGGATGAGGTAGGTAGAGCATCCTGTCGGGCTGTATCACCGCCTGGTACGGCAACTGCTCCGCTCACAACCGTTAAGGCTCTCCAGAGGGTAGTGAGGTCTGCACAACGCATCACCGGAGGCAAACTACCTGCCCTCCAGGACACCTACACCACTCGATGTCACAGGAAGGCCATAAAGATCAAAGGACAACAACCACCCGAGCCACTGCCTGTTCACCCCACTATCATCCAGAAGGCGAGATCAGTACAGGTGCATCAAAGCTGGGACCGAGAGACTGAAAAACAGCTTCTATCTCAAGGCCATCAGACTGTCAAACAGCCACCACTAACATTGAGTGGCTGCTGCCAACACACTGACTCAACTCCAGCCACTTTAATAATGGAAATTTATGGAAATGTATGTAAAATACACTGCTCAAAAAAATAAAGGGAACACTAAAATAACACATCCTAGATCTGAATGAATTAAATATTCTTATTAAATACTTTTTTCTTTACATAGTTGAATATGCTGACAACAAAATCACACAAAAATTATCAATGGAAATCAAATTTATCAACCCATGGAGGTCTGGATTTGGAGTCACACTCAAAATTAAAGTGGAAAACCACACTACAGGCTGATCCAACTTTGATGTAATGTCCTTAAAACAAGTCAAAATGAGGCTCAGTAGTGTGTGTGGCCTCCACGTGCCTGTATGACCTCCCTACAACACCTGGGCATGCTCCTGATGAGGAGCAACTCCTGGACAGCCTACAACTCCTGGACAGTCTGTGGTGGATGGAGCGAGACATAATGTCCCAGATGTGCTCAATTGGATTCAGGTCTGGGGAACAGGCCAGTCCATAGCATCAATGCCTGCCTCTTGCAGGAACTGCTGACACACTCCAGCCACATGAGGTCTGGCATTGTCTTGCATTAGGAGGAACCCAGGGCCAACCGCACCAGCATATGGTCTCACAAGGGGTCTGAGGATCTCATCTCGGTACCTAATGGCAGTCAGGCTACCTCTGGCGAGCACATGGAGGGCTGTGCAGCCCCCCCAAAGAAATGCCACCCCACACCATGACTGACCCACCGCCAAACCAGTCATACTGGAGGATGTTGCAGGCAGCAGAACGTTTTCCACGGCGTCTCCAGACTGTCACGTCTGTCACGTGCTCAGTGTGAACCTGCTTTTATCTGTGAAGAGCACAGGGCGCCAGTGGCAAATTTTCCAATCTTGGTGTTCTCTGGCAAATGAAAAACGTCATGGACGGTGTTGGGTTGTAAGCACAATCCCCACCTGTGGACACCGGGCCCTCATACCACCCTCATGGAGTCTGTTTCTGACCGTTTGAGCAGACACATGCACATTTGTGGCCTGCTGGAGGTCATTTTGCAGGGCTCTGGCAGTGCTCCTCCTGCTCCTCCTTGCACAAAGGCGGAGGTAGCGGTCCTGCTGCTGAGTTGCTGCCCTCCTCCACGTCTCCTGATGTACTGGCCTGTCTCCTGGTAGCGCCTCCATGCTCTGGACACTACGCTGACAGACACAGCAAACATTCTTGCCACAGCTCGCATTGATGTGCCATCCTGGATGAGCTGCACTACCTGAGCCACTTGTGTGGGTTGTAGACTCCGTCTCATTATACCACTAGAGTGAAAGCACCGCCAGCATTCAAAAGTGACCAAAACATCAGCCAGGAAGCATAGGAACTGAGAAGTGGTCTGTGGTCCCCACCTGCAGAACCACTCCTTTATTGGGGGTGTCTTGCTAGTTGCCTATAATTTCCACCCGTTGTCTATTCCATTTGCACAACAGCATGTGACATTTATTGTCAATCAGTGATGCTTCCTAAGTGGACAGTTTGATTTCACAGAAGTGTGATTGCCTTGGAGTTACATTGTGTTGTTTAAGTGTTCCCTTTATATTTTTGAGCAGTGTATATCACTAGCCACTTTAAACAATGCCACTTAATATAATTTTTACATACCCTACATTATTCATCTAATATGTATATACTGTACTCTATATCATCTACTGCATCTTTATGTAATACATGAATCACTAGCCACTTTAAACAATGCCACTTAATATAATTTTTACATACCCTACATTACTCATCTCATATGTATATACTGTACTCGATACCATCTACTGCATCTTGCCTATGCCGTTCTGTACCATCACTCATTCATATCTTTATGTATATATTCTTTATCCCTTTACACTTGTGTTTGGAATTGTTAGGTTAGATTACTCGTTGATTATTACTGCATTGTCGGAAGTAGAAGCACAAGCATTTCACTACACTAACATTAACATCTGCTAACCATGTGTATGTGACAAATAAATTTGATTTGATTTATATTGGATGGGCTATTTACAGATGGGCTATATACAGCTGATATGAAAACTGTCATGAAAATAATATAACTGTCATAACCGCTAAACCAGAATTTTGACTTCGATACTGATACCAGGTTTGTATTACAATACTTGATACCGAAACGATATCTGATACCAAAATGATAATGGATGCCGAAGACATACCTCGGCAAAAAAAAGAAAGCGTATTAGCTAAAGTCACAGAATAAACCACAGGGCTTTATTTAAACATTTAACAATATGTTGATAACAGGTACAACAACTAAAAACCCAAATATAATATCTTCTATTAGAACTTCTTTAAAAAATCTAAATTAAATAACAGAAGAATGTAACATTTTCCTTATGCAAAGTCATATCTGAGAATCTGATTACATCCGTTTTAAAATGTAATTTGATACATATTAGGGTTCATTTGCGCATGGCCATAATATTTGGTCAAATGAAATTCATTAGACATACAATTCATTATTAATCCGAGCTAAATCATTTTTTGTATTAAATGAATAGTTTAGTTCCAAAACAACAAACTCTGAAGCTCATTTCTGAAGCTTCTTTATTGCAATTTACTTTACTTTACACACCATAGAAATTCAAAGGATTTTACACAGCATATAATTGCCAGAGTGCATTTTAACTCCCAGGGTGCAATTCTCCACCCAGGGCTACTGGCTGGCTATTGGCTACTGCTAGCAAGCCCAGACAAATGCAAAGTAATCTAAATATATTGCTGTCATAGCTAAGTTATGAGTGTATTTCACAAATAAAAATCAAACAGGGAACATGAATCCAGTCTTCAAAGCAATTTTCTCATGTGGAGTGGAGAGTCAACTTTCATTAACAACTGATGAAACAAAAGGGGGTGGGGAGGTTGCTTGGTTGTGGTCCCTTCATGAAAAACCTGCATCTCTGATAATAAAATATTCACGAGCAGTCAAATGTATCACTGCAACTGATACTGTAAAAAGACCAAGAGACATACACCCAGGTACACTACCCCACAGCAAGAGGAATAGATATACAGCCTCCTAGATCATACAAGCTGTTTTTACTGGTATGTTTAGTGACTGGGTTCCTGTCTTTCTTGTGAATCACTGTGCTCTCAAGATCAAAACCATTTCAAAGCTTTCTATTGAAATGTAATGAGAATTCAGAGGAACAGAACCAAGTCGCATCCTGACTAAGCTGCCAGCTTAATTCGGCAGTCTGATGACTGCACGACAAGGCACTAAGACTCAAACACTTTCAAAAAGAAACACTGAATTAAATAAACTACTGTACAGTTTGTGTACTCAGGAGCGAATGACCTCTAAAATAATGATTTCTGTGGAGTTGGCACAATACAAAGACATTACTGGAACCATAGAAAAACAAATCAAAGTCTAGTTTACAGTGGTGGTAACAGCGTGATGTGTATGATGTGACTAGGAGTCAGAGGGAAGTGAAATGATCAACAGATAAAGGGAAGGGAAGATGATAGGGGACAAGATGGGGAAGAGCAAGGAAAGGGGAGAAGAGTGACGTTGAGAATAGAGATGAGGAGGGTGAGTCTTGTAGGTGTCAGGTAGAGAACAGGACAGTAGATAGGGTAGAGAGGAGTAGAGGTAAGAGGAGAGAGGTGGAGAGCGGGAGAGAGGTGGAGAGCGGGAGAGAGAGGTGGAGAGCGGGAGAGAGAGGTGGAGAGCGGGAGAGAGAGGTGGAGAGCGGGAGAGAGGGGTAAGAGGAGAGAGGTGGAGAGCGGGAGAGAGAGGTGGAGAGCGGGAGAGAGAGGTGGAGAGCGGGAGAGAGAGGTGGAGAGCGGGAGAGAGAGGTGGAGAGCGGGAGAGAGAGGTAAGAGGAGAGAGGTGGAGAGCGGGAGAGAGAGGTAAGAGGAGAGAGGTGGAGAGCGGGAGAGAGAGGTAAGAGGAGAGAGGTGGAGAGCTGGGGTGTTGGCAGTGGGCAGGATCAGACCAGAGACCCACAGCATGGCATGACTAATGCAGCAGCCCTCCTTACAACACAGGCCTGTGTGTGTATGTGTGGTGTAAGAGCATGTAATGCAATGTATGACCTGTTGATTCATTCATGATGTTACAACAAAGCAGCAACACGTCCATAACATAATAAGCCCAGAAGAAAATGATACCCAGGTTACATTTCTCTGTGGTAATGACGACCGGAGAGCTGAAATGTGAGCCCAGCTACTCTGCTACAGCGTTACAGAGAGGTGCTGAGCAGACAGCTCAAATCTACACTAAGATCTGATACCCACACGCACCACCATGACTCCTATTAAAAGGAAACACCATTTATGACCAGCAGTCATAAAAACATTCCTCCTACACCACCACAAACATTACACTGGTTAAAAGGCTTTTAAAGGGAGACTTCATTGTTTTCATTGTAAAAGGCTTATCTGATCTAAGCGTTAACCTTTTGAAAAGACACCAAGCGGTCGCTCCACCTCCGACAGTCAAGAGTGTGTGTGTCTACCTGGCTGGCCAGTGTAAAGTGAGAGACTGGGTCATGCAGGGGATGGCTGACAGGCAGGGTTTCAAGCGGACCCTGGTTGAGGGCAGCAGTTCCTGTCCCGGGTAGACAGTCCGTGACATTAGATCCAGCCACATGCACCAGCGACCTACAGGAGTTATTCAATCTGCTGAACGCCAGTCGACACCATTTCCCTGAGCGCTTGCACAACAGTGAACAATGAACCCAGTTCCAGCTGCCAGAAACAAAAGACACTAACTTTCCCTTCCCACACGCTGTATCCTTCACAACCAAATATTTATTGAGGAATATCCTTTTAAAAGTGTTTCAGTGTGATTGATCGTTTTTAATTTCAACAGCTCAGAGTATTCAAAACAAGCTTCAGCAGAATTCTCATGTCTCTGTAGCATGGGAACTTTTCTGATACTGACTGACAAATACATGGCCAAAAGTATGTGGACACCACTTCAAATTAGTGGATTTGGTCATTTCAGCCACAACCGTTGCTGACAGGTGTATAGAATTATATATATTTTTTTAATCGAGCACACAGTCATGCAATCTCCATGGTGAAATATTGCTAGTAAAATTGCCGTACTGAATAGCTCCGTGACTTTCAAATTCTGCCCTGGTCAACTGTTACGTGCTGTTATTGTGAAGGGGAAATGTCTAGGAGCAATAATGGCTCAGCAGCAAAGTGGTAAGCCACACGAGCTCATAGAATGGGACCGTCGAGTGCTGAAGCACGTAAAAATAGTTTGTCCTTGGTCGCAACACTCAATACAGAGTTCCAAACTGCCTCTGGAAGCAACTTCAGCACAAGAACTGTTCATCGGGAGCGTCATGAATTGGGTTTCCATGGCCAAGTAGCCGCACACAAGCATAAGATTAGCATGTGCAATACCAAGCTTCGGCTGGAGTGGTGTAAAGCTTGCAGCTACTGGACTCTGGAGCAGTGGAAACTAGTTCTCTGGAGTGATGAATCACGCTTCACCATCTGGCAGTGCGACGGACAAATCTGGATTTGGCAGATTCCAGGAGAACTCCACCTGCCCCAATGCATAGTGCCAACTGTACAGTTTGGTAGAGGAGGAATTATGGTCTGGGGCTGTTTGTCATGGTTCAGGCCCCTTAGTTCCAGTGAAGGGAAATCTTAATGCTACAGCATACAATGACATTCTAGACAATTCTGTGCTTCCAACTTTGTGGCAACAGTTTGAAGGCCCTTTCCTGTTTCAGCATGACAATGCCCCCATGCACAAACCATGGTCCATACAGAAATGGTTTGTCGAGATCAGTGTGGAAAAACTTCACTGGCCTGCACAGAGCCCTGACCTCAACTCCATCAAACACCTTTGGGACTAATTGGAACGCGACTGCGAGCAAGGCCTAAACTCCCAACATCAGTGCCCGACCTCACGAATGGTCTTGTGGCTGAATGGAAGCACGACCCGCAGCAATGTTCCAAAATCTAGTGGAAAGCATTCCCAGAAGAGCAGAAGCTGTTATAGCAGCAAAAGTGGGACCAACTCCATATTAATGCCCATGATATGTTCGACCAGCGGGTGTCCACATACACTACATGGCCAAAAGTATCTACTAAGAGGTTTGGGTGATTCATCTCAGCTTCTTTGTAACCTTGACTCCATCTAATATCTTTAGACGGTAGTAGTAGACCTACAATGGGGCAAAAAAGTATTTAGTCAGCCACCAATTGTGCAAGTTCTCCCACTTAAAAAGATGAGGCCTGTAATTTTCATCATAGGTACACTTCAACTATGACAGACAAAATGAGAAATCCAGAAAATCACATTGTAGGATTTTTAATGAATTTATTTGCAAATTATGGTGGAAAATAAGTATTTGGTCACCTACAAACAAGCAAGATTTCTGGCTCTCACAGACCTGTAACTTCTTGTTTAAGAGGCTCCTCTGTCCTCCACTTGTTATCAGTATAAAAGACACCTGTCCACAACCTCAAACAGTCACACTCCAAACTCCACTATGGCCAAGACCAAAGTGCTGTCAAAGGACACCCGAAACAAAATTGTAGACCTGCACCAGGCTGGAAAGACTGAATCTGCAATAGGTAAGCAGCTTGGTTTGAAGAAATCAACGGTGGGAGCAATTATTAGGAAATGGAAGACATACAAGACCACAGAATCTCCCTCGATCTGGGGCTCCACGCAAGATCTCACCCTGTGGGGTCAAAATGATCACAAGAACAGTGAGCAAAAATCCCAGAACCACACGGGGGGACCTAGTGAATGACCTGCAGAGAGCTGGGACCAAAGTAACAAAGCCTACTATCAGCAAGGGCATTGAAGATGAAACGTGGCTGGGTCTTTCAGCATGACAATGATCCCAAACACACCGCCCGGGCAACGAAGGAGTGGCTTCGTAAGAAGCATTTCAAGGTCCTGGAGTGGCCTAGCCAGTCTCCAGATCTCAACCCCATAGAAAATCTTTGGAGGGAGTTGAAAGTCCGTGTTGCCCAGCAACAGCCCAAAAACATCACTGCTCTAGAGGATATCTGCATGGAGGAATGGGCCAAAATACCAGCAACAGTGTGTGAAAACCTTGAAGACTTACAGAAAATGTTTGACCTCTGTCATTGCCAACGAAGGGTATATAACAAAGTATTGAGATAAACTTTTGTTATTGACCAAATACTTATTTTCCATCATAATTTGCAAATAATTTCATAAAAAATCCTACAATGTGATTTTCTGGATTGTTTTCTCATTTTGTCTGTCATAGTTGAAGTGTACCTATGATGAAAATTACAGGCCCCATCTTTTTAAGTGGGAGAACTTGCACAATTGGTGGCTGACAATACTTTTTTGCCCCACTGTACATGTTATGTTATGGTAATTTTTTTTGGGGGTCCGTCAGTTAGCTTTTCTGCATATACATTCTTTTAATACAGATCCTATTTTGATGCACAAAATTATTAAAACGAGGTCCGGTGGGATTTCTTCCTCTTTTCCAAAAATATTTGCGTCACAAAACCTGCTGCTGCGGTCATTTGATTGCAGTGGCATATGTTCTTCAAAGAGAGGACGCCATAATGACAGACATAATGTACCATTAGCCATTGAAAACAGATTCAATCATGACAGGAGCGTTTGATTCTTATTAAAGAGATGGAGTCCAGACAGGCTATTTCAGGAAACTTTCTGAATGTGCAGACACTGAGTATACCAAACATTAGGTACACCTTCCTAATATTGAGTGGCACCCCTCCCCTTTTGCCCTCGTGACAGCCTCAGTTTGTCGGGGAATGGACATTACCAGGTGTCGAAAGCGTTCCACGGGGATGCTGGCCCATGTTGACTCCAATGCTTCCCACAGTTACGTAAAGTTGGCTTGATGCCCTTTGGGTGGTGGACCATTCTTGATACACACAGGAAACTGTTCAGCAGCATACCACCCTGCATACCACCCTGCATCCCACTGCTGGCTTGCCTCTGAAGCTAAGCAGGGTGGGTCCTGGTCAGAAGAGCAGATGCTGGAGGCCCAGTAGGGGGCACTCTTTCCTCGGGCCTAAAATAATTACCCCAATGCCCCAGGGCAGTGATTGGAAACATTGCCCTGTGTAGGATGCCATCTTTCGAATGGGACATTAAAATGGGTGGCCTGACTGTGGTCAATAAAGATCCCATGGCACGTAAGAGTATGGGTGTTAACCCCGGTGTCCTGGCTAAATTCCCAATCTGGCCCTCATACCATCCCCAGCTTCCAATTGGCTCATTCATCCCCTCTCCTCTGTAACTATTCCCAAGGTCATTGCTGTAATTGAGAATGTTTTATCAGCCAACTTACCCAGCAGTTTTAGTTTATTTCATACCATCATTTACGAACTCCATGTGAGCAATGAGCATGTGTCTGGTTTCTCTGTCTCGTTAGTGTTGACGGAGCACGTGCGCCTGAGCATGCAAGTGCTTCTCGCAAATGTCAAAATGTAGGAAAGTGCCCATTTAGGGATGTCTGATTGTCTAAACTCACCACCACTAATAAGCTGGCCTTCTCAGCCATTTTGTCTTCACTTCAAAGTAAATCAACAAAGTCACCCCCCAATTTTTTTTACATCCAGATTATTATATTTCCTAACAGTATTTTAAAAAATATACCAACATACTTCCCCTCAATAATTAGCATCGTTGATAAATAGGCTATGGACATGTTGCGTGTATTTGTTTCGATTTTAATTGTCATA
Source organism: Oncorhynchus nerka (assembly GCF_034236695.1). NCBI lineage: Eukaryota > Metazoa > Chordata > Actinopteri > Salmoniformes > Salmonidae > Oncorhynchus > Oncorhynchus nerka. Next base: position 71,928,244 of record NC_088422.1, on the reverse strand, counting down.
AATTTCACCTTCATACTACAGCATAGCTGTTGCCTTCATACTTTCCTTGTCAATTTATTCCCTTATAGCCTATCCGGAAAGCCTAAGGTAGGCCTAGGGTTTTTCACTCGTTTTAAGGAAATTAGAAATATTTGCTTGTGTCTGACATATGCTGGTGGCTTTGAAGGACGCAGGTTCTTTTCAGGGGAAGTTTGGAAAAGCTTACAATTTATCCTACCATTTCTACCGATCTGCGTGACAATTATGATTATTTATTGTGTGCATTATTGTGAAACAGTTTCATTTCAATAACGTTTGTATTTCTCAAAAATCATTGTCATGTGGTTAATCATAAAAATCTAAAAGTTCAAATTCAACTCAGGTGGGAGCACCAGCCTCTGCCATTTGGACCCACTGATAGACTGTGGTCCATTGGCGGCTAAAGAAATGAACACAAGGAACTCAGAGATAACATATAGGCCAGTGCAGCACTAGACCTATAACTGCCATCGTCAACCTAAAGCAGGCAAATAAAAACAGAAAATATCATGTTGAAAATTCTGGTTCATCTCTCTATTTCACCTCCCTGCCTCACTTTGACTTGAGCTATTGCTAGTGAAGTGCAACATTGTAGAACATCATCAACTGGGTTCAGCCAGAAGCTGGTGCTAGCAAACTTGAAACATTGTATACAACTACCTATTTCTTGGCCTTCAGAGTTTCCCGCACCAGTGAGCTCGGGACAGATGGCTGTTTTTTTTAATGACGTTTCCACTGGATATATGGAATCATCAGATCATGATATTTAGCTTTCACAAGGAGGTTTGGTGATTAGAGGCCCGGGAGTGTTGGAAAGATTTTTCTAATACTAAGGAACTATCTTTTGCAATAGATGTGAAAAAACAGACATTAACATTCTGTGAGGTGAAGACAAAATGACTGGGAAGCTCAGCTTATTAATTGTGGAGGAGGTGAGTTATGAAAGAAATCAGACATTGTCAATTGGGCACTTTCCTACATTTTGCACACAGCAAGCGTGAGAACTGTAAATAACACATGCATTAACAGAAATTCATGTAACCAAATGACAGGGATTAACATTAAATTGCCTGATTTTCAAAAGCTAGGCTACCTCATGGGCAATCGCAAAAATGTATTGCAGGCCGGCACTATATAGCCTAGGCTACTATTCTACTTGGCACGGCTAGTAGGGATGTAATTCTTCTTCATCTCGCCTAGGGCGACATATCGGCCAGGACCGGGCCTGATCAGCATTGATTAGTCTATAAATTTAGAAACAATTCAGTATCAAATTATACCATGCCAAGTTAGAGAGGATTGGAGCATTATCCATGGCATAACATAAGTGCATTATAGGCCACAGAGCCAGAACAACCTTGTTGACTGCTGTTGAAAAATTATTTTTATTTAATTTTTTAAGACTGATTTATTTCTTTGCTGGGAGGCAATGAAAGCTTGCATTTATAAAATAATGTCCACATATAATATTTTTTTTTACCAAAGTGCCATAGCCTATAGCATTCTACACACCCACGCATCTAGGAGAGGAGATATAGAAAGTTGAATAGACAGACTTGGAAAAACAATTGCTTAAATCATTAGCAAACACGCCCGCTATTAGGACAACTTTATCTACATGAAAATAAAGTTAAGAAAAATCAAATAAATCCCAAAATGGATGTAGGCCTATTGTCAGTGTATATTTGTGTCCCCTCAGTACATCTGGCTCTGGTTACAGCCCTTGTGACCGGCGAGTGGTTCACCTCAGTCCTTCTGCCCTGACCCATCCCTGTCCTGCGGGAGAGCAGGGGATTAATAGAGACTGGAGTTCCCATGGCCCCTCTCTGGTCCCTGGCTCCCATGGCCCCTCTCTGGTCCCTCTCTGGTCCCTCTCTGGTCCCTCTCTGGTCCCTCTCTGGTCCCTGGCTCCCAAGGCCCCTCTCTGGTCCCTGGTGATCTGGGTGTCCACTCCTGATGTAGGCTCCAGATGGCCGCCTGCTGACAGCCTGGCTTTCAGGAGAAAATGTTTTTGTTTGGGAGTCGGGGTGCGGCCATCCCAGCCCGGCTCTGTCCAAAGGTTTACCTCATACTCAGGTCATGTCTCTTTAAGCAGCGCCAAACAAAAGCTGCTTTTGCAATGCAAAACGTTTCCACCCCAACTACTGACTGTTCTCACGGGCCAAGTTGAGGGTAGTTCTGCAGATGATGAAAGGTCATTTACCTCTTAAATAATGCTCTGCCTTCAGGCTCATCACCAAAAAGGTTACGAAAAGTTATACGTGTTCCAAAACCATCAAAATGTCTCATGCCTCAACTCCAACTCTGGACCAAAACAGAGTTGATCACACCATTCGCAAGATGCCAGAGACACTGATTAATATCTTTACAGTGTCATGGATGTCAGGGGGCGCAGCGCTCATCTATAGGGAGCAACAAAGGCCACAGACAATGCAGAGGTCATCTGTTAACCACCAAAGAGGTGGGAGGACTAAGTCGCATTTCGACACTACGAGACCATCCATCTCAAAAGGGCCAACTCCCATGGTTAGGTCTAAGAGCCACGGTCGCGGTGATATCATTACGGCACTTCAAAGCTACGGAGTCTAAGAGGCATCCTGCTCTGGCTATATAGAAGCAGCACGCTCCCTTAGACCAGTCAGCTCTCATTGGCTAAAGTAGGCCACAGCAGAGTCCACAGCACAGTCACAGGCCTGTTAAAGATTGACACAGAGATTGCACAAGTATGCCATGTTACAAAACACTGCAAAGCCATAATGCAATATTTACCACAGCAGATCTATAGCCAAAGTGTTTGCAATACAGTCTCTCCAACCAAGGGAGTGGTAACTCGTGAGGTGACTGTTGGCTTACCACACTGGGCGCTAACAGTTTCTCCAAGAAACCATATCATGAGAGAGTCCTTGTGTTCAGGCTGTGAGAGGAAAGGGGGAGTAGGGGTTGAAGAGGAGTTTGTGTTTGAGAGAGGTTGTATGAAGAGGGGTGAGGGAGCATGATAGGGGTGAGTTTGGTTATGTTTAGGACCTGAACTGGTGCTGTGCACAGGAGAAAGCACCTTTGTGGAGTCGAGCTGAATTCTGCCTAGTGGTGCCTCAAAGACCATCAGCATGCCATTTTCTCCCTGTCACCCTCGCCCAATAACTTCCTCATTCTCCAGCAAATCACTTCAAACCCCTGTTGACTCCCAGTCAATAACCTGGGCTCCCCAGGGACCAATTATGGGCTGTGTGAGTCCAGCATCTCCTATTCGAGCCTGAGGTTCTGTTCCACATTAGCTATAGCTAGATTTTAAGGGGGCTAGAGAAAGCATCAAGAGTAAAACAACAAGGGTCACAGATGATTTATGGCTGGTGGAGTGGCTCAGGTCCAGCAGCTAGTAGAGAGACTTGAAGAGTTGGAAACACACACAGTTCCCATGAACACTGGATTATATTTCAGGATTCCCATCTGTCCGATTTGAGACATGGCAAAGCTATTTATCAAAACCAACTTCAGTGAACATAGTGTGTGTGTGTGTGTGTGTGTGTGTGTGTGTGTGCTTACATAGTGTTTTTCTGCAGCGGCAAGCATTCATCTGTCCTCAGTGGCACCAGGCCTGGTGATTTACAGTAGGTGCAGGGAGTTCTGGACATTTGGAACTGCACTACAATCCCCAAGTCCTCATTGTCCATCTCTATGGATCATTTGGAACCTCTGTCCATCTCTATCAACTGCTAAGAGATGAGCATCCGGATGTGTTTACTTACAATCCCCAAGTCCTCATTGTCCATCTCTATGCCAGAGATCAACTGCTAAGAGATGAGCATCCGGATGTGTTTACTTTGCATGAAAAGTATTTTGTCGTTTCGCACAACCACAAGATGAAAACAAATGTAAAAGCACTGGGAAGGAGACAGAGCAGAGAGACTTCTGACTAAAGAACAGAGAAGTCTAGAGTGAAAACAAGAACTATACAGATGGGAAATCTAACAGATAAACACTCCGGATGCCTGTTGTGCACAGATAGGCCTCCAGTCTTGCTACATGCAGTGTATAGGCCTTAGCCATGCCTTTAGGAAATTGATGTCAATCTTTCCCAAGGCAATTACACAATAACAGAATTACGCTTTGACTCAGATTTTTCACTTTTAAATGTATGCCAAAGAAAAAAACATATTCAAAGTTTAACTAACCATACAACTCTAAGCACAAGAACTACTTTGAACAATTTACACAGAAATGTTCACAAAAACACATTTTCTGGAATAACTGTGCAGATGCAAAGTATGGTAAAAGACTTACAGAAAAATAAAATTGTCCAAAAACTTAAATATATCCATCTGCTACGAATTAAGATTAAGTCTGCAGAAATAATGGGTTGTCAACTAAGACATGACACCTTGTAACCAAAATGTTATATAATCGGTCCCTGAGCTGTACTATACA